>NW_025999929.1:284850-413825 GCF_001458135.2 Marmota marmota marmota | reverse complement strand
GGGGGGGATCGGTTAGAGTAGTCTCTAATTTAGACTTTATTTCCCTGAGAAATGATAGAGCACTTAAGTGCTTTTCTCACAAGAATTGGTAGTTCGATGCTGAAATACAAGTTTTCTCAGTCTTCAAGTAAGAAGTAACCCAGCATTGAAATAAATGTAAACACATTACTTGGTAATTTTCACAGTTATTGCCAATGATGACAGTCAATAGAAACACAGGAAAAATCTGCTTGATCTGGTAGATGCATAAGTGCATCTGTCAATCAGATACTGCTGGGTTGCTGTACATATTCTTGATGAGCTCAAAAGAAGAAGAGGGTGGTCAATTAGCTGTCCTTGTCAAAGCTTGGTACTTATCATGAAACAAACTTAGTTGTTTTGACAGTTTTTTCACTCCTGGATGGAGGAATGTCGGATAGATCTGTGGTAATCCTCTGGACTGCTAATGTGTTCTGGTAAATCGTAGCCCCTTAGGAAATGTCCACTGTTTTGTTGAGCAAAATAATATAGTTGTCTGGCTAGCAGAGGTTCCACCTAATAAGATATTTTAAAAAATATTACTGAGATATTCGTTTTAACATCATGCAATTGGCTTATCATGAAATAACACTCAAATCCTAATGGTTAAATTCTAAATAAGTCTAAAGTTATATGCTATAACACATCAAAGCATTTCATATTTGGAGCTATCTGAATTTTTGTTAGTTCTTATATAGAGCAACATGTAAACAGAATCTACTTAGTTCTGGGTTTCAATTGAGACTAAAGTTAAAGATGGTACTTTCGAATCAACTACACTTGCAATTTACAGATTTACATTTAAGAATGTACATTATCTGACAAAATAATCAAATTAATAAGTCAGGTAAATTTCAGGATAATGTAAGCTAGTGAATTTGTTTTTCCACCATTGCTCTTTGACAGTGTGAAGGGATTATTCTGAATGACTTAAGATTTCATTTTGAATAATTCTAAACCAAAGGTAAAGGAAAACAACAACAACAACAAAAAAAACAACAGCCGCAGACTGCCTTTATGGGAAAAGAGAGGCTAATTTGCCCCAGATTGACATAGTTTGGTTATTAGTGTGAATCATATTCACCAGAACCAAAGTCAATAGTCAGCTTTTCCTGACTTTATAGAATTTAAGACAAGATGAAAGCTCTCATCAATTTTGCTATTTTCTATTAAGTTGAACCATTTTGATATTTGCTATACAGTCACTTGCATAACTCCTTTGTAAGTAACTGAAATGAATTAAGTCCATAATCAAAAAGTAGATTCATGTATATCTTCCCTTTATGGGTCATACAGTACCATTTTGAGGGGTGTCTTGCCTGAGCAACCACCTACTCTAGGCCATTCCCTTCATACATCCTGCAAATCAGATCCATGTAGTATTTTAACATCTACTCTTTAAATGTTGCTTATCAAGACCAGGTTTACTTATTTATTTATTAACACTCTCTATTGAAAACAAGAGATATTAGTGATTCTATCATTAGCATATCAATCACTGGAGATAATTCAGGAGAAAATTCTAAAGTCTATGGGCTTATATTTTGGTTAGTTGGTTGGGTTTTACAATCAAGAAGGGAGATTCATATGTTCAGGATTAGAGGTGTTTTACTTCAATTTCTTTTTCAGTACTGAGGATCAAACCCAATGCCTTGTACATGCTAGGCAAGCTCTCTACCAGTGAGCTACACCCAGAGCCCTCAATTTTCAATACAAAATATCATCTCAGAGCTAAAAATTTCATCTGAATTGGTATTGTGGAATGTAACATTTTTCCTGGTAATATCTGGGTGTGTAGTAATGTAAGTTTTCATATTCAAGCATCTTAGTATTCAAGATGGTTTTCTATGATGAATGAATGTTAAATGCTATCTATATAAACCTGTGTTCTTTTTTTATGAAACAATGTTTACTTGCCACAGTGACACTCCTCTTGCTGTGATCCCATAAAGAGGGATCAATCTACTTGGACTTCTTGAAAGATATACCCTCTTTCAAATAGCACATATTCATAATCAAATAATTCCCCCAAAATCTAGAAGTAAAGGGGCTTGGGCAACATTTGGAGGGGACCTACAAAATACACAAATGAAGTCCGTCATGGTGGCCCACACCTGTAATCCCAGTAGCTTGTAAGGCTGAGGCAGGATTGTGAGTTCAAAGCCAGCCTCAGTAACTTAATGAAGCCCTAAACAACTTATAGTGAGACCTATCTCAAAATAAAACATATTTTTTAAAAAAGGGCTGGGCATGTGTCTCAGTGGTTAAGTGCCCCTGGGTTCAATCTCTGGGACCTAAATGAGTAAAATTTAAAAGATACACAAATGAAAGAAAGCTTCCTAAATGGAGAAAAATTTCTCTCTCCAGGGAAGATCCACTAACCTGGCAGTATTTTTAAAGTCCTATTAGGCATGGAGAATTTTGAAGGGCAACTTTGAGTATCAATACTTTAAAATCCCTATAAAATGAGAGTATGACAATTTGAAAAAGAAAGAGAAAAAAAAAAAAAGATGGGACAAGTGGAGCCCTTGGTCTGAGCTTTGTGCCCTGGTTCTGTGATGAGTGGGTCTCAAGGGTGGAAACAGCACGTGGTTCCTTGGGCTTTGCTGTGCACTGGACCATGCTTCCTCCTCTATTTTAAGGGTTCCACTTATTTTCCCAGGTGGTTTGACATTTACTTTTCAGATTTCTCTAAGTAGCACTTTGCCCTCAAGAACAGGAAAACTCGATTCAATGATGATGTAACTGCAGACTCACGTGAGCCGTGATGAGCTTCCTTTGCCTCTGAGGGTCTGGAAACTCCTCCCCGAAGCACAGGGTCACTTGGAATCTTGGCAGGGGACGGCCATGGTGCGCGAATGCTTGCAGCTCTGAGGAAACCCACAAAAGCAAACCAGGTTAAACAGGAAGTAAGGGCTTTCTGTGATTCTTCACTATGAGAAGAACAGTCACTCTTTATTTCCCTAAATAGGGTCCCTTATCATGCAGACTCCAGAAACAAAATCACATGTACAAGTTCACATATGTGTGTGTTTCGTCATTTTTCCTCCATTCTTTTCAGGGGAATATGGCCTAAGCTGAAGATCATTGCTGTGCAGCACCAAACCCATCAGGATGCAAGTGATTGAAGAGAGGAGAGAAAGAGGGTGAAGAAGAAAATGAAATGTCATGAAAATGAAATGTCATGTTGAAGCAAAAGAATAATGTCTTATACAAAGATGACAGTTTCATTTTTTTAAAAAAATCAGAATGTTTCAACATCCCAGAATTATTTTAAAAACTCATGCCTTGACTATGAAAGAGACATTAATCCAGTGTCTGTGCTACTGGTGACATCTCCGTGGCTCAGACACTTGCTAACAGCAGCTTGTCCCACTTGGCACTAGGTGTGAACCCCAAACTGTGGAACTCTGAGCAGACTTGAGGACACCTTGAGAACAGAATGATGACTTGAAAAGGGCATGATGATGTTCCACTGGCCGCCCTTCTTGTGGATATACATATCCTGAAGCCACTGCTCTTATCTGAACAATATAAAACAGATAGGAACACTGTTGGAAAGACATGTGTCCAGGGTTGGGGTGTAGCTCAGTGGTAGAGCACTTGCCTAGCATGTACAAGGGCCTGAGTTTGATCCCCAACTCAGCCAAAAAAAAAAAAAAATTAAGTGAAGAATTTTTAAAAAAGAAAAGAAAGACATGCGTCAAATCATCCAGTCCCTGGCATTAACTCTTTTCCCCTTACCCAGACTCAAAGAAAAACTCTAGAGTTTAATGTCATGTCTGGAAAAAAAAAGAAGTAAATTTACACAGGAGCTCAAAGCAATGCATCCTTATCAGATACACACCCTTAGGCCATGCCTTTCGGGACTGTCCCTAAGCAGGGTACAAATCCTGAATGGGTAGATATCAAAGATTTCCACTACTCTCTGCAACTAAGGTTTCTAGCTAACTCACACAACTATTTTAACTTCCTGCTCTGTTTTTTCCCCCTTTCTTCTTCCAGAATTCTAATCAAACTCAACTGACTTAGTCAGAATGTGTAAAACACATTCACACTGTTGTGGCCTGGGAGCACACCTACACAAGTTAATCAGAGTAGCAAGTTGGCACAATTCTCTGAAAAAGTCATGCCTCAAATGATTGCTAATACAAGAATGTTCACTGGGAATCCTTAATTATGCAGAAGCTGGTCTGCACAGCTGCAGTTTTAAAGTTCACAGCATCCTTCCTGAACCTCAGTGAACCTCAGAGGTTGCAGTGGACAAAAAGCACAGGCTTCTGTTACAAAGGAAGACAAAAAAATTTAAAAAAAAAAGAACGATTCTTGCTCACAGATAAATATGAAATATGAAATTCTAGGCAAGAAAATTCACATCCTCACACCCACTCGACTCTTGCTTCAGCTTCTTATCTGTGGCCACCTCTCACCTGTCAGCTCTGACTCAAAGTGTACCTTACAGCTCACAGTGAAGACATTCCACCTCCCTAAAACAGGCATGGCAAGAGGAACTGAGAGAAGCAAGTGCCATTTTTTTCCAGGATGCCTTAATTAGAAAGCCCTCACCCTGGAGTAACCTCTGAATCTAAAGATGCCAAGATTGGCAATCTCTTAGGAAAACCCAACCTAGGGAGCACCAGCCTTCCAGGGTACATGACCCTTCAGACTACAAGATGGACATAAGAGATATAGACAGGTGCCTGTCAGAGGCTCATTGTATTTCCCCTGCCTGTCACCATGAATACCATGCCAGACCCAAGACAGTGAGGATGGTCCAGCCTGGAGACATTTCTGCTCTTAGATCAAGGGGTATCCCAACCTCATGTGTCTTCTTCATCATCCTACAGCTACCTCAGACAACCAGAGATGGTGCTTCCTCTTCCTTGTGTCCCACCTCTGTGGGAAGGGTGATTACCTAGGGATATATTTGTTTTGGGTACCAAAAAATAATTTGGATGGGTTTATACAAATTTGGGCCTCTTTAACAGAAAGGTCATGTAAATGGCACATAGATGACATATATATGTAAATTTTAATATATTTATATTTTAATATATTTATATTTTAATATATTTATATTTTAATATATTTATATTTTAATATATTTATATGTCTTTACATATATATTTTTATATAAATTACATATACATTATATATACATATGTATATTTTTTTTTCAAGAGGCAGGTTCAGCATTTGGCAATCCACTACTTCTGAATAATATCCAAAGGAATGAAATTAGTATGTTGAAGAGACATCTATGCTCCTATATTCACTGCAGATTATTCATAATAGTCAAGATAGGGAATGACCTGTCCAACAGCAGATGGATAGAGAAAATGTGGCATACTTATACAAAAGAATACTGTTCAAGCATAAAAAAAAGAATAAAATCCTGTCATTTGTGACAACATGGATATGCCTGGAGGATATATTAAGTGAAATAAGCTGGGAACAGATAAGACCAAGAACCACATGACCTCACCTATATGTAGAACCCAAAATAGCTGAACTTACAGGAGTAAAGAGTAGAATTGTGGTTCAGAAGCTGGGGGAGGGGAGAGAGATGGAGGTAAAAAGACACAAAATTTCAGTTAGGAGCCCTAAATTCAAGAGGTTCATCGTATAGCACCATGACAACAGTTAATTATGGTAGCTGAACTCTACACTTTTCTGAGTTCAACTATTTTCAAGTATATAATATACCTGAAGTTTTAAGAAGAGTTCGCACCACCAAAAAATGACAGATATGTGAGGTACTGTCTATGTAAATTGGCTCAATTTAGCCATTTTACAATGTGAACATATTTCAAAACAGTGGGCCAGGCAGAGGAATATGCTTGGTGAAAAGGAAGAGGCACTTTAAAAAACAAAGACAGGAGGTATTTTGAAAGGGGGGCCTAGTGGAAGAATAAGTTTAAGATAAGGTAAGAACCAGCAAGGAGTTGGCAAGCAGAGCAGCCCTCCTGTCCCCAAAGCATCCTCCATCTAGACAACAAATAGAACACTGTATGAGGCCCCCACAATGACATGTTCAATGATTTCCCAAAAATCCACCCAGGGCTATTTTAACTGACATGAAATCAAAACTAGGAAAAGAAAACACACTGGTTCTGGAAAATATGATTAGAAACACTCATGGGACAGAGAAAATACAAAACCTTCCCATCATTTCCCCCTTGACAAATCAATTCAGTACACTCCTATCCTTGGTCCCACCTGCAGGGTGGCATGTGCTTAAGGATGAGACATCTCATAACCAAGAACAGTATGCTTCTAACCTTCACAGTTTTTTCTAGGAACCCGGAAACATCACCAATTAAGCTTGTTAAGATCACCCAGCCCCCCAAAACGGAACCTTGTTAAGAGGTGACTACTTTTGAAAACCAAAACCCTGAGATATCAGCCTGAGCCACGGTCCACCTGGGCCTTCTCATCCAGACATTCTTTGACAATGAGGGGAACAGATGATAGAGGCAGAGATGACCTGTGAACCAGTCAAGTAACCTATTCTGGAACAAAGCCCACTGGGCTCTGGGGCTAACAGGAAGAACTCGGCTTGGGGTAGGAGGCACCTGTCATTTCTGACTCCTGCGGTCACATGCCACCACTACCTCCATTCTAGAAGACATAAAGTGCATTACCTGACAGAAACTGCTGCGTGTCAAAGAGCTTGCAGGTCTGATCTCTCTCCAGTTTGTTGGGCCGGTCGCTACACAGTGCCAGGGGCCCGTCCCAGTAGATCCTGCTCTGGCATAGTCTTTTGGCATAAAGTCCATCTGGAGCCATCCAGAGGACCACACCCCTCTCCAGGTGGCTCAGCAGCTTCTCAATGTTCTTCCTCTGCCCATTGTCCTCTGGGTAGGGGAACAGGACCTGGTCCAGGTTGCTGGCATCGTAGGTGTGTCCATGGGAGATCCTGCAGCCTTCAGGGCTAGATGTGGTCAGCTCCTTTACCAGGATTTCCCGGTAGTACAGGCAGATATGCAGTCGACAGTCTGCAAACACAGAGCTCAGGAGTCAGTGCTATCAGACCCACCACTCGACTTGCCCCAAACAAAGCATATTGGGTAGAATATGAGTGTCCCCAGATGTACCATGAACAAGTATATTTCAGGGTCAAGAATATCTAGGAAATGCTGCGTGTCTTTCTCTCATTGCTGAAGATTCCCCCGTGAGCATGTTTTACTTAGAGAAGCCCTCAGGAGACACCTATTTAATTTGTCTAACCCAGCAGCTTCCAAATATATGTGGCCATGGATTCTTTTTTATTTCAAGAGCTGGAGGAGCATATCCTTCATTAATTTTCTGCAAAATATGTTTAAGTGATAGCTGAAAGCCTCTCTGTTATGAAGTTACAAATTCTAGGCTGGTGATGCAGCTCAGGTTGCTTAGCATTTGAGAGAGACCCTAGGGTCAATTGCCAGAACCACAAAAATTAAAATATCTTAAAAGAAAGACTTACAAAGTCATGTTTTTTAGATGAAGTTGATTATGATACTGATGACCATGTTTACATCTAAAATACTGAGTCATGTGTCACTGAAAGAGAATTCATCTTTAAGTAAATCAATTTTGACTTTGGAGGAGTTGAACAATATGTTTAATTTCTACTAGCAAAAAACAAACAAATGTTTGTTTGTGAGTGTGTGTTTGTGTGTGTGTGTGTGTGTGTGTGTGTGTGTGTGAATTAAAAAAAAAGCAATTACATCCAACATCTGAAACTTCCTAAATTATTAATATAACATTTTTTAGGTAAATATATATACATAGACACTTTGAAGCATCAGCAGGAAGGCCCTAAGTGTAGTGATTCCTAAGTGATAGAACGTGATTTTCATTTTCTTTTTTTGTTTTTCTAATCTTGAAATTAGTTTTCTACAGTGGGTATGTACTTCTTTTATCATAAAATTAATTCTTATGGAAAAAAAAAAAGAATCTAGGCTGGGGAGGTAGCTCAGTGGTATAGCACTTGCCCAAGGCCCTGGATTCAATCCCCTGCACAGCAATTTTTTTTAAAGGAATCAATGAAAAAAAAATTCTCTAAGAGCCAACAGTTAATGTAAAATCTGCTTAAATTCCCCTAATCTTTGCATTTTTAAAAAAAGAACTCTAAATCTGTGCTTTTTGAAACTAAAAAATTAATTCATTTACAAAAGTTTTACTGCTTTCAGAACCCTCTTTAGAACACCACTCAAAAGGTTAAAGGACCCAGTTAGTTTTGCAAAGAGTTCCTTAAATAAAACATAAGAGGGCAACCCAGGCAGGGGACAGCTATCCAGAGGTGACTGCCTGGGATTTAACAATGACTGGGAATCATAGTTCTCTGATAAATGTATTCAAGGTTGATCATTAATCTGTATTATGCATACCAAGAAAAAAAAAAAAGGAACCCACAAAACCCTCTTATTCCTCAAAGGTAGATTTTGATTCTTAACCCACGTCACTGTCTCTTCAATTTCTGCCACTGTAAACAGACTGAGTAAGGTGGTGCACGGATGAGAGTGGGTGTTGGCCATTGGAGGTGACTGGCAGGGCAGGTTTCATTTCATTTAATGTCATCTGAAATCACGAGGTTGCAGAGATATAAATAGCTGTTTATTTCCTACTCCTCAGGCACCCACACAAGTCTGAGGTGCTCAGAAAAAATTTTTTGAAAGACTCTAAAAACAAATACAACTCTTGCTGCTTAGAACTGGCTCCTCCTAAAGGGGATCCTCAGTTATTCATGAGCATCTCAGAAGAAAGGCACACACCTCCCTGAGAACTTCAGAACTGCAAGGAACTAGACAGTAACACTGCAGCTTTTCTGTGAACAAGGAAAGCGCCTCAACTCTGGTCTCCTGAATCTTTAGAAGTTAGTTTGTATTTTCTGTCACTGACTTTTAAAGATGTCAGAGGGCAAGGTGAGAACTCTGAAGCTTAAGCTATTTATTTTTAATGTAAGTACAAATTCCATTTAAAAACAATTAAAATATTATCTAAAGAATGAATGAACATAGACAAAGAGTCATGAAGCATCTTCCTTAAATAGCTACACTCTCTGTGGTGCAGGAATTCTTTAGAAATGGAAATTTACAAATCAGATTGAATTCGTATTTGTTTGGAAGTCCTATCAAAGTTCAGAGGAAGACCAAAATATGCATTCCTTCTGGACATACGAAACATCATGAGACCAGGGGCTAGAACCAATGTCCCCAGGAAGCAAGTTAGGGACAACAAGTTTGCAGCTAAAAATAAAAGAAATTAACAGCTTTTTGAAATGAGAAGCTTTTATATTTCCTAAGAAAATATTCTACATTGTGAGAATGTCAGCTGATAGGGGACTCTCAGTAAAGAAAAACAAGCATTTGCATATTCCTGGAAATTTGGAGAGGTGCCATTGGAGAAATTAAAATGCTTCCATTCAACCTGTGTTTGGATCTGTATCAAAACGACAAGCTAGCTGGCTTTCTAATAATGTACCTTATTCACTTCAGTGTCCTCAATGTCTGGTGATAACATGTGTCCACACCTACTCCTGACTCAAGAGGGCCCAAACAAATGTCTAAATCCCCACCAAATCTACCCAAAGGTGAGTGGAGCCAGCAGCAGAGACTGGCCTCCTGCAGGTGCCTCCAAAACCCAACATTGCACTCACCTGAGAGCGCCAAGGCTTCAGCAGACCTTATGCTTGGCTCTATGGGGATTCCAGGAGCCTGGGACTCAGGTGGGGCACAAGCATAAAAGGTTCCTGTCACCTGGCAACCTGCATTTGCAAATAAAAATCAGATGTCTAAACACAGAGTCCAATAATTAGGAGGCCACCTGAGTGTGCAATGGAGTATGGAATGGAGTCACCTTCTAACCCAAACCCAACAGGCTCAAAGCAAGCACCCTCTGATGCAGGGCACATACTCATGAGGCAAAGACAAGCCAAAGTCCAATAGAAAAAAAGCAAGTCAAAGGAGGTATGAGCCATTGTACAGCCTTGGAAGAAAACTCAGAGCTCTCCCTCTTATTCATAAACAGGGAAAGTGAGGCTCAGAAGGAGATTAAAGGATTTGACCCTGTTCACAAAGCAAGTTCACGGCTGACTGAGAGATTAGGTCTGCCTAAGTTTTGATTACCAAAGACCCAGTTAAAAACTAACAAATGTTTAGTTCATATTTATTTTACTAGCTACTTCTGGGTTCATGAGAAAACTGAACCCATCTCCTGCCAGCCCAGTAGCGATGTGTCACATTAAAAACATATAGAGAAAGAATATGCTGGGATAGGGATGTAGCTCATTAGTACAGTGCTCTGTCACTGAGTAGATCCCAACACCACAGATACAAAGGGAAAAAAAAGAGAGAGAGAAAGAGAAAGAGTATGTCACAGAACCTAATTATGCTAGCAGTTCAATTATTGTTACCCATGCTTAGAAATATGTCTAGACATTCCAATTTTTTTTTTTTTTTTTGCCCAGTTCAAAACATTGCCTCGTGTTGCTATGCTTATTAGTTCAACAGAGTCTGATGCATTGGATACAAGTCTGAATTTCAGAAACCAGTTTAATGTTAGCGGATTCTTCACTTACAGTTTGAAAAATCAACCTTTGCTGAATATCACTCTTAAAAAGCCAATATAATTGAATCCCAAGTTTTTCTTTAAAGAACATGCTACTCAACAGACTTTATTCAGTACCAAAAGCCAAGAATGACTTGAACACGCTTGAAAAAGCAGGGAGGGAAAGACCAAATTGTAAAAGAGTAAATATTCCCAGAAAACACAAAAGGATCGGTGTGTGGACCCATCTCATGACTTCTACTTAAATAACTAACTCAAAATTCCTAAAAGCTAGTATTTTGCTGCATTGAACATACTTTGTGAAATTTTCTCTGCACATAGCTAATGAGTGCTTCTGCTGAAAAATTTCACTTTTGATACCCAAGGAACCCCTGTAGTCACAGGAACACATCTAATCCAAATTACACAAATCTTTTGGGACCCAATACTAGGCAGGCTCCTGTAAAGACCCTTTAGGGTTTTTTTTTGTTTGTTTGTTTTTTTGTAGTGTTTATCCATTCCCTTCTTATTATCATCTTTAATACCAAGAACAGCTCCAACGAACATAATTACTCTTCAAGGGACATAGAGTAATCTCCCAGTGTCCCTGCAGAGGAGAGGATCTGGGCATGACTGTAGTATGCCCATTTTACAGATGGGTAAACAGAAACAGACTAGTGAGATTATGTGACCTCAGTCAGCTAAGAGAAAATTCAGGAGGTAAGATGGCCAGAATCTATCCCCCCCCCCCTTTTTTTTTTTGCCTAAGTTTACAAATAAAACTTAAGGTTACTCAGGATGAAAAAATGTTAACCCATTAACCAGATAATTTAAAAATATATAGATGACCATTTTGATATATGACCTCCCCTGTCTTATGTACAAGGTTGGATTTGGGCTTAGGATATCTGACATTGAACACCAGCCCTTTACTCTTACTGAGTGACTTGGGCACATTATTTACATTCTACGAGTTTCCATGATCTTCTCTGTTAAAAAAGTGTGTGGGGGGGGCAGTTTTTGCTGCCTGGAATAATCTCTGGGGTATTTAAGGCCCCACATAGGGTTATGCCACATGGGTCCTGAAAAATCTGGTTCTGAGGAGCTTAGCATCCTATAGGACAGAGAAATCCCCCCCCTCTCCTATCTGATACACGTGAAATCTTTCTAGCAATCTCTGAGAAGGGGAAAGCCCTATGGTGTTGCTCAGGACAACCACCCGGAATTCCCCACGGACACATGTCTAGGTCTGCTCTTCTGTCAAATGCCCTGGCACATGCCTTACCATTTTCACAAGCTGGGCCTTGCCAGTGATGGCTACGGGGACCAAACGTCATTGGACACTGATACGGGATTTCTGGGTGAGGCTGATCCGGGACATAATCCCTCCAGCTTCTATCATGGGGTGGCATCATGTAGTTATGAACCTGCTAAAGGAACACAAGAGGAGTTAAGATGAAAAACATTGGCATGGGAAAAGGGGGTGTTTTTATATCCTCCCAAACTCTCAGGGAACCCCTTCTTCGGCCAGCAGCCAATTCATTTTAACATTCGAAAAGACTGGAGTGAGCTGTTCATTACACTAGGTGGAAAACAGTCACAGAAGTTCAAAAAGCACAATGAAGACAGTGTTGTAAAGCGATGATTTATCTAAGGCTTCATCATATGGTTAAGACTGGCACCAAAAATACTGCAAGGAAACTTGCCTTCTTTTACCCACCAAAGTGAAGAAAACAGAGCTGTAATTCAAATCAGGAAAGCCTACAGAGATCAGCTGCCCTGTGGTTTCACATGATAAAGCACAACTTCCAAAATCTTCAACTACTACAAAAGGTCTGGTTCCCAGAAGATTTGAGAATCAATAGAAGAAGCACATTCCAACAGACAAGATGCACCCAAGCTCTCCTATTTAAACTAACTGGTAATCTAGGCTGTGTGGTGAGACATTCACTCAGCCACCAAGGAAATTTGTTTAGCTGTTGGACTTGTCAAGGAAAACATGAAGTCCTGCTGTTTTGTGTTTCTTCCCCTTTGTGTGGGGCCAACACACAGACCCAGGCTGGACTTCCAAAGGCTTAGTGCCCTCCCCTGTACCTGGGCTGGGAGTGGGGTATAAGATGCCGGCATGGGGTAGGGGTGGCTCATGGTCATCTGTGGGTCCTCCAGGGTGAGCTGCTTTGCTCCTGTGTGTTTGAGGAAAAGAGAAATGGTACAGAGTGAAAAAAGGAACTGATTCAACTAAACGTCAAATCTTGGAAAAATACCTGAGGCTTTAGTTCTTAGAATGCATAGCACACAGTGTTGACAAATAAGGCATTTTTAGCAATTCCCTTGGGCAGTTCATATTATTTGAACAGATGTCAACAAGATCTGACATATTATGACAGGTAGAGAAATAAATGAGATCCATGTGCTAACATGCCTTGTGACCAGCTAAGGGGCTCTTCTGGTGAGATATATCCCAGGTGGGGTCATGATTTGTATAAACTGCAGATTTCTGGGCTCTGCTCCGGACACACTGGTCAGAATCTTGAAAAGAATTGTCCAGGAATCTGACTCAGTAAGTACCCCAGCTGACTATATTATCCTCTAAAAGTGGACCTTTTTATTACTGTAAGCAGTAACAATTTAAGATGTTCCATATGCTTTCCTTTCTGGAAAATGCCACTTACCAAAGTCTATTAGATAAGTAAAGTTTTAATGGGTCTTCAAGTTTGGAAATTTGGTTCATACTATAATTGAATGGACTAATTGGTAAACACACAGTTGAAGTGTGCACACACACATTATGTTACAGGGTTAGAGCCTGAGAAATTATCCCTTAGTAACATCACAAGGTTTTCAACTTATAACCCAGAGAACTTGGGGAAGGAGCCTGCTGGGCTTGACCATGGGACAGGAGGCAGCAGGCTATATAAAAGCAGAAATAGAAAGTGACCTTCAGAATGGAATTAAGGCATTATAAGTATCAGGCTGCCTCTATTCTGTGACCCAAATTCAGGAAAGCCCCTACCTTTTTTGGCTCCCTCAGGAACAATCCTGTACACTTTGTATGGGTCAGAGATATCCAGCTGGCTCCTCTCAACCAATTCCTCAAAGTCATTGCTCTTGTTCAAAGCGCATCGCAAACGTGTCTTCCAGGTAGGAGGGTCTGGTTTATCAATGCCTTCTCGGAACTTTCCTTTAAATAGAGCCCAAGCCTGGTGGGAAAGAATGAAGAGAATGAAAAGTCAATTTCTTTCTTTCTTTTTTTTTTTTTTAAAAGAATCTTTCTAAAAGAAAAAAAAAGGTGCTTAGTGCTTCAGGTTTATACTGTTGCTCAAAATGTGAACGGTAATGACACCAGGTGTCCTCCAGGTAAAATATTCTCACCTAGAACCCTACCATTGTCAAATTGAAGGTGAGTGGTTTCAACATTTCTGGGTGTTTATAAAAGGTGAGATGAGGCTTGGAGGCCCCTGAAGCAAGTGTGGCTGAGATTAGGGACAGAGCTGTGGAGGATTAAGTCCCCACAGGGTACATCTGGACAGTCACAAGGTCTGAAGTACTCTGTGAACAAATTCCCAGAGGAAGTCCCCTTCCCCTCCCTGCCCACAGGTGGGGGCTGGGTCTCACAGTTCACCGAGTAAAGTGCTCTAGGGGAAAGCAGTCATGAACAGGGGCACTCACACAGAAAGAAGGAGAGAGAGAGAGAGAGAGAGAGAGAGAGAAATTTCCAGAGTCTCAGAATAAAAGAGCCAGACAGAGATACCCCGAGACAGAAAGTGAGAAACAGAGATGGATGCATCCAAAGACAGCTAGAACCAGAGAGCAGAGACCAAAGGGGTGGGGGAGTGGGAACCAGAGAAACTCAGAGAGAAAAAAGTGAAACAGAGACAGAAAAACAGGGAGACAGATAAGAGCACCCACAGATGCACAGAGTCAGAGGCTTACACTGACCAAAGGAGACAGGGATTTGGAGATAGGGCCTGAGATTTGGATGAAAACAGAGGAAGGCACAGAGAAGCAACCCAGAGCCCTCTAAAGGCTGCCTCCTTCAAAGACATCCCTACTTCTGGAGCCCTCTGACCGACTCCCTGGGAATTGCTCATGCCACTTGCTCAGGATTGGGGCCAAGTTCCCCATTTAAGCAATCACCTGAGAACTTCAAAGCTCCAGCCACTTATCCCGCAGGGCTCATCCCATTCTGTCGCCCCTGCCAGTCCCTTTCTTTGAAAACCGCTGCACTGGGGCCACTGACTGGACTCTCGATGGAGTCTGGGCCAAAGACTAACTGGCCTCTTTGCCACCCTCCCCAAGCCTGCCCACAAGATTCCCGCGTTCAGGTGACCTTGAAGAGGGCGGCGTCCTCCTCGCGGTTATAGTCCTGCTTGCCCGCGTGCTTCCACGGGATACGGAAGATGCTCTTCTCTTCGTTCTCCCACACAAGCCCCGGGTACTTGCCGCTGTCGATTTGGTCAATCAGCCACTGGCGGAGTTTCCCGTTGCCGCAGCTCACCGCACTCATGCCGAACTCTCCACCTCGGCCGCCGCCCTCTAGGTTCATACCCAGTTTGCCGACCACCGCCCTGGAGCTCACCCAGAATTCGCCTCCCGTACTGGCTCCACGCTGCAGGGGAGAAGAAAGCTGCCCTTCAGTCACCGCTGCACAGCGCTCGGACACCCAGTCCTGAACCCTTTTGGCAGTGACCACGCTGTGAAGCGCGTGCATGTAATGTCAGTGTCACCCAAGTACCCTGAGAGAAGGTACCTTTGCGACAGGCCCCGGAGCATCCCCTTGGCGCGCACAGTTCTGCGGCTTCCTGAGCGCGCCCTCCGTGAAGCCCGTCTGCTCACCCCACCTTCCAGCACTCTATTAATTTAACTCATTTCACATCCCCAAAGCTCCCCAGGTACACAACTTTTCGCACGCTCCCAAATCCAGTTGCCACCAGTCTTGACACTGCGTTTGCCCGCTCACCTGTCGTTTCCGCTGCTCTCTGCTCGCTCCAAAGCCATTACCATCTCATTTTCCCCTTTACTATTAGTTTCCACTCTTTTTCACTCCATTCACACTCCCTTGGTGGTTCCCATGCGCGGAGGACCTCGCACGTGGCTGTCCCGTGTTTGGGGTTTCCAGGTGCATAGTACCTACTTCTCCCGCCGCTCCACACCCCCACCCCGTTCTCTTCTCCCGCAACCTTTAACTCTGTCCTTTAAATAACCCTAGCTCTCTTCAGCCAACCAGGATTAAGTGGGCCCTCTGAGCAACAAATGTGTACTATTGGAGGAGCGCAGCCCAGCAGCTGGAGATTCCCGCGCGTTGAGAGTCAGAATGATACCCAAACCAGTGAGGGAGAGTTGGGACAAGAAGGGACCCAGGGAAGGCGAGGCCAGCTCCTGTGCCTGGGAAGCGAAGGAGTGCACTGAGCAGGGGTTGAGGTGGTAACGCTCAGGCCTCCCAGCTGCCCAAATTTGGAGCTCCTCCTTCCTCATCAGCCCGGTAGTTACACGCTGACGGTAGTTGAGTTTGGGACCCTTAAGAATGAGATTCAGGGGAAGGAGCCAATAGGGTCAGGGGTTGTCCTCCCGCGGAGGAGCCTGCTGCTCCGTGTGGTTTCCTTTGACCGCCCGGCCTCAGCCATTCCTGGATCCCAGACAGTCCCGTTAGCTCATCTGGTACCGCGCGTGGCACCTCCAGGGCGCAGGTCGGGCTGACCAGCTAAGTGGCAGTGGGGTCCAGGATCTGAGAGAGCCCGCAGCAGGACAGGCAGTACAAACTCCCTGGGTCCGGTGCAGATGGGGTGGGAATCTGAGCTCCCTAACTTGGCCCCGCTCCCTTCCCCCTCCAAAGCTGGGGTCCCCTGCGTAGCCTTGAGATGGAACCCGGGACTTCCAGTTTGTGCTCCCTGCCCTCTCAAGCCAGCCTCACACTTCTCTTGACCCACTCCAGTCCTTACCTCTCCCGGTACTAGGAGCTGAGGGCAGCGGTGTGTCCCAAGTTCAAGTGGTGAAACTAAGAGAGTGAGGTGAGAAAGAGGAACTTTATAGAGCTTGAAAGCCGCGCTGGGGGCGGGGCGGAGGCGGGACGGGGGAGGCTCCGCCTGCGGCGCGGAGGGGGGCGCCTGGCTAACGGAGACGCAGCCCAGGAGGACGAGCCCCAGCTTCTGGATGGAGGCGAGGGGCAGCTGGTGACCCGGTTGGGAACTCTGGTGGCTCTCCGCGACCCTCTGTTCATCTAGTCGGAGAGCGCACTTGGAGCCTGGAGCGTCCCATCTCTGGGACTGTCACTGCGGACCGTTTCCCGCGAAGGGCGAGGCGCGAAATGGGGACCTCACCTCCCCGCCAGGATCTGCCCCGAGTCCCGTCAATAACTAGTGACAACCAAAGGCAGCAATGTGGCTTGGGCGGGAAGTGGGGGGGAGTGTAGTGGTAGGAATTTGGTGAAAAGAGAACTTTTGTTTTCAGAGCACGTAACCGGGTTGTCCACTTACTGAAGACTGGAGTGAGGGGTGGAGGAGCATCTTTGTCAAGGGAGAACCCTGCCTCTCCGCGGTGTTAGAGAACATCGCACTCTTTTAAAAGAAAATAGGAAATGGCCAGGATCCTTGGAACCATAAACCGCGGTTCAAATACTGTGTACATCTTTGAAATGCCTGCATACTTTTTCGTCTATTAAACTGGTGAATTGAGGTGATTCAGACCATGCAGGGCCCGCAAAGTTTCAATTACTGTAAGATGAAAGAGATGGCAGCATGCAGGGGGGGGGGTTCCCCGAAGTATCCAAGTACCCACATAAAAATGATAAAGTTTAAACCTCAGCCTGGTGGAAAGCAGTTTAATAGTCGGGTATAAATACCCCAAATGAGAGTAATATTTAAGTGGATCTAGGCTTTTACTTAATTTTCCAAGCTGTCTTTGATTTCCAAAACTCACTCCCTGAGCTTTCACCCACTGAACTTTCACCAGATTGTCTTGGATTCGCTGAGCATGTTTATTTACTTAGCATTTTCAGGTAAACCGTCAGATCACCACTTTCTATATGATTTTAGATCACCACCACTCCAGGTCAGCTTGCAACTTTTGAAAAGCTTTTAATTTCACTTATTTCTCAGTTTTCTTTTAATCTTATATATTGGGTCAATGTCTCCTAACTGAAGCAAAAACTAAGTTTAGGCCAGAGCAAGACTGGGAGGGAGGTACAGATAGATATGCTTATTTCTAAAACCAAAAGACTTTCTCAGAAATTTACAGGATGGCATGTTTTTATTTCACTCAAGTAAGTTTTCCATTATCAGAGTCTAGGTAATAAACAACAGGGTTTCATTCAAAGAAAAAATTCTGGTCATAACCTGTTTTGCTTCCTTTCTTCTTTCAGAATTATTCACCCACCAAATATTTTTTTGAGTACCTACTATTTGTTAGGAATTATTATTAGGCACTTGGAACACCTCTGTGAACAAAGCAAAGATTGCTGCCTTCAGGTTGCATTACATTTTCATCAGTGAATTACCTTTTTCCAAAATATGCACTAACATACCAGACAGAAGGAGATCACTAAGGACAAAAATGGCAAAGCAGAGCTTTTTGCACTTTCCCACACGTGTGCTGTGCATTGGGCTTAGTCAGTTTCAATATTTTCCTCACTTATCCACATCCTCTGTTTTTAGAAGTTCACAACAGTCATTTGATGAAACTTTCTGAGACTCTACACAGCCACATTCTTTAAAATGTGATTGCTAACCTTCAACGCCATCTTCTGGTTTACTTGTTTATCATATTGATCCCCTAGACTGGATTTTTTTTTTTTTTTGATGATGATGATGAGGAGGTGAATACAAAGTGTAAGCTATTTGAATCACTAAAACTCTTGATGTCCTCATTATCCCTGGAGGAGAGGATTGAATGACCAGGTAGGTACTGCTAATTGATCACCAAGGACTTACATATCCTAGTCATAGTTGAAACAAAAATATGACAGTTTTTTTTTTTAGTTAGAGCTTCCTCTTACACTAACCTCCAAACTGAGACTTGAGAAAATCAACATGTTCCATAGTAAAAGACTAGACCTTTGTCTTCAAATGCAACAACTTGCTGAAAACGAAAACAAATGGGAAAATCAGTTAATTAAATGTCTACCCCCAAACAAAGGCTGATTCTTATATTCCATAAGAAAGTTATTTCATTGAGTTATCCAGATGAAGTGCTGTTGAAAATAGAGCCTGATCAGAAAGGAATATTTCAATTTTCAATTCACATATATCTTAGACTGTAAGAGAAATGAATGTACCCAAATTCAACATTTAAAAAATCAACCTTTTAAAACTATACTCTCATGTGTAAGAAGAATACTTTAGAAAAAAAACATTAGACACATAAAAAATAAGTGATTGAGCTGATGGTGTGGCTCAGTGGTAGAGCACTTGTGTAGCATGTGCAAGACCCTGAGGTTCCATCCCCAGCACACACACACACACACACACAACTGGAACCTTGTTTTGGATAATATTATTTTCTCATTAATTTATTCTTTAAAAGGGAAGGGAATTAATAGTTAAAAACAATGCAACTCTATTATTAAAAGAAATTTAAAGGACATTTTAATTTATTGTAAAAAATTATGAAAATACTAAAAATGTTCTGCTGTTTTAATAAATTCATACAGGGTAGTGTCTCCTCTAATGCTCTTTGGTTATCTGTGTATGCAATGCTAATTGTTACCATTGACGGGACATCATGTATGGCAGGAAGGTAGTGCTACTACTGGTGATTAAATATTGGAGCTTGAGTGTCATCAGGAGCTGGTTCAGACCAGTGAGGCCTTGGATGGGTTACTTGTTCAGTGAGGGGGATATTGTTCCTGCTTCCGAGCAGTTTTATGGTATTAAAGTAATGCTTGCATAGTGCCTTATGAGTGTTCAACAAATCGGGACTTATCACTTACATCATACTTATTATCACTTACATCATACTTCATCACTTGGGGAAGTGTCACAGAATTTATCTAATTTGATTCCCCCAATGGTATCTGCTTTGTGGGCAGGATGGCCAGAATTCAGCCCCGTTGAACAGATAAGGAAAGAGATCCTGAGAGCACTGAGGTCCAAGAGGCTTGCCCAATAACACAGCCCTGAGGAACTGTTCTTTCTGGGAGTACACAGCCATTTGGCTGCCCCTGGAGTTAATATTTCCCAACCAGCCTCTGAGTGCATGGGATGTGATATGTTTGTCCGGGCCTGACACTCAGTGGTTCAGTTAGCATGGATAAGATTCCCTGTCTGTGAAGCAGAGGTTGCCAAGAGGTGACCACGGAACCCTCTTTCCACCCTAAATAATTTTCTTTCTGTTCTAACTTGCAACCATTAATGGTTTCCTGGTGGCTTTATTGTTTATGATAAATTTGGAATAAGAAAAGCTGAATTTTTTTTTTTAAAAAGCCACCGACCTAACCACTGGTCTTCACTTCATTCTTCTTCACGAAGCTATGTTCATTTTGAGGAAATTGGAGGAAACGGGTGCAGTTTCTCAACCACTCCCCTTAACTATTTAATCCTCTGATGGGGGAACAAAATCTAACCTTATAAGTTACTTATATAAGAGAGATGTTGAAATGGAACATTCTAAGATGAAATTACCTGTTAAATGCTCTCACTACACACTTAGTTAAAAAAAAATTGAGTTGAACATTCTTTGTAAAGTGATGTACTCTTTGGTAATACTAATAAGATGTGTAAACCTGGATTTTTTTCATAAAAAACCCTGTATGTACTTTCCTAATATAATTTGCAAATGCTTTGAGTTTTTTTGATGAAGGGATTTGCAGAGCTCTAGCATTAAGCATTCCCAGAGCACAGGTTATTGAGAAGAGCTTGTGGACTCCTTTAGTGCACAGAGTTAAGGTGCATGTTTTTTTCCTAAGCAGGGTATAACCCAGTCAGGGATTTTAATCAATTTTGAAATAAGAAGTCGCAAAGTCAAAAACACTAGGGCAATGGTGCCTCCTTTCTCCTGTTTACAAACAACTCCCCATTCCCTTTTTGCCTCCTCCTGTTGTTAGCATTCTAAGAAGTCTCCTTGTAACACTCCTTTCTCTCTGAATCATTATGCTCCCTACATAAGCAGTGACGTGGCTTTAAAGGAGGAACCACTTGATACTGCCAACTCCCTCCACCAAGCCAACAAAAATGCAAATGGTTTGCAATCACTTTGGGCAGTTTTCTGAAAACTGAAGCAATAGGTGAAAGGCAAATGGCTTTGTCTAATTTCACGAATTTGTAGCCGTGCATAACGTCAATTTTTTTCTAAACTTCATCAACTGTTCTTTCAGCTAAGCATTGTGTATTATCACTGTCACACACACAGTGTTACTCCTGAGACTCTGAGGTACTTTGAGTACCCCAGAAAAGGGTACTTAGGAAAAGTAACATTGTCCTGTGGTACCAAGACACCCCTGAGAATTGGGTGTGTATGTGTTAACTTCTGGCTCACTTGAGCTTTTCATGGAGGCTCATTATCGCTCTGAGAATTCAGGATGACAAAGGAGCATCCACGTGGAACATCCCTGATTATTTGGCAAGAGAAAGGATTCAGGGAGAACCATGTGATGGTTCTTCAAGCTTGTGCTTGGAAGTGAGTTAGGTCACCATAACTCATATTCCCCTGTAATAAGGTAAGGAATATAGCATGGGTGTGGTGGGAGTGAGAGTAATGGCCTAGAGTCCTGGGAGGACTGGGAGAAGAGATGATTAAACCCTCAGGGGCAGAAGATGGGTCACAGAGGAGGTGATAGAAGAGGACACCAGAGTATGGGTGGATATGGTGTAGTGAGGTTGGAGTCAGAGACTCCAGGCTCAGAGATTGGGGGAAGTGTATCACCAAGACTCTGCATAAAGAAATTAGGAAGAGGAGCAGGTTCGTGTGGGACTAGACAGGTGAAGTTTGAGAGGATCTTGCAACATCCTCATTGAATTGATTACTTATCCAGCAGGAATTTGAAAACAGAACTCTCTTGATCACCTTTGAATCATGGTTCCTAATAATAAGTTCTAAACACAAATGTGTTTAGATTCTCAGGTCATGCTTTTGGTGACAAGAATACAATGGGATCCTAGTCCCCTCTCAGCATCTCAGGGAGGCAGTAGCAGACTCTGAGATGGAGACTAGCTTGTACTTGTCAAATGTCTCTATCTGAGATGTTTGGGACCAGAAGTGTTTCAGATTTAACATTTTTTTTCATATTTAGGAATATTTGCATACACATAATGAGTTATCTTGGGGTTGGGAACTAAATCTAAACTGGAAATGCTTTGGTTTCATATATACCTTATACACAACACCTGAAGGTAATTTTATACATTTTAAAGTAATTGTTTCTTATAAAACAAAGTTTCATGGGGTGAAATTTTCTACTTGTAGCATCACTTTAGTGCTTCAAAAGGTTTAGATTTTGGATTTTAAGATTAGGGATGCTCAACCTGTATTATTAGGAAGTGCAAATACCTATGAATTAAGGGGAAGGAAGCAGGATTGGGCTTAGATAAGCCAAGAAGCAATGCTGAACCAAGAAGACTCAGTCACCACCACAGAGTTCTGGAGGTAGAATGACCCTACTGTACTTTCACCTTAGACTGACCAGTCACACATACAGGCTGTTCCTGGAGGAGGTGTGAATTGAGAATGGTGGTTTTCTTCAGCTGGAGAAATATCCACAGAAGGCTGCCTGCTGAGAACCATCTCCCCAAATAATCTCAGTCTCTGGGGGAATTAGTCTTTCAGTCCCAAATTGGGATCTGAGTAGTGTTGGACACCCACATGTAAGACTCTCTCTCCAGAATAGGGTTGCCAATTTTAGCAAACAAAATTGTGGATCTCCCAATTAGATTTGAATTTCAGATAAACATTATATATACTGTTTTGGAAATTAAGAAAATTGTACCTCATTAAACTTTGTTTTATAAGAAAAATCACTTTAAAATGTATGAAATTACCTTCAGGTGTTATGTACAAGGTGTATATGAAACCAAAGCATTTTCTGTTTATATTTAGTTCTCAACACCAAGATAACTCATTATGTGTATGCAAACATTATATATAATGTGTATGTGTGTATATATGTGTATACACATTCATATAAATATGTTCCATTCAGTATTTGGAACGCACCTATACTAAAGAAACAATTCATTGGTTTTCTGAGACTCAAACCTTGGATGTTTTTAGATTCCACATAGAGTAAAATATGAATGTGTCCCCTAAAAGTCCATGAGTTGGAAACTTAATTTCCAAATTAAGGTATTAATGGTATTTGAAGGTGGTGCCATTGGAAAGCAATTAGGATTAGATAAAGACCATGCATGATGGATTTAGAGGAATTATAAGAACAAGAAGACAGACCTGAGCTGGCAGCTTGCTCTATTTCACCATTCGATGCCTTCTGCATGTTATAATGCACCAAGAAAGCCCTCACCAGATGCCAGCACCATGCTTTTGGGCTCCTCAGCCTTTAAGACCATGAATTAAATAAACCTTTATTCTTTTAAAGTTACCCAGTCTGTTGTATTCATTTATACAAACAGAAGACAAATGAAGACATCTGGCGACCTGTCCTGGAGAAAACAGAAGAGGAAGGTCAGTGGAACAGAATACAGCCCTGGCCCCTGTAGCTGGTCTTGGGGCCCCAACTGAAACTCATTAAGGACCTCTTCTTCTCTACTTTCTAGAGTCTTCCACCTTTAACCAGTGCCATGGTTTGATAGGGGTGAATGTGTTCCCCCAGTGTTCTTGTGCTGGAAGTCTGGACTTCAGTGTGGTGAGGTTGGAAGTGGTATGACATTTAAGAGGTGGGGCCTGATGTAAGAGAATTAGGTCAGGAAGGTGCTACACTTGGAAGGAATTGATGCAGTTCTTGTGGGCCTCTGAGTTGTTGTTACGACAGGGTTTTGATCAAAGACCAGCTCCTGCCTGGTTTGTGGCTTCCTGTGTGATCTTTCCCTCTTATATGTATCCCTGCCACTGTGATGCCATCTACCGCAAGTTGCTTACCAGAACAGAGCTGGTGCTGGCACCAGCCCTTGAACCTCCAAAAACATAAACTAAATAAACTTTCTTTATAAAGTATCCAGCTACAGGTGTTTTGTGGTCTCAGTGAAAACTGAACTAGTATAGCCAGCATTTGTCTCTGCGGGACCAGGCAGCAAGACCCAAGCCTTCAACCTTTCGGGAGTTGAACTCCTGGTCACCAATCCCTTCCTGGTTTAAAGGTTCTGCACCCCCGCTTACTATTTTCTATCAATACTGCACAAGGGAAAACTAAGGGGTGCCCAGTGGATCACCAGGCCTTGCCACATGGTAAAACAACCCCATATCCCCTGATGATCAAGGTCCTGAGGGTGCCTTCTCCCAGCCAGCTCCCACCTAAGGAGCCTCTCAGATGCCTGCCTTAGCTTCTAGTCCAGTGGCACCCACTTTGTGTCTCTTAGAACCAGGACACAAATTCCCCACTGGCTACTGGCAAGGATGTTAAATGGGACAACTCATTCCTCCATGGCTCTCTGAACTGTAGATCCTACTGAGGATGATTACATTGTGAAGGTTTTTGATTCAGTGTAAGCTGCATCCTCCCATCCCTTCTCCCACCACCTGGGCTGGCTGTTGCACCTATGCCCTGATGTTTGTGGGCCTCTGTTTTCTCATACTTCTGAGAGATATAGAGCTGTGTGTTGCCAGCATCTCCAATGGTCTTGCTGGATGAATATATAATGCTGTTTCCCAAGAGTGTGGTCACACAGTGATCCTCTGTTATCTCAATCTAGAACCCAGTCCCATGAGGGCTCTCCAGGATTCTACGGACACATCTAGGCAGCAACAGATGCTCCTGTACTTCTGATGGCGTTACATCTGGATAATAAACACATCAAAAGTTAAAAATATCAAAAGTCAAAATGCATTGATACACCTAACCTGCCACATATCCTAGCTTACCAAAAAACACACTGTAGAGTGTTGGCTGTTTCCCTTCGTGATCAAGGGCCTGACTGGGGGCTGCCCAGCATTAGGAAGAGGATTATATTAGTTATGGCTAGATCAGGAAAAGATCCAAGTTCAATATTCAAAATACAGTTTTCTAAAGTCGGAAAATAAGAAGTCAAGCCATTCTTAGTTAGGGACCCCTTTTCTTCCTGGGCATTCATAACATGACCCCAGATGCACCATCTTGTAACTTGACCCTGGCTGTTGGCCTAGAGGCCAGCTAGGAGGATTGAGGGGGCAGATCCAGTTGACTTAAAGGTGAAACCTCTACATCTTCTCCAAACACAGCCTTTAAAAGGAGGGTGAGAAAGTTCAGAGACTTCCTGGGATTCCCTCACCCTCTTCAGCCAAGGCAATGAGCCCTTCTTTCCCCAGAGCTACCTGGGCAATGTCTCCCAGTGTCCTCTTAGGACCTTGTGCAGGGTTTGTCTCTCCTGTGCTAGGTGCCTTATCTGTGCAATTCATCTGCTTGTTTCTTTTCTTTTTCTTTCTTTCTTTCTTTTTTTTTTTTTTTTTGCTAGCATTGAGACATAGTTTATTAATGTACAGCTTCCCCCACATCAGGACACAGAAAGAAAAACTGCTAAAACAGTCACTTTAAAAATTATGACTCCCACATTTCATTCTTTATTAATCTTTATGAAAAGAAACTGTCCACTTACGGTGACATTGAGCCCTCCTAGGCAGAAAGTCAAAGTATAATTTTTTTTTTTCACTCCAAAGTATTATTAGCCCACACAAGGTTGGAGCAGACTGAAAGTTACTTTCCATAATCAGGGGCTTTTATGTTTTAAAAATTAAATTTAGGGCTGGTGTTGTAGCTCAGTGGTAGAGCGCTTACCTGGCATGTGTGAGGCCCTGGGTTCGATCCTCAGCACCACATATAAACGAATAAATAAATAGACGATCCATTGACGACTAAAAAATTAAAAAAAAATAAAAATTAAATTTATTCTTATCTGATACATAAAAAGATAAAAATTATACATGTTAATGGAGTACCATGTGATATTTTGATAAATGCACATATGGTATAATTGCTTCTTTTAGGCCAGTGCTGCCGAGACCTATGGCATATGAAGGGCCAGCCTCATTTGAGTTCATTGCACCTCTCAGTGAGATAAGAGCAGAAAAAGACCCCATCATTGTTTGGTAGAACCATGCATGAGACTGCTGAGAGTTTACAAAGAAAACGTATCATGCATGAGAAGTGACATTTCAGCAGGGATTCTCCAGGCAGATCAGGGTGGAAAAAAATCCCAGGAAGTGACCTCAGGCAACAAATGACATACAGGTCAGCAAACCAGGGACTGGTTCTCGAGAGTACTCTGGATTCTGGGTTCTGGAGTTACCCCTTTGGCTGCTTGAAGAGGATTCGTGGGGAACATTTTAGAGTGAGAACTGTTAAGTCATGCTTGCTCCATGTTTGTGCTACTGTGGAACATAAATGTTTAAGAACTTTATGTGTATGAACTGATTTTAGCAAGAGAGTTGTGACATTTATTTCAATTTCAATATTAGCTGTTTCATAAAACAATCCTCTTTCAACTTCCCTCCATACATATTTTTAAAACCATGGACATGTTTTAAAAATCTGAACATATAGATTCTTTTTGGTGTTCTAAGAATCTCTTTTATGAATCAAGCTGATTTTTTTCCTCTTTCAGAAGCATGAGGGGGTTGCTCAGGACAAGTCGGACAGCAATTATATTTGGGTAGGAGCTTAAATTTATGATTTCCATCTATCTGTAAAAATACCAACATCCATGGAAATGAACTTCCTTAAAAGTTTGATATGGAATTCCTGCTTTGGATCTTTGACCTCCTGTGGAGGGATCGCTCTTATAGAGCTTTCCAGGGTTTTTTTTCCCCCTTGGGGTTGAGGGGTGGGGTTGGCCCCACAGTCAGTTGGGCATGGCAGTGCCCACAGACTCATATAGTCATACAAGCCTGGACATTTCTTGGGAGAAAACACAGCATGAATTCTGTCCCTCTCATTTGGATATGGGACCTGCTCTGTAGATGTGGTCTGACTGTGGGTGGGAATCTCTGCCCTTCCTTATCTCACAGGACAGGCATGGTACACATTCTCCTATTCTACACCTGACCTCTAGCTGTAACCTGGAGGCAATGCCAGCCCTCAGTTCTGATGCTTCAATGAGACATTATAATGCATTCAACCATCGTTTCCTCCATAATTTTTTCCCTATTATTACCATGTGGGAAAGTGAAGCAGATTTTATGATTTCATTTTAGAGATGCTTATTAAGATTAATGAGGTTACTTAGAGTCAAGGTCAACAGAACCTGCGGGGGAATGAGGATAGTCATGGTCACTTGCCTTGAGGGTTGTCCTGCACCCCTCAGACCCTCTGAGGTACCCAGCCAGAGGGGTTCCTTTCCACTTTTCTCCTCTTCCCTCACTCAGGTTGATCCTGAAGAAGCACATCCGAGTGGACATGACCTGGCTTGTATTTGAGCACTCCAGCCTTGGCCTGCCAGCTTGGATCCTATTCTCTTGGTTTTCCTCCCTTACTCTTTGCAATCCACAGTAGCCTGTGCCTTTGCCCTAACTGCTTCTCTGCTCCACCTCCGTTGCCTATGGAGAAGACTGACACAATGACATGTGACCATCTGGCTTCTCCCCTCTCCCTCTTCCAGTCTCAGAGAAGACTTCTGCCTCTACCTTCAGTTAATCCTAAAGGCCAAAGGAATGAGCAAAGAAAAAATGGAGGGCATCGTACAATGCTTATTCCGTCTATCTCTCTGACCCATTGCAGAGTCAGACCCAGGTGCTCAGCAAGACTTGAGTTTTGGTGTCACCTAGCCATTTCTCAGTTTCAGAGTTCTGAAAGGATATGAACAGAGTACGAAGACCTGGGGCGTGGACACATATGCTAATGAGGGCATTCAGTTCTCTGGGAGAGTTTAGACATTGCACTAATTTTTTTTTTTTTGGCATTCTCAAAAGGAATATGTTATTATAAGCTGTTTTTCATAAATTATACCAAGAAGCACCAAATAATGGCTTTAAGAGGTCAATTCTGTTGAAATGTCTTGAGCTGTCCAGTGAAAGCCGAACTTGGGAGCACCTTGGCTGTCCTCTCACTCCATCACTTCTTGATTCCGTTGTGTGGTGGGGCAACTTCTCATTACCTGGGATCATCTGCAGGGAAGCTCTTTGTAGAGCTCCAGCTCACTGGAGATCCTCAGCAATTACTGAAGGAAACTAGGTCCTTCAACTTGTTCCTACTGAAATTTCCCTTATGGAGCTCTGAAGCTACCTTCTGAAATTCCCTTTCTATGAGAGTCTCCAGACCAACTAAGGAATTTGTACTTGATTGGCATGACATTGGCTCTTCAACACCACAGTGATTGAATTTCCTTGAGGTCCCCAGCCTGAGATTGGGATTCTGTCTGTGGAGTCTGTAATCTGCATTTCCATCAAACAGCCAGGAGATTTCAATTCAGGGGAGTCTGAGGACCACACCCTAAGAACAACACAGTTGGAAGAGAAGGGGTACCTTAAAACTTTCCCAGTTGGAAGTGACACACCCAAACCTGAGTCTTGGAAATATAACTTTGCAGAGGTGCTTGGCTGGACTGGAGAGAGAGCTAGAAAGACAGGGTGCGCTGAGGGTGGGGGGAAAGCCTTGGAACTTATAGAAGGCACTGTCAAGGGGAAGCAAGACCTCAGACATGCTAGGGACTGCTGTGCCATCACCAGATGTAGGAAATGCTGACGGAGGGTGAGCTTAAGATACATAGATGGCCTGACTCGGGAACTTGGGTTTGCTGTGCCGATGAACATTTAGGTGGATAGTTCTGTTTCAAAAAACAAAAACAGAGAAGTTCACTTCCCTGGGGAAGTTAGGTGGGTGGCCCAGGCCTAGGTGATGGGATCTGGTGTCTGAGCACATGGAGGGAACACAGGAATGGTGAATTGTCTTGAACATAGTGGATATTGTGGTGAGCAGCAGGCTTCTCTTTTTCCCTGCCCCTGTCTTGTCAGGTTGAGGCCAGGAGGAGGTCAGGAGGAACTAGGTTTCCTCTGACCATGGACTCTGATCACTTCCCTCCCAGCAGGTTTATTCAACACAGTCTGGAGTCACCCTGGGTGGGAACAGCCAAGGTGACTTCCTTTTGAAGCCTGCAGCAAGCTGCTGCACACAGGAAGGAAATGCTTCATGTACCATGCCCCTCACAACAGAGGTGAGAGGGGAGAAGACCTCAGAGAGGGAAAAAGATCAGGGACTAGTTTTGCACAGGTGGAGCACACACAGGATACTGGAGCACACACAGGATACTGGGAAACTTGCTAGGAGTGCAAGCACTCTTAGGTCCATTCTTCTCCCCAGCTGTTTTTTGTTGTTTTTTTTTTTTTTTTTTTTTTTTTTTTTTTTTTTTACATATTAAACCACATACCCTGGAAGGAAGGAGCCTGAAGGCTTGTATTCAGCCTGGAACCTGTTTCCATCACTGAGGAATGCCCTGGGGGAGGCCAGAGGACTCTCCATAAGAGCCAAATCCCCTCTGGATTAGTTTTTAGTGGTAAAACTGCAAACCTGATGTCAGGTCTGCAGCTACGTGGGACTCTCTTCATGGATCTTCAATAGTGTCTCAAATAATCTGGCAAGGAAGTGAAGTAGGCAGTATAAGTCCATTTTGGAGATGAACATGTTGAGGTCTAGGAGATTGCTAGAATTACCCAATGTCAATAGAACCATCTGGGGAGTGAGGACAGTCAGTCCCATGCATCATCAAGAAATGAACCCAATATGATCAATATGGAAAAACAGGTTCACTTCCTTAATAATCACCCCACTTGGAAGCTTGTTTGCTCCCTGACTTCCTTCAGGTCTTCATTTGAAGGCCACTTCACATGGGGGCCTTATAGTGCCCTTTACACTCACACATTGCATGGACCTTAATTTTTCAGAGTAGCATCAATCACTCACTGATCACATTTTACTCCTGTCATTCGGGGGTGTGTGTTTTGTCTCCTCTCTGCTCCCTCTTGCTTTGATTCTCTTGCTCTCTGGCATCACCAGCTCTAGGACGGCATCTGAACATATTAGATGCTCAACAAATGTTTTTTAAATTAAAAAAAATAAGTGAGTGAGTGCCTATTCATTAAAATGAAGCAAATTCACACCCATTTAAATGAGAACACACACACAAAAAAAACAATTGTGTGGATGAGATAAATACATTCCTTCAAGAGAGCAAGTGGACACCCTGGTTCAAAGATATTCATCTCCACATTGGTTACTGTAACTCTTAGAAATAATTTAAATATTGAATCATGGGGGAACCACTAAATACACATTGGTATATTCGCACAGTTGGAAAATCATATGTATGAAAATTTTTGTTAATTTGGGGAGAAAGGCTTATGATATGAGGTTCTGGCAAGACAGCAGATGTAAAATTGCATGCATGATATGATCTTAACTCTGAGAAAAACGTATAAGAGTTAGGGAAATCCCCAATAGGTTACCAGCATGTGTGGTGGGGCTACACAGTATTTATATAAATAATTCTTATCTCTATTTTTCCTGAATTTAATGCTCCTTTGGGGGTCTAAACATACATTATTATGAAAACCACAGACATTTTCTTAAGAACAGAAAATTAACACACAGCAGGATTAACTAATCATATTGATTGATCTGACGACCATGCCTCTTTTCTTTTCTTTTGACCTTGGACAGAACCTGCCAGGGTCACTCTGCCACTACATCCCCAGCTACTCAGTTTGGTGGCAAACTGCAGAGGAACCAACCTGATGTCTGTTTTGTTTTTTTTTTTTTTTAATTTTGAGATAGGGTCTTACTAAATTGCTGAGGCTGGCCTGGAATTTGTGATCCTCCTGCCTCAGCCTGCCGATTCCATGGAATTTCAGGTGTGTGCCTTAAGCCTGGCTCAGGCAATGCCTCTTGGCCTTCACTTTTATTCAATTACTCCCTCTCTGCTAGTCCCTCATCCTCTTCCTGTTTATTGTGGGATTGATGTCTTAATGCCAATGACTTCTATTTTCACATTAATGTCTCTTTCTGGGTTGCTTGAAATCTGACTTTGGATGATTGAAGCTCTTAGCAGGGAAACATAGACCCCCATTGTCAAAATTTGAAGCCGACATACTAGGCTAGATGCTGGGGGAAATACAAGCATATCAGAGCATGGTTCCTCCCCTCAATAAGTTTTCATCTGAGTGGCTCCAGTGCTCTGGTCTTTACCTTTACCAAAACCACCAGAGACATTCTCCTGGCAAAAATCCAAGGGCCTCATCCCTTTTTTGAGCCCCTGGGCCTCTCAGTACCTCTGTTTCTCTCCAGACATGTCTCCTAGAGTAGTTTTTTGGATGTCCTACACCCAAAGAGCATTCACAATTTGTTGGGCATCGGACTGAACTCCTTTCCTTCTATTTGGAATTTTCTAGGCCTTGCTGTGCTGTTGTGTCACTCTCAAGGATGGAAAGATTTTCTTTTCATGATACCAGTTGTCCTCATGATCTTGAGTTCAGTGGCCTGTGTTTTTCCTCCTCAACTCTCTCCCCACAACCTCATTGCTGTATTGACCTCTACCTATCTCCACTCCTAAAGAGTTTTCTATAGCAGTAACAGGACTCTTTCCAGCCCAGTCCTATTTAGCCACAACTTCCTCTTTTGGACTGGTCCTCTCTGACCCACTCAACCTCTAATGGGTTGCCCCAAGTTTAGAACTCAGAGTGTATATAATACTGTGGGCATTTAAAAAAGATATTTTCCATCCAAGCTGAAATATATTTTTTTTTCTGTAATGTAACTAATATCTAAAAATAGCATAGTAGGATTACCCAGCTATTTCCTCAGATAAAGTTTCCTTTTAAAAATGTTTATTTTTAAATTGGTAAAAGTTGTATATATTTATGATGTTAGTCAGCTTTCCATCATTGTGACCAAGTGTCTGAGGTAATCAACCTAAAAGGAGAAAAAGTACATTTTGGCTCATGGTATCAGTTGATGACCAGTTGGCTTCACTGGCTTTTGGGCCTGCAGTGGCTTTGTGTATCATGGCAGGAGCACATGGCAGTGGAGGCTTGTTGACCTCATGGTACCTGGGAGGTAGAGAGGGACAAAGATGAGAAACTGGGGGTCCAACTGTCCCCTTTAAGGGCATATCCTCAATGACCTACCATTTTCCCATGAGGTTCCACCTTCTAAAGGTTCTAGCACCTATACAGTGCCACAGGCTGCCAACCAAGTCTTTGACATATGGGCCTTTGGGGACACTTCCAAACCATAGTTTTTAATGTTTTGATATATTGACACATAGTGGAATGGCTAAGTTAATCACAATACATATGACCTCACATATTCACTGTTTGTGGTAAAAACATTTAAAATCTACTCTGATCAATGTTCAAGGATGATTAATTGTTATTAATTATAGTTACCACATTGTACAAGAGATCTGTTGTCTAACTGAAATCTAACTGAGATCTGTAGTCTACTGAAATTTTTTTGTATCCTTTGACCAACAGCCTTCAACCTGGGATGTTTTTAGACTCCCTGGAGGAATACTTGTCTTTCTGTGCCTGGCTTATTTCACTTAGCACAATGTCCTGCAGGTTCATCCAGGTTGTTGAAATTACTGGACTTCATTTTTCTATGGTTGTGCTTTCTAATCTTTGGTTTGTGTATTGTTTACTGTATTTACTGTACTGTGCAATAGAACACCAGAACTTATTTCTGCTAACTGAAATTTTGTATCCTTTGATCTACCTATCCCCACTTCTCTGCCCCCAACCTCAGAGAGCCACCATTCTATTCTCTACTTCTATGAGTTCAACTATTTAAGATTCCACATACCAGTAAGATCATGTGGTATTGATCTTTCTGTGCTAGGTTTATGTCGTCTGACATATTGTCCTTAAGGTTTGTCCATGTTGTCACAAATGGCAAGTTTTTTATTTCTTTTTTAAAGGCTGCATATTTTCTTCATTTACTCATCCATTAATGGACATTTAGTTTGATTCTATATCGTGGACATTGCAATTAATACTTAAATAAACATTGGCGTGCAGATAGTTCTTCACATAGTGATTTCATTGGCTATATCAATAATCCATCAGGGATTCCTTTTTTTCTTTTTTTTTTTTTGGGCGGGGGGCGGAATACTGGGATTGAACCCAGGGGTGCTTTACCACTGAGCTTCATCCCCAGCCCTTATTCTTTTTTATTTTGAGACAGGTTGTCTCACTAAATTGCTGAGGGCTTTTCTAAGTTGCTGAGGCTGGCTTTGAACTTGTAATCCTGCCTCAGTCTCTTTAGTTTCTGGGATTCCGGGCATGCAACATTGTCTTGTTCATCGACAGTGGCTGAATTCAGATATTTCTTCCTCGTCCACTCACTATCATTCCAGTGAACTTAGAGGTAGGTTTTATGTGGTTCTCAAGCTTTCCACATGATATTCCACTCCTGCTAGGGCTTAAGAGTATCCCATTATTCCAACACCTATCCTTCTGGTTTTTTTTTTTTTTTTAAGAGAGCAGATCACTAGACTTTTTTTTTTTTTCATGGTCTCTCTGATTGTTTCTCAATCTCTTCTTGTCTTTTGTGCCCTTGAGTCTTGATAGTCCTAGCCAGTTACTTTGCAGAATGTCTCTGAGTTTGGGTTTGTCTGATATTTTCAGAAATCCACTGAAGTGATATTGTGTCCTCCTGTGTGCATCACATCCAGGGCATGTGATGCTAACAGGCCCTATTTGTGGATCTCTCTCTCTCTCTCTCTCTCTCACCAGGGATTGAACTCAGGGGCACTCAACTACTGAGCCACATCCACAACCCTATTTTTCCTATTTTGTTTAGAGACAGGTTCTCACTTAGTTGCTTAGCACCTTGCTTTTGCTGAGGCTGGCTTTGAACTCTTGATCCTCCTGCCTTAGCCTCCCCAGCCGCTGGGATTACAGGCATGTGCCACTGCACCCTGCATGTTGTGCTGTTTCTCATGATCACTTAGACAAGGTGATGTCTGCAGCGTTTCTACACTGATCACTTACAATTTTTCTTTCAAATCCATCCATCTCTTGGGAGAGAGAAATTGAGACTATGCAAATATCTTGTTCCCTTTCCACTCTGACTGGTAATTTTAGTAACTGGGAGTGGATCTTGCTTGCAAAAAATTACTACTGGAAAAGTTGCCTATTGGCGATTTTGTGTTTTCCTTATTCCTTCCACATTTGTTATGCTGAATTCTTCTACAAGACAACATTGTCTCTTTTCTCCATTTATTTATTCACTCAACTAGTTATTTACATCAATGTGGACTTGTGGATATTTATTTTATTCTGTGAATGAGAATCCAATATTCTCATTATTTATTGCTCAAATTATTCCAGTTTGGCCCCAAGTGAGTTCCAGGTTCGCCTGAAGGAGCTTCTCTTGTGGCTTCTTGACACAACCCTTTTTTTTTTTTTTTGTTCAAGCATTTGCTTATTTTCTGGCCCCATACATTCTCAAGTTCATCTGGTATTTTCCTTGCTCAAATTCTAGAATCAACCCCTTCTCCATGAAATCCATCCTTATGTTTTTGAATCTTGTTCATAATCACCATGGTCTTTCAGTCACCACATGTGGTGGAGGTGCTGGCCCCAGAGAGCAAGGAGCTTCCTTGTATGGACAGAGCAATAGCCACTCAGGCCAGAACGGCATCTGACCCAGATTTGGAGCTCATGGACATTCTCAGCAAAATGGGCTTACTTCTGTCTCGTTTGGTTTTCCTTTATCGTTTAGCAAGAAGAGTTTTGGAGAGTGTCCAGGGAAGAAACTGATGACTTTGAAGCAATTCCAGCTTCTGCCAGCCTGGGGAGCCTGAAACCAGGAATCAAAACTCTGTCCTTATTTTTCTAAAATTAGCTCTTCAGGAAACAGGATTCAGGAGAGCCTGGCCACAGAAATGAATGCTTCCACAAGCAGCCAGGAATCGGGGACAGTACATGGGGGCAATTCAGAAAGGTTTTCAGCATTAAGCTTGACACTCAATGTGCAATACTGACAGGAATTCTGAAGGCTTCATGGGCATGCATTTATTAAACTTATAAAGAAACATTTGAGGGCCAGGCAGTGAACTGCTCAGCAGGGTCATCAAATGCATTTCTTTAAGCATTTGGAGTCGGTTTAACTCTGAACAGCAATGTGAGAAGCATCAGGGCTGTTGTTGAATAGTGCTACCCTAAAATAAAGTACTTGAAAAATGTATTCAGTTATTTTATCATTGGCAAAACCTTCTAACTAACCAAGGTTTTAAGAAATACAGCCTGAGTGACATGAGATGTGCTATAATGATCTCTCCATTTGCCATTACTGCGTTGTTAAAACCAGGAGTTTCACCATTTAGATTCATAAAGATTCAGGAAATGTGACATAATAAAGTTTTGTAAATACTGGTCCTTTGTGCTTCCTAAGGAAAGTCAAAGGTTTCCGTGTTTTATAAAATTGTCAACTGCCAATCCTGGCTCTGAGTCATTTTGGGACATGAGAACTTACAAATCCAGTTGAGATTTTGGCTCACCTTTGGAAGTTCATGAGAAAAAGCAGAGTTTAAAATCAGGCACCGCTGAGCTCCAGTGTCAGCTCTGCCCACTGCAAACTGTGCTTCCTCAGGCAACCATTTAATCTTTCAGCCTTCATCCCTCATCTGTTTAATGTGATAGTAATCTTCACTAACCTCTTCTTTATTAAGCACCTTCTATGTGCCATGGTCTGTGTTAGGTCCTAGAGAGATGTAACAGATGAATTCCTTTCTCTCACTGACTTTACACTTTTTTTTATGCTGAGAATGGAACTCCAGGCCTTGCCTATGCCAAACAAGTGCACAGTCACTGAGCAATACTCCCAATGTGGACATATGGATGCTTGTATTATTCTAAAAATAAGAATCCAATACTACTTTATTTATACCTTTATTTATTTCTTTGCAGAATTTCCCTCAGCTCTCACCATGGGGAGCTCCTTCAGGCTGACTCTGTCCTTCTGAGAGGTTTGCATCTTTTATTGAATGTGCTCTTCTCTTCTGACTCCCCAGATGGGGAGATAAGGATTAAAGAAGCTCCACCTAAGGAGACTGACTTAACCGGGGCCCATGGTGATGAGGGAGAGAGGCTTATGGGGTTGGGGTGGAAAGTGCAAAGGGGAGATGGCATGGCGCCTTTGAGGAACTGAAAGAAGGATGCAGGCTGAGAGCTGGTGGGGCATGTGGCTGGAGGAGGGCTGAGAAGGGCAGATGCTACTGTGAGGGGTTTGAGTCAAGTGAGCTCAGATGCATTTTAGGGGAACTGAAGCCATTCAGGGTTTTCAACAGGGATGGTTTTAGGATTAAAGAGGTAACACCTAGTACCGGGTTTGCCACATAGGAGGTATTAAATAAAGGGTAGCTGCTGCTGTTTCTGGCACTACTGCTATTGCTCTTTTCCAACTGTCTACTGCTACTACTACTACTGCCACTACTGCTGCTCCTTTGCTATTTTTCAGTTACTCTGATCACTACTTTACTACTCTTGCTACTGCTTTTACTGCTACCAGCATTATAACTGCTGCTACTGCCACCCGAACTACTATTACTTACTACTTCTTTTGTATCTTTGTAAGTAGCCCCTTCTTGAAAAGCTGGCATCAAAGTTCTTTTGAAGTGAGCTCTTTGCATATCTGAAGACCACAAACTGAATCCCAGCCATTCCATAACCTCTCTGCTAATTTATAGGGAAGTTGTTCAGACTCAAATGCAGGGTATAGAGGAGTTTGGGGAGTTTGCTGGAGGGCATCCCATCCTGTAGGAAGCTATGGTTTGGCAAGACAGGCTTAGACCTGTAGCCAACCATATGCCATGACTTCGCATAAGCATTAGTTACCTGTTATCATGCCAGTCTTTGGTTCATGAAAATGTGTTTCAACCCAAGTACCTTAGATTGGTAAACAAACACCTACTGAAGCCCTACCTCATGTTAGGCATTGTTTTAGGGTTCAGTAGAATAAGGTGGCTGGCCACCTCAGAGCTTGTATCTGTGTGAGCAGAGTATGCGAAGGGTCTCCAAAAGGATATATCAGCCATTTATCTTTATTTGTTTAAATTTAAAATGTTGAAGAGTAAGCTGAAGCAATCCTTAGCCTGGAGACGAACAGGGCCCCCACATGGGTGTCTGTGAGGTACCATGTGCTCCACGGGAGGTTCCTGAAGGGAGGGGGGCTCCTGAAGCCAAGACCCGGATATAGAATCTTCCTTTCAGCACTCATAAAAAGTATCTCCTAAGGATAATATAATGAAGGTTAAAACGTTCTTGTCAAAATGCTTTGTGCAGCAGCTAACTCAAGCTAATTAACATATGCATTACCTTACCTACTTACTATTTTTTTTTGTTATAAGATCCCTAAATATCTACTCAGCATTTTTAAAGTACATTGTTATTAACTGTGGTAACTATGATGTACAATAAATCTCTTAAACATGTTCCAGGGTGTGTACTTATTTCAAAACATCATGATGGATACTATAAATAAATACAATTTTTATTTGTCAGTTCAAAACAAAAAATAATAATGTGCTGTGCTCTTTGATAGGAAAGATAGTATGTAACAGGTAGCAGGTCCTCTCATGCGGGAAACTGACAAAGGCTACATGCCTAATGGGATTTTGCCATTTAGGACTGACATCTCTTTTTCTGGTTGTACTTGAGGTAATTGTATTCCTCCAAAGTTGGGACAAACATTTCCTTGGTGCCAGAGTCCCATTAAAAAGTAACAGTAAACTTCAGATATTATTACCCTAATACAAACATGATTACATGACTGGTGTGATTCTACATCATGCTCAACCAGAAGAATGAGAAGTTATACTCCATTTAGATATGATGTGTCAAAATGCATTCTAATGTCATGTATAATTAATTAGGACAAATAAAAAATTAAAAAGTAACAGTAATTAAAACCATTTTATTTAAATAATAAAATGTCTCCAAAGAAGATCCAAAAATGAGAAGAGAATCATAGATGGAATCCTGGATACGTGAAGAGCATCATAGGGCTGTGAGACTAGTCCCACCAGGGAATGTAGATGAGGTCAGGGGATGGGGATATTGCTTTGGGGTACAATCTAAAGGTAACAGCTTCCTACTGAATATTCCTACTAAATGACAAGATCTCCATCAAAAGCAAACTTTTGGGGGGGGAGCAGGGAGCCTCTTTCATGGAGAAACAGACCCATTCTTGAGAGGAACATAACAAAAATGAAGACCAAGTCCTCCTCCCAGGGATTCTGGGAATTTCATCCATTAACCAATTCTGAGGCCAAAGACAACACTGAGATATTTCTCAGAACACTTTCCTCTCACTGCAACCTTTCTCAACTAAAAATCAAAATGCTTATTCCTAGGATAGTTTAGAAGAAAGAAGGGAAAAAGAGCATTCGATCTCTTTCTTTTAATGAGAGAGCGAGTGAGAGAGAAAGGGAAGGAGGGAAGGAGAGAGAGAAATATTAAGTGGAAAGGTACAATTCTCTGTTCTCTGTTGTGTGAACAGCAGTCTATCTAATCCGTATTTTCTGGAGTGCATTTAAATGTGCAAAACTTTTGTCCCATAGTGGTACTTCTGAAAAATTATCTAAAGAAGAAAATCACTTAGATTTGCAAAGAAGACTGCTTGTAGTGTCCATGGGAGCACAATACCTAACACTAAGTCTCCAGCTCCCTAACCTCATTCTTGTTTTCTCTTTTCCCACTAGCAGGTGAGTGTCCCTAGGAGAGGGTTTTGCTGATACATTTGTGAGATATAGAAGACACAGAGCAGGCATTCAGTTAACATTTGTTGAAACAATGAATGATACTGAAAAACAATGGCTCCAACTTCAAAGTCTAATCCAGAGAATACTGATAAAATATATCATGGTTATGAATCAATGTGCCATTATAATGATGATCTAGAATTAGATGCACTGTCAACGCACACTGTTGAGTGCAAACAAACTTCTGTGTTACAGTATCTAAGTAGTGATATCATTTATATAAAATTGTGTCTATCTGTGTAATCTGCTCAGACCCACAGCAAGAGGAATATTGACAAGATTTTAAGATCAGATATCTCTAGGTTTAATACTTGTATTTTATATACATATATCCTATTTCAGCAATGAGCATATGTTTTTTTTTTTCTTTCAGGAAAAAAAATGTTCTGATTCTATATTAAGAAAGACAGGAAGAGAGAAGTGGGAATGATTCAATATTTCAGGGTCCCATGCTTCAAATTCAGGTAAGGCACACGATTGCCCTCGAAAGACTGGGTTGAAATATCTATGTGTGGAGTCCCATCTTTGTAAAGCCAAGGTAGACTTTTTGTACTACTTCTGTCTTTGGTGTTTGGATTCAGAGAAAGCTTGGTTTCAGTCCAGACTCTAGTACTTAATCAGCAGTCAGGGTCTAAGCAAATGATTAAGCTTCTCTGAGTGGAGGATTTTCTAACTGTAACACAGACTAAACATCCATCTGGCAGAAATGGGTAATAATTCTGAGCCGTGTGTGTGTGTGTGTGTGTGTGTGTGTGCGGGTGTCTGTATGCACACATGATGTGTGTTTCGTGCATGTGCGTGGCGTGTGCGTATTGTCCTCGGTAACCTCCACCATGCATTTATGATGTGGCTTGCTGTTAGTGCAGACAGAAGGGATGATAAAAGGAAATTAAATGCAACAGAGCTACCAGGAACCATCTTCTCTCCCAGCAGCACATTCTCCTCCAGGAAACCGGTTCTTCCTCTTCTGTCATTGCTTGAGCCTCATGAGGCTGAGGCAGAGCTGCCTACTGGAGCAAAAGAGGGGTCAAAGTGAGGAGAAGCTGCCTGGGGCAGCTGAAATACTACTGTTTATTTGTCAAATTCCCAAAGGTCCCCTCTGCCAAGTACAGTTTACCAACTCACATCATATCAGTCTCCTCTTACGTTATTAAGCTCCAAACAGAGCACTTTGTTGCTAATTCATTATGGCACAAAGCTCCAAAGAACTGAGATAGAATTCCACATCTTGGCACTGCAGCCACCCCTAGAGGAAAAAATCTGAGTGTCTGGCAAGTCCCTGATCTCAGAGAAAACAAAATATTTTAATTATGGTTGATTTCTTCTTACTCTCAGAGGGGTCTTATATTGTGCCAAATGCTGGGTGATAAGAACTTCTTTAGTTTTTTTTTTTTTTTTGATCTGTTTTCTTTCAAACTCTATCCTTGTGTAAACTTTATTCCTTCACATTAAGATTAGTTTAGTGGATTCAGAATTCTGAAATTGATCTGGCAGAACAAAAATGGAGTGCAGACATTGTTTCACATACACTATAAAGATCATGTGGCAATTTGTTGCCTAACAGATGGAATGTACTTTATTGAATGCCTTTATAATCCTTTAGATGCTTCCAACTGTTGTTGAACCTTCCTGGATCTCAGCCAGTGCCAGACAATAGCACTTTTTCTTTCTCTATTACTAAATTTCAAAACTGGGTTGTTTTAAAGTCTCAACTGGGAAAGAAGAGTTTTACTTCCTTTTCTCTATCTTTTTGATGGACAGTGTATACTATCAAAAATATTTTAGGAGATTCCAGAATTTATCCAAATGGTAAAAAAGTCATCAATTTCACGAGTTTGTATTTGAAATTTACATAAAAATCAGACAAAAACCCCAATACTATGACATGCAGCACACTCAAAGGGAAAGTTCATACCTTGTGCCACTTGATTTTAAACAGGTACCCACAATGTGAGTGGTAATTCAGTAAAGTCTAACCCCATTTTCTCGACCTTAGCACTACTGACATTTGTGCCAGTTATTTCTCTCGTGTGGGGACAGTCCTGTGTACTTTAGAATGTTCAACAGCACCCTGTCCGCTATATAAAAGATGCCAGTAGCAGCCCCCATCCCAGGTGTGACACCAAAAATGTCTCCAGACATTGCCACATGTCCCCTGGGGGCACAATCAGCCCCAGGGGAGAACCTCTGGTCCAACCCATTAGTGTTCAGTCCTCAATTCCAGTAAAAAACAAGCTAGACTATTCAATATAAAAGAAAGAAATGCTGATACATGCTATGGCATGGCAAATCTTTCAAAAACTTTATGCTGGATGAAGGAAGCCAGACAGGAAATTCTACATGCTATATGATTCCATTTACATACAATATCCTGAAAGACAAATCTACAGAGACAGAAAGGAAATTAATGGTTGTCTCTGCTGGAAGTGGGAATGGAAATTAACTGCAAGGGGTAGGGACAATCTTACTGAGGCAATAAAAAATATTTTGAAACCAGATTTTTGGGGATGTCTGTACTCATGATAGATTTACTAGAGATCATTTAATTTACTCACCACTGATGGGTAAATTTTATGGTCTTTAAATTTTACCTCAATAAAGCTGTTCTTGAAAAAAAAAACATGAAACAGTTAGGAAGTTGAGAACGTATTGCAGGAGAACCAAAGTAGGAGATTAAACCAATTCCAGTGTTTTCCTTAATGAGAAATCATCTGAAAACAGTCAGATCATATTCCCCACATTTTATATACTCAAATGACCGTTGAAACAAACCATGTTTTTGCTGGTCAGACAGCTGCAATGTCTGTTAGCACCTGATGCAACCCAACGGGCTGTTTAATTAGTTCTGGTATGTATCTTTCTATGGAAAATAATGTGTATGCATGGCCACCCATGTTCAACATGGTCAGGAAAGTGTCAGGCAGTCAGCCTGGGCATGTCTTACAGTCGATATTCTCTGTTAGGATATATAAATTAGTTCACATCAATGCTGCGACATGCCAAGTCGCATGAGATATAAATAAGAAAATGGTTTGAAACCACTCAGAATTCCCCATTGCCCAATCAAACCTCAATAATAGCAAGAAAAATTTTTCTTCTCTTTCTCTCTCTTTGGTTTGCATTAAATGACAGCTGCTGCTATTATTCAGAGAAATTCTAGGGACTGACTGTCTTAGTGTAAATGGGACAGCACATGTCTTCTGGGAGAATGCTCAGCTGATGTTAATGTACTGTGAAAGCATGCACTGTTTAGATAGAGACCTTGTAATCCTCAGAGTACTTGAGACCTGTCCAAGGGTCAGGGATGCTAGTGGATTGTGTGAGTGAGTGTGTATGTGTGTGTGTGTGTGTGTGTGTGTGTGTCTATTCCTGGTGTGGGGGTGAAGGCTTCTCCCAGCCATGTTGTAAACACTAAACCGACTGACTGCACAACCCTAAGTGAGGGAACAATTGACATTTCTAGAATTTTCAGTCTGAAGGAGTTCAGCAAAGTGAGAAGTGCATTAGAAATTGGGGCTTTGGAAGACAAGTTATCCCAAGATGTCAATCTAGTAAAGTTCTGAGCAAAGAAAGATAATGATAGCAAATTCATTCCCTCCCTTTAGTTGAAAACTACAAGGACTATGAAGAGAGGAGGTTATTCAAAAAACTCCAATTTCCCACAGAAGCCACACAAAGACACTTTCTTCATTTAATGGTTATGACTTGGTGAATGGAGGCCTGGAGGGGTTATCCTAGATCTATCTGAGCAGGTAGGCAGCCAGGGAGGAAACCAACCTTACCCAGTTCCTGGTAAAACTCAGGGAAAGCAAATGAAGTTTCATGTAACTCAGATCAGGCCCAACTTGAAAACTGGAGGTTGAGGGCAGGAAGGTGCTGATCTGCTTGATTAAATCCCACCAGTTTCCTAGAAAACGTTGTGTAGAACATTGTCTTTGGTTTTCGCTCATATATGTTGAAAGACTGCCAATACAACAAAGTTTCTCCCACACATATTCTGTAAAGTGTACACACTGCATTTCATATGATTTGGGTGACAGACATACTTTAGAAAAGTGGATCTCATAAAATATGGATGTGAGAAGAATGTGACATCACTAGAGAAGATTCAGTGTTGTCCCCCTTTACCTTGAAGGTTGCAAATTAATAAATATAAACTTCAGAAGTCATTTTGAAAAGTTTTCACATATGGCCAGTTGTCAAGTGCCGTTATCAGATTATTTATGTTTGCAACAAAGAAAAATTCTGGGCCAAGGAATGAGAGGCTGGCTAATTTCCAAAGTATCAAGTTTCCTTTTACTCTATAGTTTCCTGCTTTCTAACCTTCAATATGGACCTATAGAAACCAGAGGTGGGGGTGGGGGTGGTTGTCCACTGACTCAACATAAACCTAGTTTATTCCAGCTAAGAAAGCCAGAGGCATGTTTGCCCGTTTTCTTAGTCATTTTCTCTTTAAAATGGTTGTTGTCATAACTAGATTTCAGATGGGCCATTGCTTTTTTTCTACGCAAACTTTTGAAAAATCAATTCTTTTCATAGATTTCAGAGTTTTTTTTTTTTTAAAGTTTTGTAACAAAGCATTCTTATTTCTGGGGTAATGGGATATTGACCATGATCTTACAAGTATCAGTGATTCTGCAGTAGACTGAATTGGTCAGAATTGTATTTTGTTTTTTTACTGGTGCATTATAATTATACATTAAAGCTGGATTCATTATGCCATATTCATACATGCACTTATCATAACTACATTTCTCAGAACACATGATTCAATGCTGACCTGTCTAACCATGGTTGTGGCAGTGGATTGACCCAGTCTTCCTGGGTGGTGGTCCCTGGGAGCAGTCTAGTCACCCTCTGTATGAGAAATGTGCTCTCAGCCAAAGTCCTGACCCAGATCAAATCCTCCCTTCCTTCTTTCCACTCTCCCATGTAGTTTCTACCAAGAGCATTGTTTTTTTTTTTTTTGGCATATTTGCATCTTGGTCTTATTCTTGTCTCTTCCAGCAATGTTCTTTCCAGATAGACCCATGTGTATCTTGTGGCCTCTATTTTAATTGAGATGTCAACTGTTGGCTTAACCAGATTACTTCTATTTCAGATGCACAATTCAAGTCTACAAACCTCAAAGATGATTTCAGTTGCAAAGTCCGGCAGCCTTAAGGCATTTCCTTGAGGAAAAAAATTTCTGTCATAAATGTATTATGTGGTGGATTAGTTAAATGTATAAACCCATGGTAAATGCATAAATGCATAATCCCTTGCATAAATGTATTACCCCTCATGGATTAGTTAACTGGGTTCTTCCACTATTCATTTCTGTTTACTAACTTATAAATTAATTCATTTGGAACTAGCTATGTCATATGATAATGTTGCATCAAACTTTGTAGTACTTCCAAATTATTTTGGCAGGTTGTCTTTGTTTTTCTCACACGAAGAGCTTGTTGTTCATCAGTTCCAATGTGGTGCAAAGCAAATAACTCTGGACTAGGGGTCAAACCCAAATGCTTGATCTGGTTCTGCTAACAATGGGTACTAGATAACTTGAAGGCTTGTTGGGGAAAAGAATTGATACCTGTGAAAGTGCCTTATAAATGAAAAATACTTTTAAAAGTAATACATAATTGACCAAATAAAAGTAATTTTCTGGATTCTAAAGTGAACTTATTTTCTTTTGGAGGAAAAACAAATTCTTGTAATCCCCCAAAGAAGCTTTTAGACTAAAAATCTAGAGGGTCTGGCTTATTTTTTAAAGAAAACTACAGAAAAAAATATTGCAAATCTAAGCAGATTTATGTACCTAACTGCTATGTGTGGCACTTCAGTGTGATCAAAGGCACTGTGAGATCTGAGACAGAAGGTGTTGTGGGTGTCCTGTGTTGGCTTGGGGACAATGGTGCAAGGTGCTCAGTGTTAGCTCAGATCTTTTGTAGAGCAGTGTGGAAGCCCAGAATCATAAGTCATATATCTCTAAAAGAAATGTTGCTTCACACTACTGTGTCAACTGGTACGGTGAACTTTGTTCAGAGCTGGTTTCACAGCAAACCATCAACATCAAGTTCTTCTGAGAAATGAGAGTGAAGTGTGAGAAAGGCAGTGAATGAAACAATCAAGAAAACAGACAAGGCCATCAGATAGAAAGTGTATGGATCTGAGTGAAGAGTGACAAGAATAAGGTCAACGTGATGGTAACAAAATAGATAGTAGAACTGGGGTGCAGTGGTACATACCTGTCATCCCAGAGGCTCGGGAGGCTGAAGCAGCATTGCAAGTTCAAAGCCAGCCTCAGCAACTTAGTGAACCCCTAAGAAACTTAGCAAAACACTGTCTCTAAATAAAATATTAAAAAAAGGACTGGGGATGTGGCTCAGTGGTGGGCTCAATCCCCTGTACCAAAACAAAAAATAAAATAAAGAAATAGAAAATAGATAATAATTTAAAAATCCAAGCCAGAGGAAGGTAGGGGAAGCCAGAACTGGCTCTGGTTGGGGATGCAGAAGTAACTGACAGACATAGAGCAGCTAGCCTTTCATCTGACCCTCTTGGTATGGGCATGGGATCAGCTAGGTGGAAGTCTGGTATACTGCTGGATTCATAGTGAGGGCTGTTGATAATTTTGATTTACTGATTTAAATATAGAAAAAGGAAATGAATATTTTTTATAAAACTAGAATTCTGGTGAAAAGGTTTGATAAATAGAAAGTTTAAGAAGCTGGGGCTGGGGCTGTAGTTCAGTGGTAGAGCACCCACCTTTCATGTGTGAGGCACTGGGTTCAATCCTCAGCACCACATAAAAATAAATATATTATATTACATTGTGTCCAACTGCAACTAAAAAGATGTTTTAAAAAAAGCTGAGATTCATTTCCAAAAGAATTTTAAATAATTGTACATATTTAGGCAGTACAACATGATATTTTGATGCAAGTATACAACTAGCAATGATCAAATTGGAGTAATTAGGATTTTCATCTCTTCAAACAGTTATCATTATGTCTTTGTTTTGGGAAGCTTAGAATTCCTCTCCTCTAGTTCTTTATATCACAAATTGCTGTAAACTGTAGTCACCCCACTGTGCTGGAGAACATGAAAATTTATTCTCCTAACTATTAAAGAATGATTGACCAACCTCCCTTATCTCCCCTCTGCTCTCCTCCCTAGCCTCTGGTGATCACTATTATACTTTTCTATGAGATCAGCAAAGTTTCCTTAACTCAGGAAAAACAAAGCAGCATTACCATCCAGGGTTCTCAAAATAACCAAGGAATCTTCAAATGAAAGGAACATGTGAAAAGTCAGAGCATCTTTTGATTTTTTTCACTTCTGTCTCTGTAGAAACAACAAAGTGGAACCATTTGGCTGAGTCTCAGGAGTTTGGGAACTCTGATAAAATCGAATTAGAATAGGGAGATGGTGCACTCGAAAAATCATCAATCAGCTCAGCTGGACTTCCAGTGTGTCCAATAATTCCTGAGAAAGATGGGGTTGATAGAGAAAGAAGAAAGCAAAGTATGCAAAAGTTTGTTTTGTTTTCCATGAAGGAGCCTAGAAACAAAGAGGCATGGCTAGTATGCTTGACATCCAGCTATGGGACAATCAATAATGATCATGAAATGAAATAAATGATAAGAGACAGAAAGGAAATGCAGGCAGCAAAAATGTTTTTTTTAAACTTTATAAATAAAGAAAAATAATATTATGAAGCTAAGTATGTATTTCAGTAGCAGAGTGCTTGCCTAGCATACTAATACTTGTATTACAATAATATATATTTTGAAAAAATGGAGGAAATATTTGTTGGTTACATTAATGAATAATTACAATTTCTGTTTCTGAGTCTAATATTTTGAAATTTATCAATTATTTTGTCAAACTGAATTTCTTATGCCAGGTTTTTCAATCTCTTTTTATTCATTGATCAAACTAAACTTTTGTTTCATTGCAAAGAGTTTCTTTCACTTTAAGCTACAGATACACAGTAGTTAGGATAGGATGAGATCTGGAGACTTTTCAGTCTCATTTCACAACCAATTCTATAATAGCATGTGTATGTTTTGGGGTGATTAGTTCTAGTGGCTTTCAAATACTTTTACAGTCAAAAAAAACTTTGAAAATGGGTAAACACTCTAAGTGTTCACCGAGCAAGCTGGAATTGAAGTCTCTTACTTGTTGACTATTTTCAATCTAGTCTCAGAACTGTTTACCCTGGAATTGGGTAAAGCATTTTAGGCATCTCTGCCTGTGGGATGCACTGTGGAGACATCTCTCTGCAAGGTCTCTGTGTGGCAGCAGATGCCCTTAGAGAGCTGCCATGTTGCTGGGCACTGAAAGCATTGTGGGTCCCCTGAGCTCTGGTTTCTTCAGGGCCTGCTTTGCTTGCCAGCCCAGGCCACTCCCCTGGGACTCCTGACCACCCCCAAACAAGGTGGGGGCTCAAGCCAGTGTGTCTGCCCCTAGGTTCTTTGAAAGGTCAGTTCTTGCTGGGAGCACCCATGGAGCTGGTGAGAGGAGGAGGGATGGAGCTGTGGTCTTCTTCCCACTCCTGTCACAGATGTGGCCCCCCATAGGTCCACAAGAACACTGAATTCATTCTGGGTGTGTGTTTTTACTTGCATGTAGTCTACACCAGAATGCTCTTGGCCCTTCTTCCAGTTTTACCATCTCCTGCCCAGAGCACCTACTGCTGAGCATCTGTGGTCCCCTCTGCCTATACTTTGTTTTCTGCTCATACTTTTTCTAGGAGCATTTGCTCCTAGAAAATTTGGGAGTGGCTGCTTTCTCTCTCCACCTTGATTACAAAGCCTTTGAGGATAGAGCTGTCATGTTTAGTTATTCTTTTCCCTGGACGCAATCTACAGGGTGCCAATGGGTCATGGGCCTGGTGGAATGGTAGGCTACTCCTTCCTTGATTCATGGTGGGGTAGGAGTCTCATGAGGGCCCAGTTCGTAGCAGATGCTTGGGCTTTACCCAGCCTACACAACCTTACCTTGGAGGGTAGTCTCTCCACACAGGCCACTAGGGAAAGCACAGATCACTGGGGCCACATGGGAGTGAAGATCTCTAGAATGCTTTCTGAAGATGAAAGCAGTGAGTCACAGGCCAAGTACCAAATAGCCAGTTTCTGAGACAAATGTGTAGGACAGCTCAGATTCCCCACTCAGACCTGTTTTTAATATCAACCTCTGAAGCTCTGATGCTTCTTGGAAGCTGGTGGCACTTCCTCTGTCCTGTCACTAAGTCCCTGGCCCCACCCATGGCTGAGGGCCAGAATTTCCTGCGTGTCAGGCAACTGCCAGCTCTTTGTTCTTTGTCCCTGGGGGCCAAGACTCCCCCAGGGTAGACAGGAGGACACCGGACTTGATTACAAAGCCTTTGAGGACAGACCTGTCCTGCTTAATTATTCTTTTCCCTGGGAGCAATCTACATGGTGCCAATGACTGGCCCTTCTTTGTAGCCTTCTCTGGCAGCATCATCATACTTCTTAAGGACCCCCTGGCCAGGTCCTGCTGGCACCCTCCCACAGGTCAGTTCTTACTGCGCTCTGGTGACATAATCTTGCAGCCCCATCCCTTGGCCAAAGGGGTCCGAGGGAGTCCTGCCAGACTCTGGTTGCTTCAGCATCCACTGTTGATTTCCTTGCCTCCGGTCCTTGACATGTCATTTGAGTTCTTTGAGCTAAACGGTTTCCTGCCAGGACCCTGGTACCAGATTGTGGAAAACAGTACTACCTTAGTTTTGTCTTCTTGGACTAGCACAGCAAGCCTCCAAAGTTTAGACAAATACCCTGCTGAATGGTTTGGGACTCTTAACCTTGCATAACAATGGAGTGTGGGGACAGAAAGCCAACTGCTGATGTGGGTAGAGGCAATTCTGTTTTCCTTCCAGGGCATCCTTTGCAGCCTGGAATGACTAGCATTTCATTAGTACCCCCCCCCACCCCCGCAGTACTGGCATTTCCAGAGGATTGGGGGAATTTTAGGTGCAACTAGTCTGGGAAGTCACACTGCTTATATTCTAATCCTAACTTGGCCACTTTCTGTCTGTGAGACTAGAATTCAATTTCTTCATCTGTTATATGAGAATAATAGTAAAACTTGTCTTTCAAGATTGCTGTGAGGATGTGATTTCAAAAGAACACGTTTGTTTTTTAGTGTCCACTCTTGTGATGCATTAAGTGCTCAATGACTTGGTGACTGTCCTGCCATCTAGACAAGAGGTTTTTGGAATCAGACACTTAAAATGCCATTTAGGAAGTCTGGCCCAGGCCACATCATTGTGCCACCAGATACAGTGCCCTCTGCCCCTTCCATACCTTCTAGGGAGTTTCATTTATGGCAGACTGGAGTAGAAGTTCCCCACATGAGTAGGTTGCCTCCTCTGGGACTTTCCCAAGGTATTCCAGAGAACTGGAACCAAACCAGACCTCAGCCATGCATGTCTGGCATGTGACTCCCAGGCTCACCTAGTCACGATTTAGGGCCTTGGGTCTCTCATCTGCTAAGAAACCATCCCCAAACTGCACCCTCAGGACCTGCACCTCCCACTCCTGGGTAGGAAGGAGACGATGGGAAGGGGCCCTGAAAAGCAGAGAACAGGCCCCTAAGCTATGGGACAGTGACTGCCACAGTGTGAAATGGTCGCAGTCCACTTTGCAGGACCCCTTTCAGATACACCTGAATCAGCCAACAGCTGCAGCAAATAGCTGAGCCATGTTCCTCTCTTCTCGTACCTTTCTGCCGTTTCCTCTGCAACCACATCAGGGCAGCTTATCCACAAACCAAGAAGAATCCCAACAGCTGACCCCTGACATATGACAGGCCTCCCTGTAGACTCCTGTTCTGAGAAAGCTGGGTGCCACTTGGGCCTGGTGCTGTGAAATACACACCCTTTGCAAAGCAGAAGGTGACATTTTTCTAATGCACATGTAGAGGCCTTCTGATTCTTATTTTCTAAAAAGGCTCCCCATTGGTGTTTTGGGGAAACCCAGAGCTGGTCAACAAATAGTAAACCTGCTCACCAGCAAGCACCGTTCCTGTTTGTGCCAGCTTCACCACTCCTGGGGGTGGGTGCGAAGGCTGAGGGCAGGGTCATTGGATAGTAATTGGAGAGAGGGCCTACAATCTTATTTCTGGCATGTTCCATGCACCTGGCTGCCTGTTACTAAAGTGCAGTCTGGAGGGCTGAGCAACAAATGGCAGGGCCCCTGTAAGCTTCTGTGGCTCCATGGGCTAAGCGAGGAAGTTGGCAAAATGGTATGATCACCACTGTTGCCAAACACTGTTCCAAAAAACATTATTCCTTGAATATCCCCAAAGAATAAACCTCTCACCCTGAAAACCCTTGCCATCTGGTTTTCTTAATCAGTCCTTTGTACACAGGACATGTCCAAGTATGATCCCAACCAAAACTTCTCTTCTACTAACCCAAGCTCTAAGTCATTAGCCATTACAATTAGAATATTGAACTGCCCTGTACTTTCAGGCATCTGCTAAAATAGCTCTTTTGACGTCCCAACTCTAATAACCGAACTTGAAGATTCAGGAAAGTTAACTGCGAACTACTAACTCTTATGATCAACAGTTTGCATAGAGATCTGAAGCCAACATAAACCCTAACTTGCAGATGTTCAAACATGCGCTGGCAATTCTTTCCCCATATGGAAAGTGACATGGGCTCAGCACTTGCAACCTGTCAGATGTTATACAGCTGGTTGAGCCTGAGCTGCAAAATAGGACACTAATTGTGATACTGGTAGAAATGACACTGAAATAATTATGTCCCACTATTTGCTGTCACAAAACTCAAAAGCCTCAAGCAGGGGTAGGGAAACAAGAAAGTGAGGCCTCTAGCCCTTTCTGCAAGATGAGACACTGCCAGTGTGTGACCCTCTTCAACACTGGATTGTGTCTTGGTGCATCTGAGGACAAGGAGACTGCACTGAGTCAAAGAAGGGCATAAAGCTTCCAAGTGACTAGTGACAGACTTTTTAAATTTCTTTCTTTTCTTTTGTTTCATCCTTTCTCTGGGCAATAAAAAGGAAAGGGAAGAGGAACCACCCTCTGCAGTCTTGGTGATTTTTTGTTAAGTACATATATAAATACAAGTGTGTTGAAAGCATGTTCTCAATAAAATTATTAATAACTCTGGGAGGAGCCATATGATGTAGGATGGCAGGGGTGTGGCTCTTAGTGTGTTCCTTATTTCTGTGATTGGAGGCTGGCATGCAGAAGAGTACTTGATGACCACCTCTGGCTGTGGAATCTGGGCTCAGATATCTCCTTGTGTGCTGCCAGGTACCTGCTGTCTAAGCCACCCAAGTGTCTAGGTACTTGACTGAGCTCAGCATGCTCTGAGGCACGGCACATGTGACTCCCCTGGAAGCTAAGGAGTTCTTTGAGATAATAATAATAATAATAATAAACAAAAAATAAAACACATGTGCACACACACCTCAATCACCAAAGTCTATAGCCCTTTCTGTGAATGAGTGATATGAAGTATCCCAGAAGTGAAAGTTGGGTTCCCTGGCACATAGAAACTAGACAGCACTCAATAAAATTTAAAGGGCCTCTAGCAGGATCCCCTAGTAAGGGAAAAGTGTAAATTCAAGTTTAAGGGGGGTGCTCCAAAAAATGTGACTTAAGTGACCCAATTCCCTTGGGTAGAGTCCACGAACAGGGGTGGTCTGCCTAGGACACAGGAAAGGCAGCTTCAGGGAGCAAGCAAGGGAGGGATGGGGTGGTGGAGACACCACGGGTTGCACATGTTTCCTTGGCTGTGGCAATAGCACTCTTGCCTGGGGACATGGCCGGATCAGGACAAAGCCCTCAAACTCATGTCTGTATACCTCTGGTATGGTATGGTGTGCTTTTGCCATGACAAAATTAGATTTGAAAAAAAAAATGTTCCCTACACAATACCCAAGGGATACACTGATTTCCCAAAAGTTCTGATGAGAGGAAGAGATACAGCCTTTCCAGGGGATTAAATTAGTCTTTGCAAAACCAGCATTTTCTCCTCCCCAATAAATTAAGAACTTTGAAATTTGAATTCTACATTAATTTTCATGAGCCTGGCCTTTGGGACTGTGTTCCAGGTGCCTGAACAGTCTTAACTCAGTGGCCCTGAAAGGGACTCAGTCAGGTCATTCTTTAACATTTTCCTCACACCTAACTTAATCATGGCAGAGGCACATATACCATCATGCAGCACTAGAAGATGCTGATACAAAAGAACAACTGCATTGGCACTCTGATCCCAGAGAGTAAACAGGCCACTAAGCCTTCATGGCTCTACAGTCACCATGAGTACTTGACTGTCCCCCCTCCACCTCCCTCCTCTCAAGTCCATTTGTCTGCTTGGCCACTATTATCTCCATTTACCGTGACTGGTTCAAGTCAGTTTGTATTCTTTCAAGTTAAAAGCTGAGCATCAAATTAGAATAGTGAGTAATGTGTGGCAATGTTCATGAAATAGTTGGGCTTGTGTATTCCTATGTTACATGCAGTAATTCCAGGGTTTTCACTCTGCTCAGGCAAAGCATAACTTCAACTTCTTTAACCCTGCATTGAGGATCAAATTTTCGTTGTGTCTGTTGTGTGTGTGTGCACGCATTTTCAGTGCTGGGGACTGAATCCAGGGCCTTGAGCACTGGTTAGGTAAGTGGTTTCCAACTGAGCTACTCCCCCTGTCCAAGGATCAATTTTTCTGTTATGGAGACATTGATTTGCCTTTCCTAGTCTCTATTGTACTATCTACTGGAGGAAAACAGCCTCTGAACTGAGCCTGTAGCAGGTTCAATCTTGCTTTGTTAGCCTTCATAGAAACCCATGTGATCTTCAAGCTCCAACAAAGGAAGAATGCCTTGCACATGATGTTGAACTTGGTTAAGTTGCCCTTTATTAACAAAAATGTGTAGGTTTTGGTAAATTCCACTGTGGAGAACACAAACCATGGGATAAAACATACATCAAGAGACATTTCCCAAGCTGGGGAATTTAAGAACATGAGGAAAGAGTTTACACTGCACAATCCCCCGGTACTGGCTTCCTCCTTGAGTAGTTGTTCATGAGAAACAATTTACAATTCCTAAACAGTAACCAAAACAGTGCAAGAGGGCTCTTGAGATAGCTGTATGGGCATCAAAAGTCAGGTTAAAAAAACAGACACAGCAGTGGAGTTTTGGTAAAAATATTTTCTTTTGCTAAATAATCTCACAGTTCTCAACATATTACAACATTACACATGTATGCAGTTTAAGATGAAAACAAACAAGTTTACAAAACCACTGTTGGACACTTAAAAATAAACTCTGTGTTGCTTTTCTTTTTGGCAGCACCAGCCTAAACTTTGCAATATTTCAGAAACTTCAGGTACATTACAATCTTCTGAGAAAGGCCCAATACTTCAGAATTCCTGGAGTGGCTGTGGAGAAAGAACATTACTGGCAACAAATATAAAAACAATTCAAAACCTACAGGAATTTATGTAATCATTCATAAATGTTTACACATATTTAACCATTCACTCTAATATCCTTAATATTTTTCTGTCCTTTCATTGAGGTGCTGGGGATCAAACCCAGTGTTTCATACATGCTAGGCAACTGCTATACCACTGAGTTACATCCTTAGCCCTCTTAAATGCTTTTTCTGTTAGCATATTTACATTTCTTTTGGTTTACAAAAATATACTTTACAGGCAAATTGTTTTAGTTGAAGAAATGATTCTAGGGCCACATTTCCCATTTTTTGTTGCACATCTGGGGCCTGTACATGTGTATGGTCAGAGATTTTGTTTTCCTTGGTCCCCAAAGAGCTCACCTTTGACATACCCTCTACATGAACAGGAAAATTGCTCTTCTTATTCAGGAGCTCTTTTTGTGGTGGAATTCGGAGAACCCAGGTTGCAACATCTTTTTAGGGAGAGGTTGAATATATTTTTTCCTGTGGCTCTGCGTGCTTAAGAAATTTAAGTTGGCATAAAGGATTGACCACTGAGTTGGGCACAGCATTCCAGGACGCCTGTTGCCTGGCTGCAAACTGTGGGTGCTCTCACAGCCTGAATGTGGAACTTTGCCCATCAGAAAGCATTATGGGAACCCAAGTAAAAAATTTAAGCAGCTCAATGATATTGATGTCTTCCCCTTTGGCTTCGAAAGCAATCATAACTGAACATTTTGAATTATGAGGCAGAATTGACTGGATTAACACAAACACACACAAAAACTTTTCAAACATTATTTAATGAGGTAGCTGAGATCAAAGATCAAATCCACAGCATACACCAAGGAACTTAATAAATGATCAGGCATTTTGAAATGCAAACATCTACAGTGTCTAACAAATATTCTTCCTTTCCATTTCCTGTAGGTACATGCAAACCTCGAGAAAGGCCCTGCAAAGTGAGAACAGCAAGGCTGGGAGTGCATGAAGCTGGACAGGAGGAGACAGGAAGGGCCCAACAGTGTATGCCAAGTTTGGCTGATGTACTCCTGCTCATCATGGAATTCAATCAAGGTCAGTCTTACATGGAACAAACATCACTTAGAACCCAGACACATGATGGGTGGCCTTGACTTGAGGCAGCAAGGAGTACAGGGCCTGGTGCACTTATACTAAGCTTGAGGCAATACTGAGTGTGCCCTCCACCCCCCAACACCTTCCAGGGTCCCTGGAGCCACCTTCCCTCAGGAGGGGTCTGGGCCCCATCTTTCCCCACTATACCATCCCAGGTTCTGGGAGAGGCTATTGCTTTCAGCTGCTCATGCCCTGAGTTCCCAACCTCTGCTCCCAGGCATAGAATACCTTCCATGCTGCTTGCTGAGAAGCTTTTCAGAAGTCAAATTCAAATGCCTTCCATCTGGAGCCAAAGGGAAAGGTGGCCATGCCAATCCTGGCAGCATGAATTTTATGACTCCCAGCAATACAAACATTCATAGCCCACCCACGCAGACACAGTCACATGCACACACCCTCACACAATGCATACCCTTCTACACGCTCACAGGCATACACTCTCACATGTTTTTAAGTGCTGTACATATGCACTCGCTCACATGTGCACACGTTGTGTGTGTGTGTGTGTGAGCCCAGTAGCATCCCAGGTACAGCAAGCTCAGGTGAGGCCATGATCCAAGGTCAGGGGGGAAGGTGGGTGAAGTAAAAGGGTCTGGGACTGGGTGGGGTCACTGGGGAAAGAGCCCTGAGCTGTCCACTTTGCAGTGGTCATTCACTTTGCAGTCCTTGGAGGAAGTAGCCAGCACACCAGCACACCACAGGGAGCCTGCAGGCAACCCAGAAGACAAGCAGCAGGAAGGAAGGCACCAGATCCCTCTGTGTTAGGTTTCTGTGGTATAGTTATTGTAGGCCAGGGGAGGCAGGGCTGAAAAGCTGCTCCACCGCCTGGTGCCAGGCTGGGACTCCACACGCCCTTGCTCTTTATATTTACCCAGAATGTTTTTGGCTTCTTCTGCATCCCGCAAAGGATTCTCCCCATATTCTTCCTTCAGCCACTGCCGATACTGTAGAAATTGGAAATAAATTTGAAATGTCACACACCTGCATTCACCGTGACTTTCACCTGTTACTTAATGGTCAAGATGATAGCACACGTAAACAGGGAAATCAAAGGGCACTGGGTAATCACAGCTAACAGAAATAATTGTTCCTTCAAGGTTTTGGCCTGAGGACATAAAAATAAGTCAAACCAATGCATCTACTTGACAGACTTGGATGGAACAGTTAACTGTCTGTTGCTGAGGGTTCCTTACAAGAAACAAGTGTCCTCATGCTATCTGTTTAATACTGGCAGCCAAGATTAAATTGCTGAATCCAGAAGAAAAACATGGAGAATTTTTACAATTCAGTAATTTTATAAAGAACCTAAAATCTGAGTTTACATGATTAGTGGTGAACAATATTCCCTATTACCCTCTCCTGGATAAATACATCTTTAAAAACTTAAAGGCTAAATGAATTAAAAGCAAAAAAGAAAAGCAAGCAAGCAAGGCAAATGAAGAAAATGATACTTCACTGAAAGGAAGAGGAACATGCTAATATTAGGAGTACCAGGTGTAAGGAAAATGACAAGGGATACAAGACCCCTATGGCTGTAGCTGGGGCACAATGGATTGGTGACAACTTCTGTGGGGATAAAGGTGAGCACCCTTGAACCCAATATCCTCTGTGGGCCTCTCCAGTTCCAACCTTCTTGATTCTGGGACTGAAGGAATTGTCCCAGAGCAGTTGCCTGCGTCTGAAAAGCCTCGTGCAAATGAGCATTGCTTACCTGGTGGACTTCATGTTTCTCAAACTCCTGGAGCTGCCTCTGGAAGCCCAGATTGGGGTTGGCACAGGATCTCCCTGCACGCACGGTGTGCAGGGCATCCTCCCAGCCAAAGTCCGTGACGGTCATGATATAAGCAATCACCAGCGTCACACTCCTGGAGACCCCAGCCAAGCTGCAGAATGGAGAGGGTCATGAGTGCAAGGGCAGTTTTGGAACCATGTGTCTGTCACCCAACCCATTTGGGGCTGGGGATTCAGAGCATCTCATTTTAGGGAGTCTTCCTGCTTTGGATTACACATGGACAGCATGAAAGTATGTTACCAGGAAATCCTTTGGAAACATAACAGTTTTCCCCTACTCTGTGCCACTAGATCTCAGGCATCCTTTAAACATTTTGGCCTCATGCTTCATTGATTTTCTATAGGATAGAGCTACAGACACTTCTACCTTATGATGTTCAATTGCTCCTGAACCTCTTCTCAGACACTTCCTATTTTTTTGGTCAAATAAAATAACTCAAACATACCAAGGGGACTTGAGGCTTCCTGGACCTGTGGAACAAGTCCATTTATAAACTGCATTAGTTTAGAATGTGTCATGTTTTTTAAAAGTCTGGTTTGGTTTTCTTAGCGACATGAGGAATAAAACTGATTTTTAGAACCCATGAAATCCAGAAGCCCTTAGCAAATCTTACTTTTGTGTTTTTTTGACATAATTGAGCAGAATACTAGAGCAGGCACACTGCAAGTGCTTTGGGGCCTGGGGTCAGGCACTAACGGTCAACTCCAGCAGGCTAAGTAAGGAAACTATTATGGTTTGGATCTGGGATGTCTTCCAAAAGCTCATATTAAAAACATGGTCCGTAGTGTAGCAAGGTTCACAGGCACTGATTGGATCATGTGGGCTCTGACCTCATCAGTGAATTAATTCACATGATAGATTAATCCACTGGTAGTTGGATGGACTACTGAGAGGTAGGACTTAGTTGGAAGAAGCAGGTTACTGAGGGCATGCCTGGAGGGGTTTATTTTCTCCGGGACCCCATTCTCTCCCTCTCTCTGTTTCTAGGTTGACATAAGCAGAGCAACTTTCCTCTGTTGGGCCCTTCTGCCATGATACTTCTGCCGGGAAGCTGGCCAACCGTGGACTGAATCCTCTTAAACTGTGAGCTAAAATAAACTTTTCCTCCTCTCAGTTGTTCTTGTCTAGTATTCTGGTCACAGTGGCACAAAGTTGACTAACATAGAGACCAATTTAAAATACATATGCAAATTAAGGCAACCATAGAAAAGTTGTGCTTTGACAGACTTAGAGTGTTCCAGCAACGGTTTAAGATTGGGAAGTCTAGCAAATGTCTCATTTTTAGAAAAGCCTTATAATTAGATGTATATGGTGGTGTGAAATAAGAATTTCTAGACTATCTGGCCAACACATATTTAAATAATAATAAAATAATTAATAATAATACCACCACTACCTTACTCCTAAGTAGTAGTTCTTTATATAAGGACTTTATATAAAAAACACTAAGGGAGTTTTACAAAAATAAACCCTCATAGCAAGGCTATAACCCTGAAGACCTGAATTCACCAGGAGAATGGAAAAGCCTAGGGGTTGGAATTTCAGAACTCCCCTTTATTTTACCCCCAAATGCACTCGTAGGTGCTTTAAAGTCAAATGTAACTGAATATAAAAAACAACCATTTGTATGTGTCACATTTCCTACTCTTTTAAAAAGTGAAATGAAAAATCACACTATTTCAAAGTTGTATAAATTGGCAGAACACCACTCTTGAAGTCACTGAAATAGCTCATGCCCTGACTAGCCTTCAGAACACATTGCAGTTGTCCTAAGTGGCTTCTCTGGCTATCATGCATGCGTTCTCTCTGTCCTGACAGGGCTGCCACCAACCTTAGCAGCAACACTCCCAGGAATTGGCTTCACATTTTCAAAGAGTTTTGCACTGCAAGGGTGGCTGTTTTGGGGGAAGTCAAAAAAGATTGTTGTGCTTTAAGATAATTAATGCCACACCTTATTCAAAGGGAAAGGGGGCAGGTCCAGCCTGCACCTTCATAGACAACAGAGCCCTGGATCCAGAATGTTGACTACTCGTTCCCCAGACAAATTAGCTATTACCATGATTACTACTGGTAACACAAATGACATTCCCCTGAGAACTTACCATGTGCCAGACACAATATTTGCCAGGCATGAGACCAAGAGTTTTATATGCATTCTCTGGGTTGAGTATGTAGAGTAACTTTCTTTTCACAGTATGTATATGTGTGCATAGTTGTCTCTTGGTGTCCATGGGACACTGTTTCCAGGACACAACCCAGATACCAAAATGCTCAAGTCCCTTAAACAAAATGGCATAGTATTTGCATAGAACCCACACATATCCTCCTACATACTTTACATCTTCTCTGGATTATAATATAGAAATACAACATAAAGGCTATGTCAATAGTGGTATTTCTTAAGGAATAATGACAAGAAAAAAAAGTCTGTACATGTTTCATATAGAGGCAACATTTTCTTTTCCTGAATGATTTTGATTCATGGTGGGTTGAATCATGAATTCAGAATCCATGGATAGGGTGCATCAACACTGTTTCTCTCTCTCTCTCTCTCTCTCTCTCTCTCTCTCCCTCCACCATCTCTATAAAATATAGAAGAGTGTAGGTAGATAGTTGTCAATAAACTAATTCTGAGTCTATTTAGATTGTTTCAAAGAAAAGTAGTAAGCCAAACACTCATAAAAGCCCCAGGCTGTAAATGGAGAGGAAATGGTCATATTGGTGTTACAGTAATACATTACTAAACACCTACATTTGCAATCAAAATTCTCTAGGAAGAAACAGTGCTTTGAAAAGGTCACTGAGGTTTCATGGATGAATCTACAGAATTGGTAGTTGTCTCTTGGTGTCCATGGGACACTGTTTCCAGGAGGCCGTTCTGATGAAATGTTAAGACACAGGCTAGCAAAAAACAGTGTCTGTTGACTAGTAACCCTCACAGTCCCTATAGAAATCCTCACAGTGAGTAAAATGGAAAACAACAAAAAGAAAAGCAAAACCAGGTAGGGTTTTGTTGGAACAAAAACAGGCAATGACTAATGCATATCTGGGAGAGGTGGAATTATGTTTGAGACTCTGGGTTTAGGAAAAAACATTAGGAGATGAAATAATCACACAGAGAAAGACACTCATGAGACATCAAGCTAAGCAGAAAATACTAAGTAAGGTATTTTTCAGAAAGAAACATACGTACCAGTGCACCAGACAGCCCTCACCCTGGAGTCTGCATTCATGAATGAATTTAATACTTTCTTTGAAATGTCTTGTCCTAGGCACAGGATAAAAAGAAAAAGAGACAGAGAAGTGACATAGACTTTACTCAACATATAATGAAAAGAAAAATCCACCTAACACCTTTCTGAAAGAGCCCAAGAGTCCTACACCTTCAAAACCTGGTCAACTATCTGGGACCAGGGCTGCCTTAGCCTTAGAATGGGTCACAGGCATGCTGAGGTCTGGGGAAGGCTGCCCATGGTGTGGAATTTTTAGAATTTCTCTACAGAACATCCATGAAACACAAAGTTGTCATTTACTGGTAGTTCTGCTCAGCCTGCTATGTTCAATCTGAATCAACAGCTCAACCAGGGACCTTCATGCTGGCTGTGAATGCTGTATAGTCAAGTGAACTAGATAAGGAAGGCGTCCAGGCTATGTGTTCCCTGTCCTAGAAGCTAGTTTACTTGTGACAACCTGAGAAGCCTAAAAGCATCCTCCCACAATGGACTCTCCAGATTTTGGTAGGTTCTATCTGTATGTCACTGGACAGCCATGGGGAAATGGAAATTTCACCTCTAATTTCTGCTCTGCCATTCCATGTAGCTTGGGGAATGCAACTCAGAGATTAGGCATGACCCCTCACGGGGTGGACCAGGCCATGTGTATCAACCTATTCTGAAATTCTAAATGATTATTAATGCCACAATCCTTCCTTCTTCTGACCCTCAGATTTTTGGGCCACCCCTTTCACTAGTCACTTATTCAGCTCCTAACTGTTGAGGAAGTGCCTATTTATATGTCCTTGCTCACAGGCATGGGCCGCTCCTTTCTGAGCAGCTTTTCAGAGGTCAAGTTCAAATGCTGGGTTGTTTGAGATACAAATATGGGGACCCACTTTGATGAGTTCCCAACTGGTGTGTGTGCCCTATACTACATGTACAGCATTCTGGACTGAGCTGTGGACTAACTGCAGGTACTCCAGTGGACCAAGTACCTGCTTTTAAAGTACATTCTATCTTTGACTGGCTTCTACAGCAGTAAAACACCAAAAGCTACCCATGAACTAAATACATTTCCATTTAAACACTGAGTACTGACTATCTGCCTGGGATGCTGTTAAGCTTCAAGACATTCAGTGACAAATAAGATGTTGTTTCTGACTGCAGAATGAGAGGGCAAGTGCAATGAATCAGAACGGGAAGCTCAGGTGTGGTGTAATAACTCTCAGCTACTAACTACAGAAGAAACCCGAAAGCCTCACTGGAGGTGCTCACTGAGATTGGGATGGATGAGAGGTAGAAGACATTTTAAACCTGCATACATACATACATAAGGAACCCAGGCACCTATGTTCTGTCCACAACCAAAGTGTTGCTACAAGTGGAAAGTTCAAGTAGGCTAACCCAAAGATTCCAGACTCTTACCTGAGGGTCTAAATAGCATGACACTGCAAGATCAGCTTTCCATAACTGTCCTAAAGACAAATGCTCCCAGAACATAAATTTATAAAGTGACTCAGAATTGCAACATTTTTCCAAACACTGGCTTTGTACACAGCAGGCAAGAAAGCATTCTTGCTCTAATCTTGAAATCTGAAGTTTTAGTACTGAGAGACCTCAGAAGAGCCAGGCAGCAAAACTGAGTGCAAAGAGGGGTGAAATGGGATGCTGGGCTTCCCACTGTGGGCTGCAAGAGGGAGGGAAGGTTTGGTGCTGATAGAGCTTCCTATTTCTCAAGCAAAACCAGCCACTCAGAGGTGACAGTGAAGCATTCTGATCTGGAAGTACTGGATATGTGGCAAGACATGGCCAGTTGCCCTGGTTTTGTGTGGGACAGCAAAGAGCTCAGGCCTGGGGAATGGCCTAGTTTCCTCTATCTACGGCAATGGAGAAGGAAAGGGAAGGCTGTGTGTACATGGTGATTTCAGGAAAAGTGTTCCCTTCCTGATGAAAGGAAAATGATCTATCTTTGCCTCTAGTTTCTTGCCAGGGAACGGCAAGAACCATGTTCAAGGTTGCATCGCCACCTGTGACCACAGTGACAACTCCCCAGAGTGAAAGGACAGCAGGATGGAAAGGCCAGACTCCTAGAGGACATCCAGGGTCTGCTGCTCAGGCCTGGGAGTACCACTAGCAGGCTTCCTAACAATTGCCTCTATCCCTGAGAACACAGTTTTCTACTTATGGCCAAATACAGTCTCCCTGATAACAGCAACTAATTCAACAATTTATAAAACTCTGGGACAACTTGTGTAGTCTAGAAGTAGCTCCCAGGTTATTCAGATTCCAGGGCTCTCTCTTTTTTATTTTATTTTATTTATTTAAAAAAAATAAATGACAGTCGAATGCATTACAATTCTTATTACACGTATACAGCACAATTTTTCATATCTCTGGTTGTATATAAAGTATGTTGACACCAATTCGTGTCTTCATACATGTACTTTGGATAATGATGTCTATCACATTCCACCATCCTTGCTAATATCCTGCCCCCTCTCTTTCCCTCCCACCCCTCTGCCCTATCTAGAGTTCATCTATTCCTCCCACATTCTCCCTCCCTACCGCACTATGAGTCAGCCTCCTTATATCAGAGAAACATTCGGCATTTGTTTTTTTGGGACTGGCTAACTTCACTTAGCATTATCTTCTCTAACATCATCCATTTACCTGCAAATGCCATGTTTTTATTCTCTTTTATTGCTAAGTAATATTCCATTGTGTATATATGCCACTTTTTTTTTTATCCATTCTTATACTGAAGGGCATCTAGGTTGGTTCCACAGTTTAGCTATTGTGAATTGTGCTGCTATAAACATTGATGTGGCTGTGTCCCTGTAGAATGCTGATTTTAAGTCCTTTGGGTATAGACTGAGGAATGGGATAGCTGGGTCAAATGGTGGTTCCATTCCCAGATTTTCAAGGAATCTCCATACTGCTTTCCATAATAGTTGCACCAATTTGCAGTCCCACCAGCAATGTAGGAGTGTACCATTTTCCCCACATGCTCGCCAACACTTCTTGTTGTTTGTCTTCATAATAGCTGCCATTCTGACTGGAGTGAGATGATATCTTGGAGTAGTTTTGATTTGCATTTCTCTAATTGCTGGAGATGATGAACACTTTTTCATATATTTTTTGATTGATTGTATATCCTCTTCTGAGAAGTGTCTGTTCAGTTCCCTGGCCCATTTATTGATTAGGTTATTTTTTTTTTTTTTTGGTGCTTAGCTTTTTGAGTTCTTTATATACCCTAGTGCTCTATCTGATGTGTGACGGGTAGAGATTTGCTCCCAAGATGTAGGCTCTCTGTTCACCTCACAGATTTTTTTCTTTTGCCGAGAAAAAAGTTTTTAGTTTGAATCCATCCCATTTATTGATTCTTGGTTTTAATTCTTATGCTATAGGAGTCTTATTAAGGAAGTTAGGGCCTAATACCACATGATGAAGATTAGGACCTACTTTTTCTTCTATTAGACACAGAGACTGGTTGACTACAGGGGGTGGCCAGAGAAGGCATGCTCCTTTGTTCACCAGGTTGTCCACACTGTGACCCCCAAGAGCTCCTCACACAGCTGTAGCCTCCGATCTTGCTTATTCTTGTGGGGTGTTTTCCTGTTTGGGGAGCATTGGGTCTGTGAGCACTGGCAGCCAAAATAGCAAAAGCAAATCTAGAAATGATGACAACTACCTGGATGAATGAGTAAACCACAGAGCCCTTCAGAATACACTGTGAAGACAGAAGTTAGCAGAGACCTTCTCTGATCCGGAGCAGGACTTGGAGTCTTGGAAACATGGCTGGTTGGGGCTCATCAAGATCTTACAAAGAGAATAACTAAATCTCTTTACTGAAGGCTCAAAGTAGGAGCAACTTGTTTTTACCCCTGTACATTGCAAACCACAGGTATGATGAAATCAGGCTTCCTACAGATTATGGTGTTGATCCTCCACCTTTAAAATAAGAGAAGGCTGTGCTCAGATGGGGAATATCCAAACCCACCCTGAGTCCAGAGCAGGTGAGCAAAGAAACCTAGGAAGCAGAGGGGAGATGTTCCCCACTCCTGGCTCCCTGCTGGTTCTTTTCTCCTTCTGGTCTGCCCATAACAAGGGTTAAATACAAGACAACCATGGTATATGGCTCCCATCCACCACTCTGTTGGGGGAAAGGGCTGCTCACAGTCTCAGTCCAGGGTATGAACAAAACCTGTGAGGGGGACTGCTCAGAGCCCCACTGTGAAACTTGACTCATGCACATAACTAAGCATGAGGCCAAGTTTGGTAGACATTGCTAGAAATGCCTTTTCCAGGAAAAGCCAGGAGGCAGGCAAGCTCACTGGTATAAAACTGTGTGTTGCTGACAGTGTGCGGTGGGTGTGGGGGGGTTTATTTCCAGGGAAGCCAATGACATAAGCCCAAGCTCAGGTCATTAGACACCCTCCACAGTGGGAAATACCCACGGCCTGGGTTCTTCTATTGCTCAACTCCGATTTGAAGCAGAAGCACAAATCTGAGGCACCATGCCACCGCGGGCTATTTCAATGAAGGCAAGTTCCCTATTCTTGTTCTTTATTTGATTGCAGTTAACCTTTGCTTCCATACAAAGACATGTTATAAGCTCTGTATGCAGAAAATAAGCTAAGAACATCCAGAAGGAAGCATGACTTACAGGTGTGTTACACTTACCAACAGCACCTTGGGGTCATCATGCCCTGCTTCTGCTGACAGACCTGGGAGGACACCTTAGTGAGTGGCAGGAGTGTGTCCACAGACAGGTGGCCTCTATGTGGACTCAGCAAACAGCCCAGCAGCAGCCAACTGTCCCCCTTCCAGCTCAATGACCAGTGGCACTCACCCCTGTCTCTTTGCATCAGACAACAAAGTCAGTGACCAAATGGGCCTTTCTGACCTTCTAAGAGTTCAAGAAGGACAGTGGATGGCTCTCATAAACCACATCAGAGGATTCTCATTTTCAAAGCCAACAATTACTTCTTGCTCCAAGAGCATGAGATTTGGAGGCTATGATCCCCATTGTAGGACAGGAAACAGTCAGGTCCTACTCACGAGAACTTTGCTTGCTGGAGTGGGAGCCCAGGGATCTGGTTGAGACCTTGAATGACAGCTAGTTTACCACAGAACCAGTGGTACCAGACTAGGCTATATTGATAGTGAAGACTACAGGAATGCAGGCTGCTCCCCCTTCTCTTCAACTGAATATGAATGTGTGTCTTCAACTGAATATGAATGTGTGTGTGTATATATGTAGAGGAAAGTATACAAATGAAAGCAACAGATAAAATTCCAGGAAAGGCACACGCGTGCATGTATGTATGTGTGTGTGTGTGTGTGTATATTTTTTTTTCTTAGAGTGGAATGTTAAAAAAGAAAAAAGAGGAAGCAAATGGGTAAGCTGTTTATCTGGGCTCAGATTCTGGAAGGTGGGTCACAGATCAGAGCTGCTTCCTCCTGGGGTAAAATTATTCCAGGCTCCCCGGAACTACCTTGGCCCACCTTCCAGCTGAAACTCTGCAGGTGAAGCCCTCAAATTCCCCTTATCCCAGAAGCAGCAGGAGAAGATTCCTTACCATACAGATATAGTGGGGCTGCTCTATCAATCCACAGCATTAAACACAGAGAAGTAACCCACATCTATATCAATGATTCCATGACTTTTATATCTCATATAATGTCAACATAAAAAAAAAGGTGAAAAATAGCTCAGGCATAGGGCATGTATCTAGCATGAGTGAGTCCATGGGTTCAATTCCCAGTACCAAAGGGGGGAAAGTGTACACACACACACACACACACACACACGTATTTTGGGGGATGTATACGACATATATTTTTATTTTGCCAGATTAGATCATTTTAAAAGTAAACTTGACAAACAAAATAAATATATTCCTAAACAACTCCCTACCAATTACTGTATCATTTCAAATAGGAATAATTCAACACCAAAAAATAAGGACATTGTCTAAGACTAAGTGTTCTTTGGGTTAATAAATAAGGTCATATGAGAGACTATTATACCTTTTCCAGAGTTCTCATTTTTTCCTTGACCAGGAGAATGCTACTTTGTGGGCTGGCAAATTTCTCAGGAATTGTCTGAAAACAAGATCCCAGTAGCCTAAGGGCTCATCTAGCTCTGAGCTTACAGAATTACTCTTTAATAATTAATGTAAATAAAAAAGTAAATGAAAGAAAAAGGGAGTTGGAAGTATACATAGTATCAGTTAAACTAAAGAAAACAGACAAAAGATAGGGAGGTAGACTAAGGGCAAGGAAGTTTCCTGATGTTTTAAATAGAAGCTCTCTGTATTGCTAATGCTTCTACTCTCCACAAAAACCTCAAGAAATTTAGAGACCTGCTCAATTCTCAAACCACTGAATGTTACAAAGACTACTGTAATGATGCAACCTATGGACTCTATCGCCTGGTAAACACCAAACTCCCTTGGACTTGACAGAGGAGGAAGAAAGAGATGTTTATTTATATTGTAATTACCAGTTTAATATATACTGAAATAACAATGAGCAAATACAGGTTAATATACACTCAACCATTCACTCTCAAATTACATAAACACTCTTTACTTGAGTAGATAGAAGGTATAATCTAGTTTTTGGAAATGCTTAGTGTTTAACGAAAAACACTTTTGCTTATATCATCTTGCTTAATACTATAAAAATCCTGTGAGTTAAGCATTTTGTAGATGAGAGAAGGTAAGAAGACTTACTTATAAAAACCCAGAGAAAAAGCAAAAGCAAATGTATATTTCCAAAAGCTTAAATTCACTAACCCCTAAACACCTGCCACTCTGGGAGCATGCAGTATGTGTATTTGTCACCCACTTGAGGATGTCTCTAATTAAAACAAAATCATACAAAAACACCATACTGGGTCTGTGGGGGCTATTAGGATGTTGAAAACTTGAACTTTTACATTTCCTGACTTGGCAAGACTAGGTAGTTGGGGGAACTGAGCTAAAATTTTATTTTAATGTTATCTCAAACCAGGTTTCTGCATTTTGAGTTCCTGGAAGATCAAAGAGGGAGATTCTTGAGGATTAAGGCCAAGACAAAAAGCTGACCTTTTTGGGCAGTTTGTAGCAACTGACTGTCAAGTGACAGCAGTCAGTTTCAAAGGTCACATATCTCTTATTAAGCATACCAGCCATAATTCCTGTTGGTTTAGAGATTTGTAGGGTAAGATTTAGAATACAAAATTATATATAAAGTTGGAATCATATTTTAAATTGATATATAAGTTTAAAACAATATGCAATATGGTCTTCCAGAATTTATTTTTTTCACTGAATAGAGGAACTCTTAGGCATCAGAAATGCAAGGTGGCTAGACTAAAGAGCTACTATTTCTAATTGTTTAGGTTCCCCAGAGCAGGCTTTACAAGTGACAGACATAATTTCTCTGGTTTTTGTTATACAGAACATTAAGAATATCTGTTTCCTGACCGTCCACATTGGATAATAATACAGAAAGTGAAGGTTCATTATTACCTCCTAATACTTGGTGAATAATAAATCCAGTGTACTCTAAATGATTAGATCACAGAGAGCCACAAATTCTGCCAAGCATTAACTTTAGGTTAATCTTTGATTATATCATGAAAACATTCTCACTGCTATCATTTGAGTGGGTCCCCTGCAAATTCATGTGTTGGAACCTTAATTACTTAGTATAGCAATGTTGGAAGGTGGGGCCTGGTAGGAGGTGTTTGGGTGATAGGGACAGCACCCTCAAGAATGCATTAATGCTTTTTTCACAGGAATGGGTTTTAGGTATCACAAAAGTCTGACCCTCTTTTTTCTTTTCTGAACATACTTGCTTGTCCTTCCTCCTTCTGCCATGTTATGAAAGCAACACAAGTCTTCACCAGCGATGGTGGCCCAATCTAGGATTTCCAGACTCCAGAACCATAAGCCAAAATAAACCTCTTTTCTGTATAAATTACCCAGTCTCAGATATTCTGTTATAACAATAGAAAACAGACCTAAGACTCTCATCATTAAAAAAAAATGCAATGCTTCCCAGTGGAACACTTAAAATAGGTAAAGCAAAATCAAGGTATTTGATAGGCTGTCTTTGAAAAAACCATAAACACTTCAAAGTTCCAAACTGAACTTCACAATCTCCACATAACTTCAATACAGTAATAACATTTAGAACTATAGATATTAGGGTGTCCAAAGCCTTCCCTATGCGTAAGCTCTGCAGTTACCAGTGGACTAACAGCAAAAGTTTCCCTAAAGAGCCATACAAGTTCCTATAAGCAAGACTCTCAGTTGTAGGCTGTCCAGCTTTCCCCACTTTGATGAATTATGGTCTTGACTTCCTTTTGCAGCCAAAACAGAAGTTGTACTACTGTTGGACTTCACAAGAAAGTGAACATATTCTCTGCCCTTCAGCTCCAAATATTGTGCTCCCACATTGCCCTGAGCCTGCTGAAGTAGGTAGATTCCAGTCACACTTTGATCCAGGTACAGGAAAAGGGTTAAGAGGAGAACCACCAGGCTTCACAGGACTGCTTTACATATTTGGGTTATAAAAGTGCTGATTTAACCTTATGAGTAGTCCTTAAAGCCCAGGGATGACTGTGTTTGAGCTAGTTTTGTTAAAATATTTGCACTGACCCATTAGACCCTGGAACTTAAAGAGGAAGCTGTTGTATCCTCTTGTCTCCTTTGTCTTTCCATATAAGCATATCTTCTGAGCAATGAATAGGCTTCCTGGGCACCAAAGCTTGTTATTTCAACAATCTTTTCTGTAACTCTCAAGATATGTTAATATACTTTAAGTAGAAACATACCCTTATTTTTTAAAGTGCCTTGAGTTCATGGAGAATATATTTACATACATATGCTGATCTCAAATCTTAAAGAAAGGCATTTTTCCAATGGGAGAAATTGAGGTGTAGATGGGTTAAAATGACTGGCCTGAGATAAATGAAACTGGTTTTAGATCTTTGGACATCTGGGTCTATTCTTACTTGTCTAAACTGCAGAACCTTCAATGCTTAAATACAATCATTGTCTGGGACCTTGAAGATAGCGTTCAGCACCTAAAAAAGTTGATATCCTGGGGCAGCCGGACAGTTGGGCATCTGCCCTGACAACTGATTGACCCTGAATAGGTTATAATTTGATTCTGTAGAATCAAATTTCTTATCACCTATTGACAAGTTCAGCATTATGGCAAAATCTTGGTTCAAGATAAGAGTAAAACAACCATTCTATAAATAATCACCAAAACATGGGCAGAAGAATGCTGTGGGCTTCGGAGAAAGGCAGTGGCTCACTTCCTTCCGTACAGACCAGGCCCTTCCAACCACTTCTGTTTCTTGACACGACTAGTAACCAGGGAAGTTCTTTAACACTTCTCCTCCTTCTAGACTCAGCCTACTACTTTGTTTTCCTAGTAAAATCCCCCCTCCACTATCTTCAATATTAAAGGTTCACTTTTCTGTGAGCATCAAGAGTCAGTGTGGAAACTTCCTACCTACTGAGTCCTTTCCTGGTTGAACTCTATGCCACCTGTTTGCTGCCCTGCCACCTCACCCTTCCCCACGTCAACCTGTCTGACTCTAGCCCTGTATTTTCTTCAAATAGGTAGATCTCACAAAATTCTTATATATTTTTTTGCTCTTCTATAGTGAAAACTCAAGGTGGAATGATGTTCCAGCCTCTGAAGACTTTCAGAAAGGCCAGTCACTTTGGACAGGTAACACAAGTACGTGTTCTATACTACTGATATGTAGGATATGCATGCATTAGCACTCAGGAGCTAAGAGGGATGAATTCTAACAAGGTTGTGAACCCCTCAAACTCCCAAACACGACCAGAGCTTATAACTTTCCTTAAAATGCAACAGTATGTAATTCATTGTGCATTTGACCTCCAATGTCTGGCACTGGGCCAGTCTGAGAATCAGTGCCTGGGTTCTCTCTTACCCATGCTTGCTTGGCATGGCTAAGAACTTCTGTACTCAGCCTGTCATCCTGCAAGGGAAACATCCATGCTTCAGGATACTATACTCTATTGCCTGCCAAGTCTTTTCTGGGGTCAGTTCTGGGCAGCCAAGGGTTAATGTTACAGCCATAACTGCTGTGGGTCTCTGGAGCCCTGCCCCTTCCCTGCGGAAGCCTGATATTACTACTCCTTACGTGACTATTGTTATCTGGAAAGGGTCGCAATTGTGAATCTTTCTTTATAGGTACAAACAGGGTCAAAATGACATCAAAGATTTCCTCAGCTGTAAAGAAATAGAGGACTGGATTTTCCTAAATTGGAAAGATCTATTCACCCAACTTGGATGGGCTTTAGATGTATGCTATTCCACATGGTGGCTACTATCCCATGTGGCTATTGAGCACTTGAAATGAAGTTAGTTCAAGATGAGATGAACTGTTAATGTAAAAGAGCATATCAGAGGCTTGAGACCAAGTACAATAAAATAATACAAAAATATCTCATAAACTTTTTGTACTGAGAACATATTAAAATGCTCACATTTCAGATAGAGTTAATTAAAATATATTATTAGAATTAATGTTGCCTATGTCTTTTTGCTTTTTAAAATATGGTTTCTGGGAAGTTTAAAATCACTCATGTGGCTTGCATTTGTGATCCAGTGGCTCACATTTGATTTCTATTGGACAGCTCTGCTCCAGGCAAAACTCCTAACTTTGAAAGTTTATTTTTTATTGGTGCATTACAATTACATATAATACCAGGGGTTTGCTTTTAGAGAAAAGACGAATGTACTGAAGATTTGGTTTCAGGTATCCTTTTTAAAAATTAGACCCTTCTTGTGGACATCTCATCCATAAAACAGTCAGCTAGAACTCTGCAGGCGGGCTTATTACTTCTTCTCTGGGACAAAGTTGTGTAGTTGGGCTCTCATAGTCCTTTACTTATTTGATTTTATAGCCCAGTATTCATTTTCAATATCTCCAGATAATACAGAAAAGTGAAAAACTTACAGGTTTTGAGATGGTGAATCTGCTGCTGGAATGCACAGGTATTTAACTCCCTGTAAAATGATAAAATATATATATATAAATAAAAATGAAAATATTATAGTCACTGTATAAAAATATTTGAATAAACTATAACTATTTACTCAGCCAAAAAATAAAAAAAAATAAAAAGGAGAAGTTTTTCATTCATCTTTTGTTGCCAAGGAACTGGAGAAAAACTAATTAAAGTTCCTGGTTCTTTTCTGTGGTTTTGCCTACAAATATGGTCTAGTTTGCAAACAGCTTGTAGGTTTAGACAAAATTCAAAGGGCTTCAAAAAAGTGAAAACTGAGTACTTTTCAGTAAGTGTCAACAAGTTTCAAAATTATCATCTTACATACTAGTACACATATTCCACATTTCCTATATATGTCATTTAGGATCTCGAAAATCCAAAAAGGAAGCACTGTTAGTCAAAACTTTAGCACAATGGCTAAAAAGTGTAGTGTCATGTTATAGCTTTCTATGTTAATTTTAGTATCATGACAGCTACAATTTCGCCAATAGGAGTTTTAGATCCTTGAAATAATTTGCTTTATTGTGCTTGTTTTCCAGAACAGTAACTTTGGGTACCAAACTAACATTTTTCTTTAAAAATAATGGCCTATTTTGAAACAAACAAACAGATAAAAAACAAATGAACTTCAACCCTATAAAATAAAAAAAAGTTTATGTAAATTTGTACTATAAAAATCATGATAAATTTGAGGTTTATCAAAAGCCAGTCTCACCTCTCTGTCAGAGGGATTATTGATGTGACAGTTCAAGAGCTCTTTAATATCAAATAAAAATATAAAATATAAAAATCTCAGTATTTTTTGCAGAAGAATATGTCTAAAGAGTTAGATGAATCATTTTTAAACCCTCCTCTTGTAATTGCCTAATCTCATAGAATATTGTCATGCATCTCAGAAAATAAGGGGAAAAACCAGAAATTAGAAAAATAACCAATAAAAGAGAATACACAAAGGACAGATATATAGAATGGTGATATAGGCAACCCCAAGTTCCTCAGAAGATTGGTAATTTTTCATTGAACTCTCTTAACTCCTATCATTAGGAATTTATGTGCTGTATTTACTAATAATACTCTTAGAAGGAACAATTTGATTCATACTTTGCTAGTTCCTTACAGTATGACTTTTCCAATACAGGGTGGGGAATTCCATTCCCTATCTCCCCTGATGCTTAGGATCAAGGCACACAATCAATTTTCATTGATCTGACACACAGGAGATGGACTTGGAACTAGTGGGCTGCAGAGCTCATTGGGCTGCTGTGTGATAAGGTCTGGGATCCTTCTGGAACTTTAGTTTAGAGCCTGTTTCTTCAGCTCTGCTGAGCATTCCTTAAGCTTTCAACCATTTCTTAATAAACCCCTTCCTGCTAAAACTGGCTCATATTGGGATCTGCCCTGAGAGATGATGCAACCCCCTGCTTCCTATCTCCCACAATTAGGAGAGGTGAGAAAATAACTACCCCCCCCCATAGTTTCTACGTATGTTTTCTTCAGCTTTGAAGAAACAATCAAATAATTTAATCATGATTTGAAGATAAAAGCATTACCAATCATGTAGCCAATCATTATATATTTCAGTAAAGGCTTCCTGAGTTCTTGAAGAAGATGAATGTAACTGCTGCTTATCCAAATGGAAACATTTTATCTGAGATAAAATGGGCTTTTAGCTTGCCAAAGGTCGAACTTAATGATCAGTTGGCAGAAGAGGAAAGGGAAGTAGTAGATTACCCCTCTTTGTTTGTCACACTCCACACCCAGCCTCCTTCTGTCGCTGTCCTTATTTTTTCCTGGACTCTCTGGAGGCTGTGTTTTGCTGGGAATGTCTCACATTCTAAAGCCCCTCCAAACCCAGATTTGTATTATGCTGTGATCGAAGGGGCAAGGCTATTAAAAAGGAAATGCTACTGAAAGAAAAAAAAAAGTCATTTCACTCCTTACTTCCATAGAGGCCAAATAAGTGTATTGGTCTAGATATACACTCTGATCATTTTCTACAGCCACCATTGAAATGACTCACTGATTTTTTTTTTTTTTTTTTAAGTGAGAGTTGGCAGGTGGATCCAATCCAGGAGCTTGTGAAATTCATTCCTCCCACACACTTCCTCCGACCTCCTTTCGGACCATACTTCCAGAGGGAAAAGAGGATTCTCAAGTGTCCACCTCCCCTGCTACTGCCATCTGCAGTCTCAGCAACTTCAACAGAGAAAGGGCTCCAAAAGAATGCCCTGTAATAATGAAAATGCCTGCCTGTCCCAAATGTCAACAAACAACCACCTCATTCAAGTAGAATCTACAATCAGTCCAGTTTTGTATTGGGAGGAAAGAAATAATGAAGGAAAGAAGAAAATGGACTGAGGTAGGTTAAATAGCTCTTGCCTATTAAGATCAGTTACTGTAAATGCCAACAGCAGGGTGAGTAGAAAGCGCTGTGCTTCTTTTAGGCACATTCCCTTAGTTGCTGCCTGGTATACCAAAGGACAAGACATTGGCCCCACAAAGCAGGAGAGCCCTGTCAGGGGGCAGGAGTATCTGCCAATCATAGGAAGATGACAAAAGGTATTATCCCTCGGGAGGCACAGAGGATGAGGAGGCAACTTTTGGCTGTGTTGGGCCCCTCACCTGCACAGCTGAGAAGAGCAAGTGACAGTTACAGCTTCCTATCTGTGCAACTTTGGAACAAAGTTTGGGGACCCGCTGCTGTTAAGGCAGGATGGAGAACATAAAACTAAAGATTGAGTTTTCTCAAAGACAGAATAATAAGAACAATAATAAACTTCCCTAGAATGATGCCTGACACATAGGTGTTCACTAAAGGTCTGCTGAGTCCTGAGACCAAGGTGAAAATCAATTCCCACAAGGATCACACTATGTGAATAGTTCTAGGGAAGAAAATACTGTCAAATACCCATTCCTTAATCCCTGGATCACAGAAATGGAAAAGCTGGGTTTGGGGACACACTAGGCAAGTAAAGGGCATGTTTTCTTTTCTTTTCTTTTTTGGTACTGGGGGTTGAACCCAGGGAGCTTAACCATAGCACCACATCCCCAACCGTTTTTATTTATGTTTTTAATTTTGAGACAGGGTCTTGCTAAGTTGCTGAGGCTAGCCTTGAATTTGTGAGCCTCCTGCCTCAGTCTCCCAAGATGCTGGGATTATAGGTTTGCAATACTGTGCTTGGCCAAAAGCATGTTTTCTATACACACACCAGTGACACTAGCCCACCTCCTGTGTACTCCAACGGGGGATGTGAACCACTTCACTGTGATCTACAATAAGTATGCAAATTCAGCCACAGAAGGAGTCAAACTGTCAAAAAGGTTCAGCTGCTTGCTGCCCAAGAACATCTATTTATCTTGGCTTAGTCATTAACAAAGCAACATCTCTTGAAGGCCACAGACTACAGAACTCTACCTAAAAAAGGCATCAGATGCCTGCACATGTGCACAATTAATGACTGTTAGTTACTAATTCAGAAAGCAGCACACGGACCCCAGGACCATAAAAAAGCTGGACTCATTTAAAATTACCCTGGTACTAATGAGTGCAGTTGCACAAAAGTTTTCATGTGATGTGGAACAGCTATTTTTTTCTAATATGACTTATACAAAGGACTGCTCCCTGGTGGTGAAATTTGTAGAAAGACAATGAATAGGGGTAGGATGTGTTTAGTTAAATTACAAAAATTACAGCAAACTCATGGATTAAAAAAATGTATGCAAACTTTAGAACAATCTGAAAACATTGGAATAAAAATAGCAATGTTTCCAGGGGCATAGCATTTGCTGCACATATTCACTTCCTTACATTACCTCTAAATATTTTTAAAAAACATAAAAATGAAATTGGTTATCTTTTCCCTTGAAATTAAAATTGTAAATAAATAAAAACTCAACACTTTTCATGAGGTTTCAAAAAAGTGAACTGGTAAAAGTCAACTAACATTAAATTTTTATGGAACTATCAGATGTCTTTATGGCTTTTCAATGCACAAGGCCTGTTTAGTATTGCACTAAATACAAAAAACAAGTTCGGTTAATAGAAAGAGCCCTGTTAATGCTCTAAGACTCTCATGATTCCTATGGTAGACAAAGAAAGAGCGGCAGATAATTTCTTTGGACTACATGGCCTTTTGAGTGGCTTAACATTTCCAGAGAACTCCGGCAATACTGATGAGGTGGGCACCAGAGGGAGAAAAAGGGGGAAGAATTTAAAAAAGTCGATACCTACTTCAAGGTAACCTCATTTTGTACTGAATATTCATTATATCAAAACATCACATCAATCAGTATGAAAACACACAGTATAAAAATTAGGAAAGCACTGAAAAGAAGTAAAAGGGGTAGGAGCTATTTGCCAAGGAAAGCTTTCTGACGACATTTTTGTGTTTAGGGTTTCAAAGACACAATAGACATCACTGGGCTGAGAAGAAGTTCAGAAAGTATTCTAGAAGCTCTATGTGAACCAAAGATCAAAGCTGTCCAAGTCCATGTTCTTTAAGCCTTTAATATTTTTCAGTTTTCTGTTTCAATGATTATAGTAACCACCAAAAGTAAAGTTCTGGTCCTTTCTTTGGGTCTGAAACTAAAGACTACACTTAAAACGATACACAGGAACAAACTTGAAAAGCAGGGCTGAGATTCTGATTGCAATACTAGAAAAGAGATCAAACTCTCGCTTGTTTCAAGTACAATTTCTAAAATTCACTGTTTCTCTCTTTATGAAACATCGTAAGAGTTTTTTGAAGAATTCAGTTGATATTCTACTTTCAAAAAGAAAATCCAGCCCTCCCCCAGGAAGGCTAATTAAAGCCAGCTATGGAGTCAATCTTTGTCTCATCATTTGTAGCAATGTGGATGGAACTGGCAGACAATAAATTGAGTGAAGTAAGTCAGGGGCAAGAAAAGGCCTGCATGATCTTACACATGGAAACAAAGAGTAGAATAATAGTTCCCAGATCCTGGGAAAGATGTGGGGGAAGGGGTAATGGAGAAAGGATGATAAGGGGTACAGGGGTACAGTTGGATAGGAGGAATCACTTTAATGCTCTACAACACAGTAGGATAAGGATGGTTGGTGATATTATATATTTCAAAACATCTAGTAGAGTACATTTTAACTCTTGGTGTTACCAACATTAAGAACAAATGTCAGAGATGGTTATCCTCATCTGATATATTGTATATATGTCATGAAATGTCACACTGTACTCCATAAGTATCTGTACTTGTTATGTGTCTATTTTTTTTTTTTTAAAAAAAGACTACAACTGTATCCCTACAGAAGCAAATTTAAAATATAAGTAGGAGAGTAAGTTCCCAAAGGGGCCAGAACCAGGACATTCATGCAGTGGAAAAGTTATTTTAGTTGCTAACAAAAATATCATGATTAAAACCCTTGGTTTCTCATCTTAGCCCAATCAGTACCAGACACAGCATAGGCAAACCCAAAGTGGTTCCTCCAACAGAGATCATCTTTTCTTTGACAAATAAGTCCATTTAGGAAGTGTTGAGCTGGCCTTTGTAGTTTGCACACATATACCTGTACACATGTGTATACACCCACACATACACACAAACTCTGCTACTACTGATTTACAAACACCCATGAATGAGGTGAGTGGAACAAGCAAGAGAACCTATCAAGTTCTAATTTTACCAAATTCCTAAGAAGCTGGCTCCCAAAGAGAAAAATTGAAAGCAAAATTTAAATTCGGACTATCTTCATCTGATCAGAAGGTAGACCACAGCTTATACACTGTTACAAAAACACAAAAAGAAAGGGTTCTTCCATTGGAGACAACCACTTATAAAACTTTTTTTTTTAATTGTGGCAGAACACACATAACTTAACATATTGATTATTTTTTTAATTATTATTTTTTTAGATGTAGTCACACAATGCTACCCAGACTAGACTCAAGTAATCCTCCTGGACTCAAGTAATCCTACCCGGACTCAAGTAATCCTCCTGCCTCAGCCTTCCAAGTAGCTGGGACTATAGGCATGTATGGTTGAGCCCAGTTACCATTTTGATCATTGTCATGGAATTAAGTACATCCATGTGGTTGTACAAACATCATCACTATCTAACTCCAAACTGTCTCATCTTTCAAAACTGGAACTCTGTACTCATTCAACTAATTCCCCATTCTTCCTATTCACAGTCCTTACAATTACTCTCTCCTTTCTGTCTGTAAATCTGACTACTTCTGCACTTTTATCTAAACCTACTGGTAAGTAAACGCTAAAAAAAACTTAGCCTGGACTCTTGAAAGTTACAGATCCAAGAGATGGCAACTGCTGACTTGAAATTGCTCTTGTATGCTATATGTTGTATGTTGGATCATCTCAGTCTCCTTTACACAGGCTTCTCACAGGCTTTTCTTTGAGTGTGTCTCTATTCCAGAGAAGGCTTATGAGGACTGCCACTTCACATATGTGTATGGGAGTCAAACACAGTACCTGGCCCTTGCATTTTGATTACTGTTTCTCCTCAAAATTTAAGAATTAACATATAGCCTATAACATTTGTAGAAACATTAAAAGTGAAGAGTAGAAGTCCAAATCATATCTCTAGAAGATTACATTCAAAGAGCACATATGTATGCCTATGGACTAAGACACAGAAGACAGCATAAAAAAATAAATAGGTAACATAAAGGAGGTGAGATTCTGGCCTCCTCTTTTATTATTATTACCACAGCAAAATTCTCAAAGAAATTACTGTAGATAATCATCACTGAAGATAGATATGGTCCTGTTGTTATGCTACGTAATACATTTTAAGCCTAGATTCTAAACTGAAGAGGCATTTATTTTCTTAAAGTACCCATTTGCCCCTGATTCTTCCTGCATGCACTAAATTTAGGTAGCAGTGCTACAAATAACAACTTCCAAGAAATCTGTGGTCCTTGGTGGGGTGGGGAGTGGGTAGGAAGGTCAGAGTGGACAGACAAGATTTAGCCTTGGGCTTGATTTTGTGAGACAAAATGCAAATGAGAAACCTCCTACACCTGCTGGCTTCTTTCAGGTTAGTCAAAAATCGACATACATTTGACTCGGCAGATCAACAGATGAGAACTCAATGTTTATTTTTGTTCAAGGTATTTCAATGAAAAAGCTAAAGTGGGCCTCATCAGCACATAGGAGTTCCTTTAGCCAACGTGGAGAGGGTTATGGGGAGGTAGAGAGGAGATTCACACCATCTCCATCTCACCACCGAAAGCCTCTGCTGTAATTTCGGTTCAGTGTGAGGACCTGCTGATGTACACAATTGTGACTCATGAAAACTGGGGCCAGTTTCAGCAGACATTTCAAACCAAAGCAGTCTGCATATCACTTCACGCAGGTTACTGCTAAATAACCATATCAAAAATGGCCATGAATCAGCAGATAGATCACTAATTGACTCTTCAGGAGTGTTCTATGAATATCATTAAGGAAAACATTCTCTCTGTAAAAGATAAATATTTTATTGGGTCATGTGCAGCTACAACATATTCAGTGGTTCTTCCTTATCTGAAAAATGAAGACATTTCATCTTCAAAGTCCTTTTCCACTTGTCTACAAGCCCCTTTCCTAACCTCTACCTGTGTGCTCTCTCTGTCCCCAACTCCAGGGACACTGGGCTGCTTGTGACTGTCTCCAAATATTCTGTACTTTACTGCCACCCCTGAGTTCCTGTAGTTTCATCTCTCTAGAATATCCTCTACCTTAGGACTCATCCAAATGGCTGTTCCTTATTGAAACCATCCCTAATGTACCGGTTCCCCTCACCTCCTGAGCCTCTATTTCCTGCAAAGAGTCCAGCTCCCTATTCTGAATGTCAGATGATATCACCTTTACACAGGTACCATGGCCCAGCACAGGGGTCCAGGGCTGCTTGTGAATGGCCAATGTCTTCAATAGACCTCCCCAAACTTGGAATGGCCAGGTCCTATGGTAATTATATTTCTACTGGTCTCCTAGCTCTTATAGATCATTAGTAAATGCTTGCTATTGAGGGAAGCATTTGCCTAAGAGGACAGGTATATCTTTAGAATTTTAAAACTTATGGCCACCCACCCATTGTGCCCTAAAAGTGTTGCTCCTAAGCTGATTGAGGTACCTGCAGTAGGCTGCAGAGTAACAACAGCAGTCTTAGAATGCCTAAGCATCCTCCTTACTTCTATTACCCACTGTCAACGGTCCCACAGCATGTGGTGAGAGGGATTACTAGCAATGCAAAATTATAACACGTAAATTCCAGGTTAAAATTCTTGGACGTTTTCAGGACTGCATTAAACTAGGGACAACACAGCCCCAAGGCTCAAGCCTGGCCTGAGCTCCTGTGAGCATGCCTACTCAGTCACAGAGGTTTCTCTAGCTACCTGTCAGGGAAGCCTGGGTGGGTAAACCAAGGCTGTGTTTACTGAGGCACAGTCATACCCTCCTATTATGTGTCCCCTCAAAGTCCCAAAACCTTATTTCCTGGGCCTTGACAGACAAAACTATGCTGAGTCCTTGTCTAGAGATTCCCATCTCACAAAGTCATTCTGATGACTTGAGTCCATTTTGCACATCATATTTTCTTCCCATTTAAATGTTTTCTGACAGAGAACACTGGTTTCTTAGAAAGCCTCCTCGTTAATCAAGAGCTGTGCTAGGGTTTCTTCCTTGCTCTGCTAGAAGAAGAGAGACAGAGGGATTTCTCTTGAATATAGGAGTTTTTAAAACAAGAAATGAGATTCAATATGTAAAAACTCTAATTGTAATGCCAGTATACAGTAGGTGCAATAAACTGTTGATGGCAGGTCTGTGCTCAATGGCTCACCCTCAATGGCAGTCTTCTCTGCTCAGTTACCATCAAATGCAGCATCACAGAGACTGGGCTGAGTGAACACCAGTTGTATCTCCATGAGTACATATGTCTGAGCCAGGCTCACCTTCTCAGCTCTTTATGCCAGGGGTTATTTTTTCCTCTTTTGCAGATGACTAAACCAATGAGGTCTCAGGTGCCACTGCTTGTGACAGAAGAATAACTCAACTGCGGTGTGAGTTAGTGGCTTTGTAGGTGGCCTTTTGTCTTCAGGCTTGGACATGATGTGCAGCACTGAGGAAATGCTTTCTAATAGCTTTCATGACCCCTGAGCCTAACTCCATGTCCTTTGTCTGGGATCAGACCCCAGCAATGTTTGTTTTGGGAATAAGGCAAATGCTGACGGGCATGGTGCTACCCTCAAGGACTGGTCAGTCCTCCAAAGGTAGGGCTCAGGGTCATGATGTGCTCAGCCCAGAGGTGGTGAAGGTACAAGCATGGGCAGCACAGAAGGGCCATGGAAGCTCTTGTCAGAAAACAAGCCCAGGGGCTGGTAGGATGGGGAGAAGAGTCTCACAATGTGGTGAAATGAACTAAAGAACCTGTACTTCTGCTCTCCATGGCAATGTCTGATGTTAACACACAGCAGATGTGGCTGGAGAGCATGTTCTTCATTCTACTTAAGAACCAGCGTTCCAGAGCCAGGTGCGGTGGTGCACACTTAGAATCCCAGCAATTCAGGCTGAGGCAGAAGGATCACAAGTTCAAGGCCAGACTCAGCAACTTTGTGAGACCCTGTCTCTCAATTAAAAACAAGTAAAAAAGGCTGGGGATGTGGCTCAGTGGTTGAGCACCTCTCAGTGGTTCAGTTCAATTCCTGGTACCAAAAGGAAAAAAAAAAAGGAAGAATGAACCAGTGTTCCAGGGCCTTCTCTCTCAGGGCGGCACTTCGTCACTCCCCCTCCCTAGGCCTGCCATGGTGGAACAATCTGACAGGCTATTTTTATTTTGACAGCTGCATCCTCTTGCACTGTAGCACAGAAGGAAGCCCCAGGCCACTCTGGTCAGAGCACATGTGGGAAAACACAAAGGTAGAAACAGCCTCAGCTACCAAGGAGGCCAGAGGCCCCTCACTGCGGTCAGCAGGGTCTCAGGATGACCAGTGGAAATCATCAGTTGTGATGCCACCACACATGCAGGAATAGCAGGAGCAGTTTTCATCATAACAGACAGGAAACTTCAGGTTAATGTAAAAATAAGACAATACAAAAACACAACATGTGGGAATGTGATTCCTACTTTGTTAATATGAGGATTGGATATGAGGTGCTCCCCCTAAAGTTCCTATGCTAGTGCAGGAATGTTCTGAGGTGCAATGATTAGATTATGAGAGCTGTGACCTAATCAGTGCTTCCTAGTTTGAATGAACTAACTGGGTGATAACTGAAGGTAGGTGGATGCAGCTAGAGGAGTTGGATTACTGGGGGCATGTCCAGGAAGGGCGCATCTTCTCTGCTATCCTTTCCTTACACACTCTCTCTGCTTTCTGGTCACCATGAGTGGAGCACCACTCCTCTGCTATACCTTTGCACCATGATGTTATACCTTAGCATAAGCCCAGAGCAATGGAGTAGGCTGACCATGGACTGATACCTCTGAAACCATGAGCCTTAATAAATTTTTCTTCCTTTAAGTTGTTCTTGTGAGGTATTTTGGTCATAGCAATGAAAAGGTAACTAACACAGGCTTCTTAAAATTTCTTTAGGGCACAGGGTTGGACTATTCCCTAATGTTGTTTAAACTGACAATCCTTTAGAGTGATTTGGAACTGCCTTCCACTTAGGTGCTGTGGAGCTGGTCTCATGGACGAAGTATTTCATGAGTAGGCAAATTCAGTTTGTAACCACTCCACTATTGCTAGTCTCTGCCTCCTTTGTGGATAACCTATGGACTACTCTGCCTAGGAACAGTTTCTAAGCCAATGTCTGGGCTCAGCTTTGTTCTTCTGAGATGCCTCGCCCCAGAATTACAAAGTAACAGGCAGCCTATCTCCTTGCAGCTGTTCTGGGATGACAAAAGGACAGCCCACTCGCCACTTTCCATATATCTGCCCCTTGGTTCTGGTAGTGGCTGTGATTCTCACCAAAGGGGTCACAGGCCTTGTGGATCATCTCCCTTTAGTTGGGGAAAAATCTGGGTCAAGGGAAAGAGAGTCTAATTAGAATTCAGACACACCTATTTCTTTTCCCTAGCTCAGCACTGAAAGCCACCTATGATTGCTTGCTGGAACTTTCACCACACATTTCATTTCTTTCCCATCATAGAAGAGGGTAAAAGGTAGCTGACAGTGCTCCTGCAGTGATCAAGGTTGAAACTTGACATCTGCCCTAGTTGTGGTGATAACTGAAAGGAGAGAAATAATTTCTCAATTCAAACCCATCCTTTCCCTGAAAACACACACATACAGATCTCCAGAACATCCTAGAGAATCAGACCAAAGAGAGGAGAACACATTTTACAAAGTAGTTAGGACACAGCTTGTTAACTTGGCTTGCACTGAGATGATGAAACCAGCTAGGTGCTATTGCTTTACTCTCAGAATTTTAAATAAGGCTGATCACTTCCCTTGCAGGTGTGGCAGGTCCACCTGCATTGCCTACCCGGCAATGAATTATTAAGAGCATCTGAAAACAGAAGATTTGCTTAAACCAATCTCCAGTAAACCAGGCTACATTTAAATCACTTTTCTTATGGCTAAAAACAAAACAGTGCCCATATTGACCTTTAAACCTGCTTTGGCTCTTAACCAACTGACCATCTTTGATTTCCCATTCAAACTTCTGCTTTCTGACTTGGACCTTCCACTCAAGGAGCCTGTGACCCATGGAATCCTTTTGGGGATACCATCCTACATCTCCACAATTCTTGGGCTTCTCTTGCTAGTTGGCCAGCCAAAGACTTGGCTTGGCCTCCTACTCTTATAAACTGTTCCTTGGCAGAGAAGTTCATAGGTCACTGCTGACTACACTGGCCTTAGAAGGAGGCAGAGAAAAGCAATGCTGGCATAGTCACAAACTAAATTTGCCTACTTTGTGAAATACCTTCTCCAGACCTAGACTTGGAGCCAGAAACACACTTTCCCTCCATGGATTCTCCTTGGGTTGTTTCCACAAAACCAAGCCATTCTTCCCTTTGAAATTCCTTTAAAATCATGTCCCCTATTGCCAGATTTGCTTTTTATGTCACTTTTAGCCCCTAAAGCAGCCACACATGAGGGACCTCTTTGGTTAGGAGTGATGACCAGGGCAACCTCAGAGTCTCACCTTGGGGTGGAACACAACACAACTCTGAACTTTGCTGGTGATCCTGCAGAGAACCACAAGGACTACATGCTGAGGAGTAGAGATGAACTAAAATGCACAAGGAGTTAATAGGAATGTTAAACATGCATCCATCTCACAATGTAAATGTGGTGAGTGATGAGATCTTGTGCTAACATGTTTTGAAAGCATTTACCACAACACTATGTAAAAGCAAGATGGGATTATGATACAGTCATCATCTCCTGATCATGCTGTCTTAGCGTTTCTTACATGATTTTATTTAAATCCAAGGGCCTGGCTGCATATATACACTGATAATTCTCAAATCTTTATATCCAGTCTGAGTCCTGGACTGAACTCACCCTCTGGGCACTCACATCCATAGTGGCACAGCTGTCTGTTCTATCAGTCCCTCAAGCTGTAACCTCAGACACTCCAAAACCTCTGCTGCTTCATCCCCCAAATCTAACTCCTAGCTAAATTCTATTCATTCCACCTGAGAAATGACTTTCTATATTTCGAAGCTGTTTTATGGGGTGCCTACAGGTTGATAGCATTATAACATCACAATGGGTTCTCTTCTTTCATTTATGTGGTTTCCCTTTTTACCCCAATGATTTTTTTCTTTTGCTTATACTTCTGTTGTATTTATTAAAACTATCACTATGCCCTCTTTCTTTTGGTTCATGTTTTTGCTGCACAATCTTTACCCATCCTTTTCCTTTTAATATTGTTTTGTTATTTTGCGGATTTTCTTCTAGGGGGGAAAACCCACTCCTCAGTGTCCCAGTTCAAACTCTCATCATTTCTAATCAGTTCTATAGCAAAAACTTCCCAGTGATCTCTGGGATATCCATCTCTTTCACTACATTCCATTTCCAAGTAAAGATCCTGGAAACGCAGTTGGAATGTGTCTCCTGACTTTGTGTATAAATCTTGGATGAGTCTCCACTTCCCACATGATAAAGCTCAGACTCCTCAGCATGACAAATGAGACCTTTCCTAATCTGCTCTGAGCCTGCTTTTCCAGTCTGGCAACCCTGAATACCTGCTCCATTTTAGGAGAGCTAGGACACACCTTGCCTTTTGCACACCCTGTGCATTAGTACACTCTATCCTTCTGCATGCCCCATGTCACTGAATGTCCTGTATTCTTTACTCTTTGACATCCCCAACTCCAATTGTCTCTTCTTGCAATTACTATCGAGCACACTTGTATTACCATTTAGGACCACATAAAATTGTCACTTCTTTGGTGAAGCTTTGCTGGCTACCATTGCCTCCTGGGTTCCCTGGAGAACTCTGCATCTGGTGTGCATTTGAAACTTTGCTATTTTAAGATTTTATGCACCTGTTTACTTATTGGAAGGTCTCTTGTTCTCTTCAAATTTTATCCTTAATTCTTGCTGCAAGGTAGGTGCTCAATAAATGTTGGCTTAATCTGGAGGAATAACTTCCAATTTAGCCAAAAGAAGAAAGGAAGATAGTATTACTTTTGCCCCATTGTACAGACCACCCTCTCCAATCTATCATCAGAAGGAACTCCTTGGAGCATCTCTTACGGCTCCAGGGCTTATTCTCATTTCCGGACTTGCTTGAAGGGCTGCTCATTCTGGAGACATCTTTCTTCCTCCTTCCCACTTGGTCAAACTATACTAGTACTATGAAGCTGCTTCAACACCTCGGGCTTTATAGTCTTCCCCAGCCCATGGGAATTTAGATCTGTATAGACTGGCAGAGCTCTTACCATCTGGGCCACATGTTTCAACACTTATGTGCAACCTTGATGCAAGCAGTTTGAAAATAGATAGAGGAGGCTGCATGGTACATGGTTCTCCCAAAATCTTGATCTGAAGATCTTGGCTGATCTTGCTTACATGTGTATTCTCCACTGAGGATTGGAGGGACACAAACCAGGCAAGTCCACTCTACGAACACAGTCCTTGCACACATCTACTTAGAACCCAATCATGCACAAGCATCAGGAGAAGAGGGACAAGAAGGGAGCTTAGCAAGAAATACTCAAGAAACTGGGACTTAGTTGTATAAGCTATTCCCAATTTCTGGAAGAATTCAGGCAGAGGTACAAGGTATTTCTTTGTATTATTTCTTACAATTTCATATGAACCTACAGTTATCTTAAAATTAAAAGTTAAAGATACACTCAAAAAAGAAAAAAAGAAAATGAGATTTGAAAGAAAAATCTAGAAAGAGTATTCAAGTGTGAGGAGATACTGGTCAATGAGTAAGAACACTAAAGACAAGGTCCACAGAGGAAACACTGGGGCCAACAGAAGGTGAAGGTAGAGTTCTTTCATTTATAGACAGAAACAAAATAGCTTCCTTTCTAGAAATCAAGTCAGTACTAGAAAATTTCAGTCCTTCTGGTCTATTTGTGCTGCAGTACTTCTAGAACTCTATTTGCAAGTGAGTTGGTGGTAGAAGTGCTGTCAGGCAGATGGAAGTGCCTCTCAGGCACTTGACTGCCCACACACAAGGAACTTGGAGACAGCTTGATTCTAGAAAGAGCGATTACGAGGCAGTTTTCGATACCTACCATGATCATTTCTATTTGAGTCATATCTATTTAAGTCTGGGGTTGGCTTCAAACAAATTTGCCTTGACACATGAAAGCTGATGCAAGCTTGGGTAGAGCTGGTATCACTGATTCTTGGGTGACATCAAAGAGATTTTCCTAGAGAAGTGAAAACAACTGAGGTTTTCTGGAAACAACTACCAATCTGAAAACCATTCCAGGTCAAACAATGACTTGTTTCAAAGGTCCTGGATTTCACTAGCAACTTTATAGCAGGTTGTTTTTGCAGTGCCAATGAGATAAATAAAATCAGCCATTTTGGAGGAACCAGTGGCCATTCCAAATAGAAAATCTTGCTTAATGCTTCAAGTTGCATCACTAGGGTAATGTGTGAATCCTAAAAGAAGGAAATAAATTCATTCTGATGTCCAATCAATACAGCAAAACGGCAGCATACTAATGTTGAAAATAGTCTATACTATTAAAGATGTGTCTTACTCCTTTAAAGAGTAAGATGACCTAAATGACATAATTACTTTGTACCTGTTAACCATAGACCACAAGGATATAGCATGTCATGCATCATATATGAATTCACGAGACACAAACCATACTGATCATTACTTTTTGCTGAATAGGTGGGTTGGCTCCAACTCTTTGTTATTATGAACAGAGATATTTGTATACTTCTATGTGTACAAGATGTGGGCTTTGGGTGTTTATCCTCCTTGTGCTAGAAAAAAAGAGTGGCACATGGTTCAGGCAGGAAGAGCTTCTGGGTCCTGAGAGCCCAAAGACTGATGTGGTCACCAAGCAGAGAGAGAGAGAGACAGAGCAGAAGGTGATAGGTCTGAACTGAAGGTCTGCCTGCATGGCTGCCAGAGGAGGAGCACTGGAAATGGACCCTCCCTTCACAAGCCAGATTGTCAATCTCTGTGACCTGAATGTTCTCTCAGCTTCTCATGACTCGACAACAAGTTCCATGAAGTCTGAGATAATGTCTCCAACATCTCTGCCCCAACCTCAGGCACGGAGACTTGAGCATGGCAAATCTTCTTTTAATTGTTTATGTCTTAGATGAATGGTCCTCCTCATAGGACCAAGCTTCTATACAACCAAAGGCAGCTGAAGTACTCTGTAGAGATCAATCCAAATCACAGAAGCCTCACTGGGGATTCTGGGTTGCACTATGCCAATTCTTCCTGACAAATAAGGAACCACACAAACAGCCCATATATGGGAGGCTGCTTCATTAATTACTCATGGTTAATTAACCATTCTTTTTTCCCCCACTCTTTTTATTGTTTTAAATTTTACAAGTCAGCGATTTTTATTGCTTCTTTTTAGTTACACATAAGGATTCATTTTGACATAATTTTTAAAAAGTATAGAATATAGTTTGCTCAAATTCAGTCCCCAGTATTTCTCCTTTCCCTCATCTCCTCCCTAACTGAGGGGGAAGGAGAAGGGATTGGATAAGGGAAGAACGGAAGAATGACTCTAACCTAACTTCCATATATTTATTTATTCATTCTGCTTTCGTACTTCCAATGAGCCACAGTAATTAAAGATGTGATGTCTTGCTTTGGAATGGAGCTAAAACCCCACACAGCTCTCATTCTTTAGCAAGCATCCACAGAGGGGAGCTGGATGTGCTGGGCCTGAGCTGAATGCTGTCGGAACCAAAGAAACCCCACTTGTGGCACCCGCCTGGGACAGGCTTGCAGACCAGCTCAGGAGCCTGGCATGGGCCAGAAGACTTGAAACATCAAACAGAGGTTAGGTAGCTGTTTGATCTACTACAGGAGCTGCCACAGAGTGTATATAAGTCATGCCCCAACCAACAGGACAAAATTTATAGAATAAGTGGGGAGCATGAGATTGGTGGCCACCGAAGTATCCCTTTTAGAGGAAGAAGAGTTGGGTCTGAGCTTTGAGGGAAGGAAGGGCAGACCCAGAAGGACAAATTCTATACATTGTTACTTATATGTGGAATTGAAGAAAAAAGAAAGCCAAACTTGTAGAGTGGTATTACGAGAAGCTGAGATGTGGGGGAACAGGGGAGACCATATTTGAGATTAGAGCACGCTGTATGCATGTGACATACCACACTGAACCCCGCTAATGTATGCAATTATTACGTGATAATAAAAAGTTTAAAAAACAGGGAGGGAAGGAAGAAAGAAGGAGGAATAGAAGCCTATTTCTTATACTTCAAACACCACTTAGCATCTTGTTCTGATTTGCTTTATATTTGGGCAGCCAACAAAATTTTAAGAGCAATGGAAAGGGTCAATGGAGGGACACATGACAGGGAGCATCAACAAAGGGTGAAAACACAGGACTATCCAAGCCCAATGGGCATCTCATCTCAGTGAGTTTCCTCATGAATAAACAGGTAAATGAAGGCAGCAGTAAAGACATAGAGAAAACAATACATTTCAGAACTAGGAGAAGTGGCCAACTACAAACAAGACTGAGAAGAAAATCAAATTCTGGGAGCAAATGTCTCAAAAAATGTCTTTAGTGTTAAAGGATATATAAAGCAGAATCAAGAATAAATGTCTGCCTATGAAAACACCCTTTTCTTCAAAAATACACATACACACTTAAATGGTTTAAATATAAAAACCACACCTAAAATAGAAAATACCCAAGTCAAATCCTAGCTCATAAAATCTACCTAGTATATGTAATATTCTCATTTGCATACATGTGTACATTTTTTCTCCATTGAATCCAACAATATGCATCATTTCAAAATCAAAATTCTTAGTGTTACCAACCATGGGAAGAAATGAGAATACTTTTAATGTATTTTTGTTAATAATGAAAAAAATAGTTTTGTTTCCTGCAGGTGGTCTGGTTAAATACAAAGAATGAAAAATGAAACAAACTCTGAAATTTTTACATTAGAAAGACAGAGGTGTTTCTTTTTTCAGGGGAAGGGAGAAACCTTTCATTGCTCAGTCTTACTTCCTCAGCACCTACAAACAATATCAGGTTTCTGATTTTAAAAATCACCATTTCTGAGATAGGAGTTTTCACCCCTGCTAAAATCTACAATAAACAGTAGATGCTGAAGACACCTGTTCACATCTATTCTCCAAAATTAGGAAATAGTTCTGAGCAAACAAAAGCAATTCCTTGGCCAAGTCCTAAGCAGAGCAATGGAATAACAAGGTATTTTATACCCCTGAATATTACAATTACAAATCTGGGTCTTTGTATTTGAAATGAACACATGTGTCAATGATTTTTTTTCCTATAGTGAGCCAGTAACATATGCTCCAAAGTTTTGATACCAAAATACAGTCCCAAAGGATCATGTCTGGCAGGAAGATCCTTGCCTTTATAGTGAGAAGGCCTCGGGTTCCAGCACTGACTCTTCCAGGCATTAGCAATGATGTGTTACCCAGAAGAGTTATACCATGAAGGAACCTGGACAACATCATCTGCCTTGCTGGGCTCAGAATTCTTGGAAAATCATTAAGATTGTGGTGAGGAGTCAAGGCCATCCAGAGGAAGTCACATGCTGGCTTTTTCTACCAGCCTTCTTTTGGCTATAATATCACAAAACAAACTTTCTGATTTCCTAGTCATCACTAAAGTCCCAGTCAAATGTATGCTCACTGCAAATAGCCTCAAATTCATGAGCAGAAGAGGGACCTTGTTCTCTGGGCTTCTATTCTACTCTCTTCCTATTTGACTTGCCACCTGCCTTCTCTAACTGGACTGTAATGATCATGAATGTTTATAAAATAACCAGGATATATATATCTTGTTTCTACACCAAGGGCTCTGTCAGGGCAGAGAGTGGAAAAAAAATCACTACTTATCTTGAGCACCTGTCCCTGGGCTTGGCATTAATAGAAGCTCAAGAAAGTCCTGTGCTGATGATGGTACAAGTAAACTAGCACTTTCATACACTGTTAGTAAGAGCACAAATGGTGCAACTCTAAAGCTAATCTGGCAATATCTGGCAATACAGCTGTCAGAAGTATCAGCCATGTTGGGCATGGTGGCACATGCTTATAATCCCAGAGGCTCGGGAGGCTAAGTCAGGAAGATTGTGAGTTCAAAGCCAGCCTCAGCAACTTAGCAAGACCCTGTTTCAAGATTAAAAAATAAAATATAGGGCTGGGGATGTTGCTCAGTGGTTAAGCACCCCTGGGTTTTATCCCAAAACTAAAAAAAAAAAAAAGAAAGAAAGAAAAATAAGAAGAAGCATTAGCCATGCCAGGAGGGGACTGAGGCAGGGAGGCATGCAGGAAAATTCTAGTCTGGGAGACAAGACTGAGCTTCCCACCCCTCTGATCAGCTGTGGGATCTTGGCAATTCCCTCTACATTTCCCAAGTGCAGGTTTTTTGTCCACACAATGATGGAGTCAGATGATAATCTTGCATTCTATCCTTAGCAAGTTCTCAAAACAGAATGAGGAAAACAATATGGAAAGATGTTGATCTTTACCAAGATAGCCTCAGCTGGCAACAAGGTCCTCTACTCTCAATGCTTGAGCTTTGGGAGATGTATGGCACTCCTCTGAGCAAGTATGCACCTGGGAGGCTCACCCTAACTCCAGTGGGTGGCAGGTCCTTGGCCTAAGATCACCTTTTCCTGCTCCCCATGATCTGTAGTCCACAGACTACAGTTCCATGAGATCTTAGTAGGTGGTCACACAAACATGCATAACATAAACTGGATCCTTGCTCAGAAAGACATGATAAATACATGTCTACAACACAAATCTTCTGAAGCTTTGTTCTTTCAACACAGCTATGAAATCTCCAGAAGGGTCTGTGGTGTGCTCAATTCCCTTAATTTATTTTTCCTTAAAGCAGCATATCCTAGGCCCACTGTTCAACAGCCTATTCTTTTTTTTTTTTTGGTACTTGGGATTGAACCCAGGGCACTTGACCACTGAGCCACATCCCCTGCCCTAGTTTGTATTTTATTTAGAGACAGCGTCTCACTGAGTTGCTTAGTCCCTTGCTTTTGCTGAGGCTGGCTTTGAACTCGTGATCCTCCCATCTCAGCCCCTGGGATTACAGGTGTGTGCCACCATACCCGGCTCAATAGCCTATCCTTTGAGAATACTAAAAAACTCTGATCTGTTTCCTCATTTCTAGAAACCAAATTCAATATGCCTATCCTCTCTTGCTTAGCTGCCCTTGCAATAGAAGTAGACCTAAAGATTCTAAAAGCCCTTGAAAATTGATACAAAGTACCCTAGAGCTTTAAAACCTATTGAAATATAAGTTGGAAATGAACCAAGAAAGCATCTACAGTGAAGTGCTCAATGCCTACCTTCCTGGCAGCAAGGATCCTGACCCTGCTACATGGATGTAACAGCCCTCAAATCCTTCCATTTTAGATGGTACCCACCTCTCCACTTTATGCCCATCCCCAGACTACAGCTGCCCAAAGTAAGTTAGGGGCCATTCAGTAAACAAGCTTGGTTTTGAAGATTTCAGAAAATGAAGGGGGGGGGTAGCTCTTTCCTCTCCCACACCTTGTTCCTCAACCATCCTTTAGGGTCCCCTACCAGGTAAGGGGATCAACTCACCCCCCATACTCTCCCCTTACACCTCCGTCCCTACCCTCTTTCCCTCCCACAGCATGGACCTGTGGAAGAATAAAATCCCTCTGTGAATTCCCTACCAGCTCCAACAATGTCCCATACTAATTTTAGGCTGGAAAAGTTCATGAACTGAATTTAAAATTTTAGACAGAAGACTGTTGAACAAAGCTCTGAAACCTCTGAGACTCTGTACTCTTATGGGCACATCAGCTCAAATAACTTTTAGTGCCCTGTTTCCCCATGCGTGCAGGAATAGAGATTATTGATGACTTTTAAAATAACATATTCAAGAATTACCTGTGATGTTAAAAATAAATATAATAAGATGGGCAATGTTTAAATCTTTTATGCTACAGTATAACCCTTAATAAATATGAAATCACATGGAAAAAGTTACTATAAGGTTAAGGTAACAATAGTGCCCAAAGAATGCAAAAAGATGTTTCTAAGTAAAAGCCATCATAGAAGGGTCACATAACCCTTCCCTTCCTCCCTTCTTCCTTCTCACCCTCTCTCCTTTCCCACCCCCTTCTTTCTTTTTCAAGGCAGAATTTTATCATTATAGACAATTTATCCAGGGAATAAAAAAGATTCTGTAGTGATTGATGAAGAAACATAGTTTGCCCACAGCTCTGAGGTTTTATGCAAACAGTGGTCTCTTTGTACCTACTTGTTTCATTCTCCAGTTGTGGTTTCTATGTGTAGAAGGTAGAGGTGGGACAGATACGGGCTCCAAGACCTTGTATCTTACAGAGAACTAACAATATGGAAAGATTTAAGGGCCACGGCCATATGATGTGTTCTACAAGATGGAGTATGAAGTGGCAAGGCAGGCTTGGTGGGTGAGTGTAGGAAGCTTCTATGTAATTTGTTAAAATAAAGGAAACCTCAAGTCTTCTTTTGTGATTTAAGAGGAAGTCAATCAAGACCAGTTTGTAGTTTAACTTGGCCATAGCTTGGCTATGTTTTAAACAGCAATGATTATTATTGGTTTTAAAAATAAAACCAATATTTTCAAAGAAATGTTGACTTAAAAAAAAGTTCTGCTGTTGCTTCTGATAAAATCATGCTCCAAATAAATTTTTAAAACTTTAGCAAAAAAATTATGAGCTAAAACAACAGAAGGAAGTATAGCTCCCAGATCTGGAGGGATGTACTGAGGTTTACTTACCACCTATGATTGGTTCTCTGGTACAATACTGTTTAATAGAATCATTTATCATTCTATATCCTTATTTGATTTAGCTTGTTGTACACTAACCAAAATCTGTCAGCTCTAATGGCTAAAGAAAATACATAAATTTAACATAAAAATTATTACCTACTCTTGTACAATATGAATTTCAATAAAAACAGCTTGAACCAGGATTATTTCTTTCAGAACAAAGCACCCCTCCCTTTCCAACACCCCACCCTAAAATAGAAAAACACACACATCACAACCATACATGCATTATTTTCTAAAAAGAAGCAACTTGGGCTGTGTCAAGGCTAACAAACAGAAATAGATTTTACTCCTGGCCAACAGCTCAAACCATCCATCAGGGTAAATTGAAGATGTTTTTGGAATTAGTGTACAAGCAGACACACCCTGTTTACCCAAAACTGTAAAACATGACAATTTCCACACTAACAGTCTCCCTTCCAGAGTAGTGCTGGAAAATTATCAGGGACAATTTACTTTCCACTGTCTTTTACTCCTGAATGCAAATGGTAGATCCTTGAGTTTACAAGGGGGTGGGGGTAGGAGTGAATAATAAACTTTAATTCTTGTGGATTCTAAAACCAGAAATAATTTTGAAAGAATGACAATAGATTTTATTTCTTTACTTTTGTTCCTGTGGTGTTGGGGATCGAACAGAGGGCCTTGGGTATGTTAAGCAAGCTCTCCATCACTGAGCTACATCTGTGTCTTGAAAATGGATTTTAAATGTCCTTAAAACCCAGAGGGAAATGGAGCCTCAGTTTAATTTTTTGGCATTTAACCAAGAAAGCCAAACCAGCAATACAGCAGGAGTACAATCAGAAAGAAGGACACGCCCTTCCACCAGGCCACAGGCGGAACATAAACATAAACTTGGACTGAGCCCCAAATTAATACCACCAGCAATCACAGGAGCACACTCCTGTCGGAAAGAATACAGCTGCCTTCATTAATGTCATATGCAGAATACAAATGCATGCACGGGCTCTCACAGAACATATACATGGCTCTCTCTTACCTCCAACATGGGCCGGGCACTATCGTGGACAGATAGAATATGTGTCACCTTGTTCTTGCTCAATTGCTCTGCGTCTCTTGCATCTGTCATCCAAGAAAGGGGATGGACAATTTAATATTCTCTGCAAATTAATTACAGCACAACATGACTTGTACATTTCTTTCTTGAAATTTCATAATTGACCCTATCTAGAACAATCAAATGGAAGGAATTTAGGGCTACTACTTAATGCATTTTGCCTAAATTTATTTCTGACTGGCATATCTTTTGATCCAAAGTGTTGCTCTAAAACTTAAAATGTATTTAAATTAATAAACATTATGATCATGATGGCTGTTGTTCAAGAAAAGTCATTTTATGAGGTCATTTTATAGTCAGCATGTATAAGCCACTCATCCTCAGGTCAGTCTTTTTACATGAGACATGTAACAATAAAGATGTTTAAAATATTTAAAAGCCCAATTACCTCTTAATGATTAGTGATCTAACTTGAAACTAAATACTAAAGATCACTTACAAGACAGAGGAACCTTCTAGGTATTTCTTGACCTTGACATCAAAAGCAGGGAAAAGTCTAGACTGAGGTAAGACTGTGGTTTGGTTATATATCTATATTAACTTCCAAGCAAAGGAAAAAATGGAAGATATTTTAGAAATTCCAAACAAAATTGTCTATCAGTTGTCAATAGACTATTAAGTTATCTGCATATGAATCTAAAGAGACACCAAAATTATATTCCCTTCTCATACTCTTACCTGTAGAAAAGACCCAATGACATGATCCTCCAAATTAAAACCCTCTGCTAGTTTACAAAAATGGGGAGCCAGCAAAAAAAAGGAGGAAAGAAGTCAGCTTTCTTGAGCCTTTGGCCTGGCCAAGTTCTTCAAAAGACACGGGTTCAAAGGGATTTAACGGCAAATGCTTTATTATTACATTTCTGGAGAACATTTCATGGTATGGGGAAATGCTCAGGATATAATGTTAAGCCAGGAAAAAAAATCAATAATCAAACTATAAATACAGTATACCAAATCTGTAATGCCCAATTTGTAAAAACATGTAAGGATAAACACACACATGGTGCTGAACTGATATACAGGTTTATTAAGAGACAGAATTTACCGTTGTTTTTTTTCCCTTGTGTAAGTTGTGTGTATTCTGCACAAGCGGTTCTAAGAGTTCAACATGCCCCAAACTATTTGGTAGACTTGTTAGAAAGGCAGATTCCTGGGATCCGATTAAGTTCTAGGTCTACAGTGGAACTAAGAAATTTACACTTCTAACGGGCTTTGAGGATGAAGCAGAAATTTAAGAGATGCTCTTCCAAATACTCAGCAAGGTCAGGAAAAAGCCTTTAAAAGTAATAGTACAATATTGGTCTATATTTACTTTCTTCATTGTTTAATTATCTTGAGCTTCAAATTTCAATATGCACAGTAGCTGTTTCCATCACACACATGGGGATACAATTCTAGCCCCCAGCCACTACCACAAGTTGGGATATTAGCCAGATTAATTTTAAATTAGACGGTACTATACAGTTTGTATTTGGAAGGTTCCCCCAATGGCCCTTGTGTTAAAGGATTGACCCTCGGCTTGGTGCTACTGGAAGGTGATGGAAACTTTGGGAGGTGGAGCCTGGTACCGAGATGTTTTAGGTTGCTGGGGTTGTGACATTGAAAAGGACTGGTGAGACACTAGCCTCTTCCTCTCTTTATTTTCTTCCCAGCTGCCATAACATCAGCAGCTTCCTGTACCACGCATTCCTACTACAATGTGTTACTTTACCATGGGCCCCCAAAGCAATGGGTCAACAACCACAAACTGAAACTTTCAAAATGGTGAGCCAAAACAACATGGTAAGTTGACTGCCTATTATATTTATTATAGTAACAGAAAGCTGACTAACACAGGCAGGAACAGGAATCCTTTAGGAACCCACAGGCAGCTGGTTCCCACATTCATACTAAAACGCATTTCCCCAATCATTGCCAATATGTGTATTTTTAGACAAGTAGTGAAACAAGATAAATTGGAGCTTTTGAAGCCCACAGACAATGTAGCCAAATGGGAACAGCCTGATGAAGCAGGCTCATATGATGGTCTTCTCTAGGGTTCTCCCAGATTCTAATTCTTCCAGCATTTGAATCTTAACAACCAATATTTATTTAAATGTATGATGGGCCAGCCATATCCAAGGGTTTCACATTCTGAAACATCAGATAAAAAAATTTGAAAAAAAAAACTGCATCTACATTGAACACATATAGACTTTATTAGTCATTATTCCCTAAACAACACAGTATAACAACTATTTGCATAGCATTTATATTGTATTAGGTATCATAGGTAATCTAGAAGTGATTTTAAAATATACAAAAGGATATATGTAGGTTATATGCAAATGCTATGGAATTTTATATAAGGAATGTGAGCATCCACAAATTTTGATATCCATGGGGTATCCTGGAACCAATCCCCAGAAGATATGGAGTGAAGACTATGCTTTTTTTTCTTTTTATAATAGCTTTATGGAGATATAATTCACATGCCATAAAAATTCACCTTTTTAAAAGTGTACAGTGTGATGATTTTTAGTACATTCACAGAGTTGTGAAACCAGCACTACACAACTAATCTCATAATCATAATCTAAATATAATTTTATAATATAGATTAAGATTTTTAAAAGGTGGTTTAGGGATAATGTTATACAGATGTGAATACAGAACCCAATCAATACCACATACAAACCATGGACTACAGAAAAGGGAAGTGACCTGACCCAGGCCGATGCAGCTCTCCTGCTGCCTGCTTTATCTCACGCAGTGCTGTCTGTGCAGGTGCACTACTTTGAGATTACCTTTTCCCATAGGCTCCATCCATGAACTTGGGTGTCACTCAACACTGCTAGAGGATGACAATGGGCTTATCATTCCTTTTTTCACATTTAGTTTTTGATACATACAAACATACAAATTGTACATATGAATGGGGTGTCATTTGATCTTTTGATGCATGTATATGTTGTAAAATATTTAAATCAGGTTAAACATATTAACTCAAACATTTATTTTATTTTATGATGAATACTTTCAAAATCATTTTTTCTAGCTTTTTGAAAGATACAATACATTATCATTACCAACTGTCACCCTGCTATATGACAGCACAACAGAACTTCTTGCTCCTATCTAACTGTAACTTAGCGCCAACTGACCAACATTTCTCCATGCCTCCTCCCAAGATCTTGTCTTCTTACTGACGTCAAATCATTGGTTTTTCTGGGTGGCAACCTAGGGCCATAGGATTGGTCATGAACACAGCTGTTAGGCTCAAAGTGGAGCCACCAGTGTGCACCAACCTGCATATGCATAAGCATGTAAGTTTCCAGCAGCCCTCCAATTAACAGCATGGTATCAGAAATGTGGATTCCCAGGCCCATCTCAGACCTACTCTGTAATTAAAATTTGTACTTTAATAAGAACCCCAGTTCCTGTGTGCCTTGCAACCAAGTCCTGGAGGGCATGGAGTGAGTGACCTTTGACCTCTTGCCAATGGAGCCCAACATGGAGTGTTGGTATGTACTATTTCTAAAAACTACTCAGAGTCACTTGGAATAAAAAAAGCAACAAGTTCATAACCAACAGGAAAGTTAGAGGTTAAAATTCACATGTTAAAAAAAAATCTAGAGGGACATTACCCACAGGTGTCTCAGGATATGGAGTTATTGAGAAGTCTCATCTTCTTTAGTATTGTTCAATCATGTTTGGATTTGTTGATCTGTTTTACTAATTGGCACACATTATTTTTATAATTAGGAAAAATAAAACTTTAAAAATATTGTTCCCAAGTATAAATGTGTTAATAAGTAACATGAACAGCCAATTACTCAGTGGTAATTTCTAACCAAATTCTTTTCTCCTGTCTGCCAAGACCTCTCTGGGCCCTTGGACTCTTGCGTACTCCTGCCTTTGTTTACCCTGGAGGCTTCCATGACTTCTGAAGAAACGAATACCTTCTTTACATAAAGTGAGCACTGAAATAGTAATGTCCACCAGTTTTGTCCCCTCTGGATTGTCTATTCCCCACCTGGCACGGAAGGCCCCATGGATACTGGTAAGACCTTAGTGGGGTATCAGGGAGCTTATCTGAAGACTCTGTACTCAAAAGGGCAAAGTGACTCCACATGTTTCCCTAGGAAGGGGAATTACAGCTCTTGTTCTTAGGCTGATAACGAAAGTGAGCAAGGGCAGTCCATCCTAAGGTATGGGGAATACCAGAGTGGCCACGGGAAATGAGCTAGTCTGGCAAAAGACAAGCAGAACCATCTTTGAATAAAATTTAACAAAACTGTATTGGGGCATGCATTAGAAATCACCCCTCTCAACACACCCTATAGAAAAATGGATGTTTGGGTAGGAAAAACTTCTGGAGCACTTGCCACTCTACTTCGGGGATTCCAGAATCAGGGGAGGAGTGTGAAGGGACGTCTCTTCTTTAAGTAGAGCCTGCACCCTCTGCTCTGCTCCGAGCCCAGGCCACATGCTGAATCATTTCCCAAACAACCTTCCAATCTTTTTTTATGTTCTACTTCCTAATGAGAAATTAATTTAAAGGCATCTAGAGTTATGAATTATAAATTCTAGAGTTATGAAATTGGTGTAGGTGGGGTCAACGTTAAGCCAGACACTTTCCAATCTGGAGTGGGAACTGAGATGGGGCAGTCAACCTGCTCTCTTCTTGACCACACCCTGGCTCTGATGCTTTCTGGTGCTGACCTTGGGCACACTTTTCTATGCCTCATTTTCCTCATCTGTAAAGGAGGGACAATGGTAAGAGTACCCACCTTAAAGGACTGCTGCAAGGACTAAATGATAGAAAAAGGCTTGGAACAGTGCCTGATATGTGGTAAACATATGGTCATTTTCATCATCTGCAAAGGGTTGGATGTGGTTTGTGCCTCAAGGGTTTATGCACTAGAAGCTTTATCCCCATTGTGGTGTTGCTAAAGTGCTGGTACTTTTAAGAGATGAGCTTAGTAGAAGGTAATCAGATCTGCTCTCAGAGGGGATTAATTCTGGGTTTGAGGAGTGAGTTAGTTCTCCTAAGAGCAAGCTGTTATAAAGTGGGGCCTCCCCACATGCTTGGACCCTCTGTGCATACCCAGTTTCCTTTCTGATTTCTCTGCCATATTGTGAGAATGCTGGTGTCATGCAAGTGATCCTCCAGAACTGTGAACTGAATAAATTTGTTTTCTTTATAAAGTATCCAAGCCAGAGCAGTGTTGCATGCCTGTAAGCTCAGTGACTTGGGAGGCTGAGGAAGGAGGACTGCACAATTTTGAGGCCAGCCTTAGCAACTTAGTAAGGCCCTAAGCAACTTGGTTACACACTGTCTGTAAAATAAAATAAAATAAAATAAAATAAAATAAAATAAAATGCTCAGTAGCTAAATGCCCCTGGGTTTAGTTCCTGGTATGTAAGTAAGTAAGTAAATAAGTAAATAAATAAATTACACAGTCTAATACACTACCACTATTATTATTCCATGGGTCTCAATCTGTGTCACCTCTGAATGTTTTCAAATCCACACTGGCTGCAAAGACATTCAAATCCAGGTTAAGCTGACAGAAGACCAGCTCAGACTCAAATGCAGTTATTGGCTCACTCAACTTCGTCTGAACCACTGGGACCCACTACCTGATACAGTCTGTATCACCAGCAGACACAGAACTGAAGCTCTGTGACCTTGAACATGAACTCCATGCATATCACCCCACATACACAGTGAATAGCTTGTTCCCACCCTTCTAGATTTTTGTGGACATCTTCGAACAATGAGGGCTTTCTTTGTCAGCTGACATCTACATTTGCCTGTGCCAAGTTGTGAGGAAGCAGTGAACCCCACCCACTAGCCCAGGCAGGAGTGGTTCTTTCTCGCTGCCACTCCCTGCCTCTCCTCCTGACACCTGTGCAGAACTGGCTGCTGGGTACAGGTCACTGCAACGGAGGGCTCCCAGCAAAGCCTCCAAGACCTGGCTCTGAGGGCTGGGTTTGTGGTGGAAAATCACCAGGTGTTGGAAAACTGTGATTCAATGCAAAATTGGAGAAAGAGAAGGAAAAAAAAAGGAGTTGAAGATAATATGTAGGAGATCCCACTGGAAGGACAGAGAGTATTAAGGAAGGAAGGGGGTATGGACAAAAGGAAGGAAGAAAGGGGAAGATGGAGTGGAGGAGTGGGAGGGAAGGAGATGGGGCAGGAAAGAGGAGTGACTAGTTTTCTTCATACATTTCTATACTTCTTGCTGTATTACACTAGGTTTACTGTATTTATAATTTAAAAGGAAGGGTAAGTGACTAAATGAGACACCATACTAATGCATAGATAATGACTGGGTTCATTTTCCTGGAGCAAGAAAGAGTCCACGTTTTCCTCTGGGCTTCCACCCTTGCTCACTCACACTGCCCAGTTGCCCACTACAGATACGGCAAGGTGTCCATACTTTATGAGCATCTATATTATTCTCAAGACAGTGACAACCTGAAGTGTGGTACACTTTACAGATGGGAGTGAAAATTTCCTTCATCAGGCACCAGACGCTGAGCTAATAGCATGACTGTGCTGTCTGGCTCGGCTTCACCAGGATGGCCCATGAGACTGATGTCACCATCCCACCCTGCATGACCAGACTACATAATTCATCTGTGGTCACGTAACTGGCTGTGAGTAGAGGGGTACCCAGCATTCCAAGGCAAGCCACCTGACATCTCTCTGCACTCTGCAGACCCCTTCCTGGTCCCTACCTGTGCCTGGACTCTGAATATCCTTGGATGAGAACACCTGCCTATATCCACAGGGCCAGCTTTCAACAAGCAGCAGAATGGATGGGTTAACTCACAGCACTATAGAGATGAAACATGACTTTTCTTTCCTGCTTCTTGCCAATGCACTGCACTAACATTCCTTTGTTTTATTTTTTTGAGGGACAGGGATCTAACTCAGGGCTTCACACTCACTGGGCAAGTGCTCTACTGTGAGCTAAACTATGCCCTTTATTCCTTTGTTTTAGGTAAGCTTCAAGCCTGGTATTTAATAAGTATTTGGTGAATTACTGACTGAATACAACACAATCACATACTAATAAGAATAACTGAAGGCACCGGCAAAGGATTAAACACTTGAACAGGGAGAGGTGTGCTTAGAATAAGACCCTTAATAGGTAAAACCCCAAACAAGAACCCCAAAACTGTAAAGGATTCCTGTGTCATTGAATACTTAACAACACATTATAGATTTTAGTATAAAAGAGTTTCAAACATTTTCTTAATGCTGTGCATGGTGTATCCCTCTAAAAGAAGATAGCTTTCTATGAGTCAGGTTAAAATTCTGATATACTGTTGTCAGAAGTACTAAATTTGGTCTGTGTTTATATAAAATTTTCATTTGCAAACATACCTAGCAATTTTAAGAACATAGCCTAAACTCTGTTCTCAAACCTAAAGATGACCCCCATGAAAGCAGTTAATAGTAGCTCACTAAATAACTCTCTAAAGATATTTGCTCGGTTAATGTATCCCACCAGGCACCCAGCCTGGCTACCACAAAGTACTCACTGCTTTTTCAGAACTACTGAGCTTACTAATTTAGGAACTCCAGTACTATTTTTAACATGTTCTAGTAGTAATTAGCAGCTGTCAGCTCCTTGTGCTCAATTCTTTTTGAGACTGATTAGGGGTACTAGAGTCCTACAGCAGGGTAGAAAGGGAAATAAACATTATTCAGAGAAATCATAAAGATTACACCATCAGCCTGAACCTGAACTCACAAATTTAAGTAGCAGCCAGAAAACAGGAGCAGTTTTTTTTTTTTTTTCCTTTTTTGTCTTCCTAGGGATTGAACCCAGGGCCTTCTGCATACAAGGCAAACATTCTACCAACTGAGCTATATCCCCAGCCCTGAAAACAGGAGCAGTTTTGATTCTGCTTATCTTCCGGCTTATTGGGGGAAGGAGAACTGGCCTCATATGATCAGATTTGGCGCTTCCAACCCAAAACAGGTGTAGACTTGTCTGATTTTCCTAGGTTCATCCATCCTGTTAAGTGTACCTCATCTCAGTGCTAAGGAACCAGTGTTTTCACTTACCCAAACTCAAATGTCACAGAGCAGAAGGCCCAGTCCCCTCCCTAGAAGCCCACCATCTGCTTGGTTCTGTGGATGAGTCAAAAATAGTCAATAGTTGATTGAAAATCAATAAAAATACTGAATAATCAGCAAAGAAATGTGTGGGAGGTCAACTCCAGCAAAATTGGCACTCATGTTTCCCAGATGATTTTTTAAAAAAACATGCTTCTGAAATTTATTATCCATAGCTCGAAAATAAAAGTGACAAAGGATTTATTTAAATAAGCTACATTGCTGCTAAATGTGCCTGTTGCTCACTATATTTTGATAATAATATTCCAGGAAGGGTAGAGTTAAGAGGAGGATCCAAGGTCAAGTTGGCATCTACACAGACCCACACCACTCAGGGAGGCTTGGCCAAGGAGTCAGGACATGGGTGCAAATGATGGCTACTTCTAGGACAGGTGTGTGTAGGCAGTTTACACCTTGCCTGCCACTCATATTATGAGGAGTCTAAAAATGATCTTTTAAAAAGTGAACTTATTTTTGATGGAAACAATACAATGGTCTACCAACAAATGAATGGAAAACAAAATGTGGTCTCTCTACACAATGGACTATTATTCAGTCTTTAAAAAGAGGGAAATTCTGACACTTGCTATCATGTGTGTGGATTCAGGACATTACCCTCAGTGAAATATGCCAGTCATAGGACAACTACAGCTTGATTCACACTGCTAAGGACTGGGGAGGGGAAACAGGAAATTTGTGTTTAAGGGGGTGCAGAGTTTCAACTTGGGAAGAGGAGAAAGTTCTGGAAATGGAGAGTCATGATGGTTACACAACTAACCGAGTGAATGTAGCTAATGCCACTGACTTGTTCACTTAAAAATTGTTAAGATGGTAGATTTTCTCAATAATTAAAAAGATAACTCACCTTTGAAGTTGCCGATGTACAGGCCAGGCAAGATCTAGGAGAGAGACACAGGAAGTGAGTGTCGTAGACCCCAAGAAGACAGTGTTGTGCAGAGGTGGAGCCCTCACCTGAGCTGTGAGACCCAGTACAGCCTGGTATGTCACCTGCCACACCCACTTCCTAGAAACTCTCCTGACAGAGGGCATAGGGGACCCCCCACTTTCAGCTCCAGCCTCCAGACTGTTAGCTGTCAGCTCCTTGTGCTCAATTCTTTTTGAGGCTGATTAGGGGTACTAGAGTCCTAGTAGACCAGGACTACTAGGGTAGAAAGGGAAATAAACATTATTCAGAGAAATCATAAAGACTGCACCAACCATCTGAATATGAACTCACAAATTCAAACAGCAGTCTTTTTTCTTTCTTTTTTGTGTTCCTAGGAATTGAACCCTAGTAGCCCACAGCCAGTAGGAAACCTGCTCAAAGGACCTGGTGATGGCTGCACATGTGTGTCCATCAACTCACTAAGCTTAAGACCCAAACTGTATGCTGTCCTCCCTCAAGGGCTGAGGCATTCTGAGAGTCCCCTCCCCCAACCCTCCTGCCTACCTTTTCCTCTACTGCACTTTTCTGAAGGCCCTGACAAACCCTATACTCTGCTGCCCAAAGCCTTTGCACATGTTGTGCCTACTGCCAGGCAGCTGTGAACTCACCCTGGTGAGGCCTGTCCTGAACCCCAAGACTGGGGGTGACACTGCATCAATGCCCACAGTGCTCTGTGTCCCCCACTCAGTGATGCTGTGGCAGGGCATGCCAAGGCCCATCCCTCTGCTGCACTGGAAAGCCCCTTGAGTACCAAACATACCCTGTCACTGACTGCTGCAGCCTTGGCTCCTGGACCATGTGATTATCATTCAATAAAGAATTGATAACTGCACGAATATACTCAATATACTTAGGCTGATAAGGATACACATTTGCTCAAAATTCTTATCTTGCTAGTCCTTTGCTTGGACACTGCTCTGGAATCTAAACAATGCTGCTATGATTTGAAGGTATGTGAAGTTCACTGGTTTTGCAGATGCCCAGATACTTAAGCCACACCCTCCTGTCAGCACCCACTCGCTGCCAGCTCAGGCCTCTCATGGTCTCTATTTTCATCCACTCCCACTGAGAAGCCAAAAGCAGCCTGTGGTCATGTTCCTCACATGCACTGACTTCATCAGGCATCTTCCTGACTATTGGCTGCCTTGCTACAAACCCATGACATGGATCAAATCACTGCAGGGGGTCTCCTGTGGTACCTGGCAGATCCACAGGGTTAGCTTCTGTGTAGACTGAGGGGTCAGAGGGCCAACCAGCCAAACTGAAACACTTTGGGGAATGAAAAGAGACACTGTGATTACTGTGGGACAAAAGGCAGAACCCAGAAGAGACCTGGGCAGGCGGCAGAAGGATTGCTCTGGATGACTCAATACCCAGGGACACAAAATTAGCCTGAAGAGTGTCCCATGGATCCTCAAGGTCAGTCATGTGCCTGATGGAGGTCACAGCAGGAGGCAGGCCAGGTTAGCTCTGTAGCTAAGAACTATGAAACAATAGAAGACACCAGTTCCATTGCTAAGGAGCTCAACATTTGACAGGTTTTTCTTGAAACACAGTCTTTAGGATTCTCCTGGGAGGAAGGGTGGGGTAGGTTTTTCATCATGCCTGCTTTAAAACATAAGAACAATGCAAGTTCATCTTGGAGACTGACCAAGCTGATGTTCTCTGGCAGCTCTTGGAGGCTGAGAGCTCTTCCATGTGTGAACTCTGATTCCCCAGGGCCTCTCCTATCTTTATTAGGATGTGATATTAGATATTAAAGGCCATCACATGGCTCTTTTGGCTAATGGTGAGAAGAACTCCCTCTGACCAAACTTTAGTCAGGCTCCTTTGAGCCCTTTTCTCCACTAGACCTTGTCCTTGGCCCATGGAGTCCAGGGGGGGGGGCAAAAAATTCTGAAAATAAGCCAGTCTAAGGAGAATCCCCTGACCCATGACCTTCACCAAGCTCCTTTTCCTCCGTTCTTAATATCTAATCAGGTTTCTTTTAGAAATTTTCCATCCACTTCCTTGCCCTGCTCCTCGGATTTAAATTCCCACTTGCCCTATATTATTGGGAGTTGAGTTCAGTCTCTCCTCTTGTTGCAATAGTCCTGAATAAAGTCCTCCCTGCCATTTTTAATAAGGGTCAGAATAATTTTTCTTTCTAGATGTGATTGCAAATGGCTCCATCTTCATGCAATTGACAGTTATAAGCATGTTTGCAGGCCCGATGTCACAAAATGCTATCACAATAGCCAGAGGGTCAAGTGTTTTATTAGTTCCTGTTATGACACTTGGGATACAAGTCTGACTAAAAGATACACAGTCCTGTCCTCAAGGAGCTTATCACACTGGAAAGGTAGAGGTGACCTGATCATTTGGGGGTCACAGAAGACTTTCAGGAGGCATAACATTCAGGGGATCTGCTTTCCAAGAGAAACAGGCCAGGAGAGAAGGAGGGTCTGGTAGGGGAGCAGTGGAATAGCCTGAAGGAGGAAGTCTATTCTCTATGGGAGGAAATGGCTGGATAGCAGGGAGGGCTGGTCCTGTGCTGTTGACACTGTGGTGATTGGACATTTTCAGGGTTGTAGCTTAAGTGCTATGAAATGAAACACCACTAAGATGTTTAAAATGCATGGAACTGTTAGAAGATCTTAAGTGTTTTTACTTAATATATCTTGGAAATGTCATGCAAAAAAATGAAAGGTAAAATCATGTGTATAGTACATGCTTTTACTAACATGCTCACCTCTATGCAGGGGATCCTGGGGGTCAGAAGTCTGGGAAGGTAATTTTTGCATTTTTGTTTAAAATTTCCCATAAGGTTTAGATGCTCTAATCATGTGCATGCCTTACTTCAGTTCACCCTTTGTTTTTTAGGTAGGCAAGAGGGATTTCTGGGGAAAAGATTATGGCACACTTTTGCTTTCCTTTTTCTTTTTTTTACTCCCACTACCTTCTCTACTAAACATAACTAATATATTTTATATTATTTTTAAAAATAAAGAAGCAATGAGATTAGATTGTCTCTGCACTCTAATGTTCTAGAGCCAACACTTTATAACTCCTAAATCCAACTATGGGAACTCAGCTCTAGTCCTCATCTTCAACTTCTGCTGGACTCTCCCAAACAGCTTATTATTTTCCCATTACCATTGTCAATTTCTCCTGTCCCTTGATTGTACCACCTTCTTCCAGTCATCTTGAATGGAAAGCCTCCCCAACCATCATGGACCCTCTGTCTTGCTTCTCCATTTGCTTCCAGTAGGTGAAGAAGATACTCACTTCCCTCTCTTCTGAGCCCAAATCCAGAACTCTATTTATACATGGGCTACAGCAGTGGCCACTGAACTCATTCTCTGTCACATAGAATTAATTTTTGAAAGTCAAATTCTTACTGGGTTTTTTTCCAGGTGAAAATGTTCAGTAACAACCCCTCTGCTAAGAAAACAATGGGCAAACATTTCAAATAAAAATTCAACATGGTTTCCATAGTATGTCAGTCACTTCAAAACACCTGGGATAAACCACCTAAAAGGAGGGAAGATTTATTTTGGCTCATGGTTTCAGAGGTTTCAGTCCATGGTCACTTGGCCCCATTGCTTTGAGCCTGTGATGGCACAGTCTCATGGTGGGAAGCAACTGGTAGAGGAGGACTGTTTACATCATGGCAGCATGGAGGGAAATGGGTTACGATCCCAAGATTCCCTTCCAAGACACACCTGACTTCCCTCCACTAGAGCCATCCTTCTAAAGGTTCCACCCCCCCGAACAGCTCCACACATGGCAACCATGCCTAGCATGTAGGCATTTAAGATCTGAGCCATAAAACACAGGGTGGTTCCAAACCACCTCTGAAACTCCCCTTCTTTGCAATCTACAACCAAGCCAGGTAATCCTCATTTTCCCAAAACCCTTGTCCTATCTTGCTCTAAAATCTTTTTTTTTTCTCTCAGTATTTTCCCTAAACAGAGAAGAGGTCCTCTGTGTTTAGGGTCCCTCATCCCTTGAGTATGCTCAAAAAATCACAAAGCCTATAAAGTACATTTCCTTTCTTTTATTGGTTTCTCAGGCTCTGAAGCCCTTTCCTGTTTGGTGAACCCTCCTCCCCACATTCCCACAGCAAGCTTGGTGGGAAGCAAAGCCTCTTACTACAGAGGCTGCAAGTACCAGACACCTGCTCATATGAGACTTTGCAGCTCTGGCATGGACACAAGACCTGAGTGCGGACCATAAAAGGCCTGTTGCAAACCATAAATCTGGGGACAACTTGAGCATCTTCTTTGGCAGCAGAAGGTATGTGCTGTTGGCACACTCAGCACCTTGTGGCTACAGCATGGGCATTTTGGGCAGCCCCCAAAATGCTCTCATCTAACCACTTACAGGATCTTTCTAGGAAGGGCAGCCCCTATGTCTGCTTTTCCTGACTTCTTGGCCATCTGCCCTGTTCTACCTAAGGCAGCTGCATCTGGAACCTGTTGCATATAACCAGGTCCTTGATGTGGACTTTTAATCCAGAAAAATGGCACAAATGCAGAAAGGCAAGCCAAAACCTTGAGGCAAATCACAGGCACAGCACAGTCATTCCTGTCCTACCTTGGCTAACAAATATACAACTGCCCTGCAAGGAATAGCTCAAATGGCACTCTAGGATGCTGAATATCACAAGGATAGGAGATTCCACCCTCCTCTGGACTTCACTCAAGTCTTGTTTAGCATTTACTTCTTCTTTTTTTTTTTATTTCTCCTATCTCTGGTTGTATACAAATTATATTTACACCAATTTGTGTCTTCATACATGTACTTTGGATAATGATGTCTATCACATTCCACCATCCTTGCTAACCCCAGCCCCCTCCCTTCCCCTCCCACCCCTCTGCCCTATCTACAGTTCATATATTCCTCCCACGTTCCCCTTCCCTACCCCACTATGAATCAGCCTCCTTATATCAAAGAAAACATTTGGCATTTGGTTTTTTGAGATGGGCTAACTTCACTTAGCATCATCTTCTCTAACTCCATCCATTTACTGCAAATGCCATGATTTTATTCACTTTTATTGCTGAGTAATATTCCATTGTGTATATGTGTCACATTTTTTGAATCTATTCATTTATTGAATGGCATCTAGGTTGGTTCCACAGTTTAGATATTGTGAATTGTGCTGATATAAACATTGATGTGGCTATGTCCCTGTGTTATGCTGTTTTTAAGTCCTTTGGGTATAGACCGAGGAGAGGGATAGCTGGGTCAAATGGTGGTTCATTCCCAGATTCCCAAGGAATCTCCATACTGCTTTCCATATTGGTTGCACCAATTTGCAGTCCCACCAGCCGTGATGAGTGTACCTTTCCTCCTACATCCTCGCCAACACTTATTGTTTAATTAGTCTTCATAATAGCTGCTGTTCTGACTGGAGTGAGATAAAATCTTAGAGTAGTTTTGATTTGCATTTCTCTAATTGCTAGCGATGATGAACATTTACTATAGACCAATGGTATAGAATAGAGGATACAGAGACTAACCCACAAAATTACAATTATCTTATATTAGACAAAGGCGCCAAAAACATGCATTGGAGAAAAGATAGCCTCTTCAACAAATGGTGATGGGAAAACTGGAAATCCATATGCAACAAAATGAAATTAAACCCCTATCTCTCACCATGCACACAACTCAACTCAAAGAGGATCAAGGACCTAGGAATAAAACCAGAGACCCTGCGTCTAATAGAAGAAAAAGTAGGCCCTAATCTCCATCATGTGGGATTAAGCCCCAACTTCCTTAATAAGACTCTTGTGGCGCAAGAATTAAAATCAAGAATCAATAAATGGGATGGACTTAAACTAAAAAGCTTCTTCTAAGCAAAATAAACAGTCTGTGAGGTGCATACAGAGCCTACATCTTGGGAGCAAATCTTTACCCTTTACACATCAGATAGAGCACTAATCTCTAGGATATATAAAGAACTTAAAAAGCTAAGCACCCAAAAAAAAAAAAACCCACAAATAACCCAATCAATAAATGGGCCAAGGACCTGAACAGACACTTCTCAGAAGATGATATACAATCAATCAACAAATATATGAAAAAATGTTCATCATTGCTAGCATTTACTTCTTTTCCTCAACAAATTATTTGTTGCTCTTTTAATGGAGCACCTTTGCTCAACTTCTCAACAATGCCCCTCTGAATTACTCTAACAACCTCCCTAGTGATCTGCTTACTACTGGACCTGTCCTTCCAGAGGATTTCTCAAATAATCTCCTTGGTACAAAGCTGGTTGTGTGACTTCAGCTTAAATCCTCTTATGGCCTTGGGTAGCTTTCAGTATGACATATAAATTCTACACTTTGGCAGCACTGAGACCTTTCAGAATTAAGCACAAATATGTCTTTAGCCTCAGGCCCAACTCTAGTGCCTTCTCCAATCTCACCCATATCTGAAGAGGTGACCATGGTACAATAGCTAATGTGGCCACAGAGAGACACAGGTTGGGGCCTCCAATTACTGGTATCCAGTTTTATGGGAAACAGCCCAATTTATGAAAAATAAAAAAATTTTAAAAATAACTTACATAGTGTGTTGAACAAAAATAAATCCACATCTGTGAGCTGGCTATGGCCCATGATCATCTAGCCTATGATCGGCTGCAGGCATCATACATGTAAACAGAGTACTCATTCAGTTATCCCTGAAGGACTGGTTCCAAGATATCCCAAGAATGACAAAACAGGGTCCCTTATATGAAATGGCATAGTATTTGCATATAACCTTTGCATATTCTTCTATATACTTTATATCATCTCTATAGATTACTTAAAATACCTAACACAATGTAAATGCTATGTAAGTAGTTGTTATGCTGTATTGTTTAGGAAATAGTGCTAAGAAAGAAAGAAAAAAAAACTCTGCACATGTATAGTATAAAAGAAACCTTCACAGGCCTAACCACATAGTACAAGAATGAGAGATGAGGAGTACAAAGCTCAAATGAAAGTGTGTAACACAGCAAGAGGCTACAGCACCCCATGCTTAAGCATTGCTTCACCTGTAAGAATTCAGTGTGTACTCATCATACTGTAAATTCAAGTTTTGCTTTTTTGGAACTTTCTGGAATTTGTTTTTCAAATTTTTTCAATCTGTGGTTAGTTCAATATGTGGATATAGAACCCACAGGAAATGAGGGTTGACTGTATTTTTTTAAAATGTGATTGGTTCTCTGCTGGATAGGTACTCAAATAAATGCTTCTTTAATGAACAACAACAAAAAAAAAATATCAAGAGGGTAGGATGAGATGAAGCGAGGAAAAGAAGGAACATAAAACATGATGACTGATAAAGCCTGATGTAAGCTTAGTCAGAAAGAACAAATGTTGTCTGTCTCTGCCTTGGTTGGGTTTCCAGGTAGGAAACAGTGACCAGCAACATCAGTAGCACTGGGGATGGTATGGGAATAAGCAGGGACCCAAAGGAGTGCTGAAGCAGAGTATCAGCAGACAGAAAGTCTGGAAAGAAGAAGCAACTAACTAAAAATAATCTAAAATTGGTGTTTTACATGCATTTAAAATAATTTCAAGTAATACAAAGAGAGAACAGAGTTGAGTCAGTCAACTTTTAATTCATTTTTTTTTTTTCAGATCACAAGAGCGACCTAGAATTTCAAGGGCTAAAAAGAGAAAGTGAATTGTTCATCCCTCTGTATGCAGCCAGATTTTGGTTCTCCTCCACACAGAATTACAAAACAAGATCAGGGAAGGCTGGCTGCCAGCAAACTAAATAAAAAGTCCGTCAACAGTTAAACTTCTACACCAGTCGGTTTCATAATTTAAGCTTGAAACTCAAAAAATCTGAGCCTTCCCTTTCCTGATGTTATTATTGCTGGTAATCTGAGTATAGAGAGTAAGAAAATGAAATAAATGAAAGAATTTTTGATCAGAAGGATGGCTTATAGAGGTGACTGGGAAGGAATGGAATGCTCATTTGGGACAATAATACTAACCCATCAATGCACAGAGAATCTGAATGCAAGCTGGAAGTGAGAAAAAACAGAGCAAGAGTGAAATCATTATTCTTCCAAATGCCTCCAAAAGGTCACCACCTCTCAGCAACATTATAGTGGGGACCACGACTTAATACGACTTTTGGTAAGGACAAATCATATTTAAACCATTGCAGGGTACATGTCTTATTCTCTGATGGGTCTCCCAAAACTTGCCCTAGCATATGTCACACTAAGAAGTGAATTAACACACCAGAGAGGAACAGGCTGTCTTGCATTCTACTGGTTCAAAAAGATTCCTGTTTTCGGTTGCAAGGCTATTTGGGCACAGGTAATGAAAGAAAGATCCTCCTGTGGAAACACTGTGAGATCACAGTGAAGACTCCCAGTGGTGGTGGAAGGCTAATCTTGATCAAGAACCTTCTCACCCACACATTACACTGCATGAACATTGGTCATACAGAAACACAAAAATCCAAATCCTGAGCCACAAAAAAATACTTACGTCCAAAAGAATACTGCTTCTAAGGCAGGAAATATTTTGAGTTTATTTTTAAACATTTCTCTTAGTTTTCCAGGATGCTATAGAATTTAAGAACACCACCCAAACAGATGTAAGAGATAAATTCCTGGTCAAACAGCCAGCAAAAGGATATGAGAGCAGAATCTTAATTCTTCCTAGGTCAGAAAGGACTTTCTGGGTTTCAAAGCCAAGGATGATGGGGGAAAACTTTGGTGGATTCCCTGAAGGGTTAAAATGTCACAGAGACTTTCTTAATGCCATTTGGCATGGGTCTAACCAGTATGCTTTTATAAGGGAAAGAATCTGAGAATACCCTTGTGTGCCCTTACAGCATTGCTTCAAATATCAGTTCTGTCATTGTGAAATAAAAATATAACATTAAAAGGGGAAAAGAGAAAGCATTCAGCGGGTGGTATAGAGGAGAGAGGACAGAGATCACCATTGTGGAGTCTTTGGCCCATCAGTTCTGAGCTGTGGCTGTGTGTTCAGCTCCTGTAAAGGGGCTCCTCTGTAAGCTGCCTAGAACTTGAGCAATAGAGTCTTAACGTCTTTCATATTTATTTTCCACTACAGGATCTTGCATGTACCTTGACAATAGCAGGTATTCACAATTTGATGAATAGATGAATGGACAGATGAATGAATTATGAAGGCAGCCAAGTCACTTGCTTCCAGATGGAAACAGCAGCACTAAGTTACACAGAGACACTAGACATTCTATCCGCCGCCCCACCTCCCTACAAAAACAATGCTCCTCGAACTTTAAAGCTCTAGTCTACCTATTAATGATCATCCAGTTCTAGATCACACAGATCTCTGGAGATTCTGAGACAGAGAACACTAGAGTACTGGTTCTCGACTTTGGACAAGTTTGTACCCAAGGGATATCTGTCAATGTCTGGAGACATTTTTTTGTTGTGGGGGGAGGATGTGACTGTCATCTATCAGGACATAGTCTGGGATGCTGCTAGGCTTCCTATAATGTACAGGATATTCCCCACAACAAATAATTATGCAGCCCAAAATGTCAACAGTGCAGTTGTTGAGGAATCCTTCTCTATGCCATTCCCTTTGAATTACGATCCTTTCTTAACTATACTCCCTTTCTAAAGTGGAAAGAGCCATTCTAAAACAGGTGTTCATCATATCCAAGGCCTGATGCCACCACCGTGACCATTGATAGGAAAAATCCAAGAAATAATAGGGCATATTTTTCACTTTACAATTTGTAAAAATGCCATCTAATAAATTTTCATTTGCTTCTCTCAAGAACCTACATAGAAATTAGGAGAGGTAACATTACATTCCTTTTAGAGCAAATAAGGAGTCTGGATTAAGCTAACCACAAAGGTCTTTCAGGTGTAAACATCTATGAATTCAGGAGGGAAAAGAAAATGAAGCTCAGAAATGTTAAGTGACTTGTTCAAGATCACATGAATCAGCAGAGTGGCAGAGATATCTCAGATCAGACTTTCTGATAGCTCTGCCCTTCTAAGTGAGCTTTCAAGGAAAACTTATGCACTAATTGCAAACTGGCCTCCCATCACCAAGAGCAAGCTTTCCATGAAATACCAGGACAAAAGGGGAAAAAAAGAACAGAAGAAAGATCAGTGGATAGACAAAGGGGATGGAGGAAAGGGAGGAGGAATGAGGGATGGGATAGGGAAAGACAGTGAAATGAATCTGACGTAACTTTCCTATGTACATGTACGAATACACCACAGTGAATCTCACCATCATGTATGTCCACAAGATACTAATTTAAAAAAAGAGTTTAACAGCAGAAAGATCAGTAGAATAGAGAAAAGGAACAGGCGGTGGGAAGAAGGGAGGTAAAGCACAGGGGAGTGAATTAGAACAAAGTATATCCCATACCTTTATTTTATTTGTTAGTTTGTCGATGGACCTTTATTTTATTTATTTGTATGCGGTGCTGAGAAACAAACTCAGTGTCTCACACATGCTAGGCAAGTGCTCTACCAATGAGCAACAACCCCAGTCCCCATGCTTTTATGTCAAAATTAATCCTATTGTCAACGTGTAACTAAAAGAGCCAATTAAAAAAAAAAAAAAAAAAAAAAAACACCAGCACAACTTCCATTCCCACCAGGTAGGAAACTTTCAGAGAACACAACACAGGAGGGAAGGAAGAAGCCACCAGACCAGGCAGCTCAATATGTGATGAGCTGAACTAACCCTGGCAGTCAGTGGAGGACAAGCTGTAGAGCCACAGGATTCTCACATTCTGCCCTAGGGCTTCCACCCACTTTTATTCATTATTAAGGCTGATCGAGACAAAGGTATGCACATAAGAAGCATCAGGCTTCTCTGATGTAATGCTCATCTACAGAGGCCAGTTTTTAGCTTTGCTTTGTTTTTAATTGTGTATTGTAGTACTTAAAGACTAATGAAATGACAGTGAGGATAGTTTAGTGTGTGGGACCTCCTCCAAAAGATGTGGGGGGTTCAGACTCTTTGAGATAACTTTGAGTCAACTAAGAGTTTTCAAAGTCTCTATAGGAACATGACATTTGCAGGCCATAGCCTATGTAATTTAACGCTAGTCTTACCAGAGACTTTCACACCCTTTTATCAAAATCAGACATGAAGGAAGAGAGGAGGAGACTTGTTTTGTAATTAATTTGAAACTATGGGGATGTTTTCAGTTTTTTTTTTTTTTGTTGTTGTTGTTTTTAGGGACTTTAGAAATTGCTTGGGATGAACTGCTGCTGTAGCTCAAAGGAAAAGGAAAGACTTGTACTGTCTTTGAAAATCAGTGGAAACTGGGGACCAAACCCGGTTCTACCACTATTTTGCATTAGGTCTTAGTCATTCTACCTTAGTCATTCTATTCTTAGTCTCTATTTCCCAATCTGTACAAACAGGATAAGATGACCTGACCTCATAGGTTCCTGTGAGGCTTAGATTTTATACAGTACAGGCACAGGACATGAGATTCAAAACATAATATACCAAACTGCTATGTCGCCTATCTTTATTTCCTTGTTATCTTTAATTGGCCAGAATATAGAAGCCCATTCCCCTCACATCCTCTGAATAGTCCACAGGAAGCTGGGACACACTGATGGAAATCCACCACGGGGTCATGAAACATACAATAAGAACTGCTATCTGCAGGGCAGCCAGTCAAATCTGTGTTGTTTAATTAATAAACCGTTTTTAGCCAAGGAAGAACAATTTGTGTGAGATAAGAAAGAAATTTTGTCCCAGCATACCCACAAACTCCAAGTTATGCTTTTAGTTCTTTTATTTACAAACGTTCTTTAAAAAGCATTTCTATGGTTAGCACCTTCCATTGATTCTAAAAATCAATCATTCTTTTGTTTTTTACAGTTGGGGAAAACAGGAAGTCTCATTACAAGTTACAAAGTGATAGGTGGAAAAGTTCTAGTTAAGTCTTAATTGTCGCCTTCCAACAATTTACTTTGCCATTGACTAACCTTGTAATATTGGATAATTCTTTCTGATATCAAGTTAAGTATGTTTACCTGGGAGATCCTTTCTTGGACTGAAAGCCCCATTTAGGTTTCTATAAAAAAGATCTACTTTCCCCACTCTCCTGAAATTATCTATCTTGGAACTGACAGTTCCCTTACCTTTTATGTGTTCTTTCTCTTTCTATGACACACACATACATACACCTAGCAACCTGTGTTGTACAAAAGAGTAGCCACTGAAAACTTAAAATGTGGCTAGTCTCCAATGAGATATTTCAGTACAATATACATAGCAGATGTTAAAAGACTTTGTAGGAAAAAAATGTAAAATATTCCATGTATAATTTTATATATTGGTCACATGTTAAAATGACACTATTTTAATATATTCAATTACATAAAATATATTAGTAAAATTAATTTCATGTTTCTTTTTTTTTTAATGTGACTATTAGAAAATTTTAAATCAAATAGCTCATGTTATATTTCTATTGGACAAGTACTGGTCTATGTTAAAGATTCTAGGAAGGACCTTTGTCTCTGTCACTTGCACGGGGACTCCTTTCCCAACTAGCACAATACCTGTTGCCTATTAAGTACACAATCAATATGTGTTAATTAATAAAGTCTCTAAACCTCTCTCTACATATGTTTCTTCATTCTATATTGGAAATGGTGTTTTGTTTATAATACAAAATAATTATAATAGAGAAGAAATTACTCCCTTTGAAAGGTAAAAAAAAATGAATATTGCTGAAAGGTATGGAATTAATTTTGATCCCTTGGGCAATCACTGTATTTCTAAATAAGTCTTTGAATTATAAGATAAAATACTACAAATTAAATACAGAAAGATGTTGATAGGGAACAACCTTAGTGGGAAAAACTCTAGAAACAAACTTATGGAAAGCCGAGGTAGCCCCACAATCAATGGGAAGGTAAATGGATACCTCAAACATGTGATGAATATCTTTACTGTTTTAATTTTAAAAGCAGAAAGCTCATGGTGTTGATAGATTCCGGTGCTAATGGAAACACAATGCAAGTATTTATCCAAGAGAGAAAGAGTGTCTGTTTCCAAACTTGATCACTTGCCAAACAAAGAAGTGTGAATAAAAAATCTAGTCGCCAAAATATCTCAGTGAGTGATATGCAGGCACAAAACACAGTTCTTTCATGAACTGGATCTCCAGGACACAATAGACTTGATGAGGACAGGTGAAAAGGGTCTGGTAGGTACACAGGACTCCATCGGCTACACTTTTCCTTCCCTGTCTTGAGTCCCCACTTCCACATTACCAATGAAAGAACCAAACCACTATTGACCTCAATGCTGAGATAAATAAAAGAGAGAAAAGACAGAAAGCAAGCAAGCCACCTTGTTGTACCCACCAAATATGGAAGCTGAATATTTGAAGATGTGAGTAAGTGGAACACAACGGAGGAAGAAAAACAGAACGTTAGACACTAATTTTACCAAGACCATATCAAAGACCTGGAAAGACGTCCTTGTCCTGTTGAGGGCTTCTTAAAGTCTCGTCAGACTTTCCTTTAAGCCATCAAGTACCAAATCACAAAACCTTTAACCTTGAGACCGACATGAATATACCCAGGTAACTCTTTAAGCAAGAGCTGGAATCTGGCACCTTCGGATGACAGGAAAGAAAAGAGTCACCTGGGAATGGGGTTGTGAGGAAACGGTGAGGACTTGGAAAGAGAAAGCAACACTGATTTTCTAGAAGCATCGGTAAGCACAAGCAGACAGCCAACAGGTTGCCCTTGTAGCAGAAGCCACATCACCTAGGGACAGATCAACTATGAATGTTTTGTCAGCCGTTATTTAAAACCAGCTCATTTTTTAGGCCTTTATCAACTTCTCTGTAGACCAGGAAAAGAAAAAAAGAGAAAGAAAAAAAAAAAAGACCTTATCTGTACATAAGAAAAAAAAAAAGTGGGGGGGGGGAGAAAAGAGGAAATTACAGAACAGAGGACACCCATGTACACCAGTTTACGAATGATGTGGGTGGTGAAGCTTCAAGAACCCAATTTGGGAGCGGAGGGGAGGGGAGAAGAAGAAACCACATCCAGTCGGAGCTCAGCTGAGATCTCAGCAGAACAAGTGTCAACGCTTTTAAAGGGCACAGCGTGTTTCAGCCACAAAACGCTTCGGCTGGCGCAGCAGGCGGTGGGGGGCTGCTTACCCGGAAGCCGGCCGCGGGTGGGGTGGGGGAACACCCCAGAAACACCGACGGCGATCGCGTCCCCCACCACGCCCTCCCTCTGCCCGCCACAGGAAAGGTGCGTCTGGTGTTAACGTCGCGGGTCCCGTGAGGCAGGTGGCCAGCGCCCTTCACCTTGGCGCGGACCCCGGCGACCCAAACGCCCGCGGGAAGGGAGGCTGAAAAGTCGAGGCAAAAACAGCACAAACGACGTAAAGACACGTTACCTTGTTCATCCCATTCCCCATGGTGGCTGACTGCGAACTCTAGCACCCTTGGCAATGTGGTCGCAGGCTCACTAATGGCATATTACAACAGGAGGGAGGAGCAGGTAGGGCGGGGGCAGAGGCGCTCGGGAAGGAGTTAGTGCTCGCAGTATAAACAACAATAACAATGACTGTTGTCCGGGACCGCCCGGGAGACCCGACGCGCGCTAGGGATCGAGCCTGGATGGAAGGGCTTTCCGCTCAGCCGCCCCGGAACTTCCCAGCGCGAGCAGGGCAGAAGCGCCCGCGGCTTTGCCGGGAAATGGTCTCGCTTTGCCGGTCCCCGCCCCCGTGCGCAGTCGGCTGGCGGAACGCGCGCCCCGCCGCGCGCACCCTGGGACTTGTAGTTGGATTCCCGGCGGCCGCGCCCCGCCCGGCCGCCCCCGCGGACCGCGGCTGCTCAGCGGCCGACCGGGAGGAGCAGGGGAGACTGCTCCGTGGCTGCAGCGCGGGGACCAGCGCGCACGCGCAATCTGAGTCCAAGCTCCGGGAGGCGGTAGCCAAGCTGGCCTGGGGGTACGCGCAGGCGCTGTACGCCGTATGTCAGGAAGGTCACTCTGTGGTCCGGGGTCCCCAAGTCCCCCCTGGCCTTTTCCCCTGGGACAACTTTGAGGGGGCTGTTACCAGCAGTCGCTGCCTTGCCTTGCCTGCCTGGTGAATCAGGTGCTAATCAGAGCCCTAGTCTTCGGGGCTCCCCTATCTGGGGTTTCTGAGTGTGTGACAGATTTAGGCTGGGGCATTCCTGTGGCCCTGCCCCACCCACTACACCGAGAAGGCTAGCCCGCTGGGGAGAGGTGGGCTAGGTGACTCACCTCTGGGGAGGCATGACCTCCCTATTTGGGGGAGCAAATGACCAGGGACCTCATACCTCTAGGCTTTAGATGTGTCTCTTCATCAGTGTAACTTGGCTCTAATAGGCGCCTAGGTATGTTGATATATATGGTTGCTTCCTAGAAGCCCCATCATTGCTGAACAACATAGCATTGGGGTTTTGTCTGGAATGGATTACTTTCTAACCTGTGGAAGAATTGTTTGGGGGTATTTTATCTTACTAAATTATTAATTAAGTTCCTTTCTGGGCATAGAATACTCAAGCTAGGGGTTTCTTGGTTTCATTTTTTATCCTTGCTATGACTACATATAGCAGGTACTTAAAAAATTATTTGATGAGTGAACACTACTATCAAACTAACTAGTTCACTGCTGACTCATTTAATTGGCCCCTCCTTGTTCATGGAGCTGCACGCTCTGGCCTCCTGTGTGTTCCTTAGACCTGTCAGCTTTGATCCTGTCCAGGGATTTGTGTTGTGCTGTACTCTCTACCCAGACATCTTGGTCTCCTGCTCTTTGTGTAGCAGCCTCTTGTCTTTGAGGTCTTAGCCCAAATGTCATCTCATCAAAGAGGCTTTTCCTGACCTCTCAGTTTAAAGGTGAGCCTCCAGTTGTGATCACAGTACTCTATGATATTTTCTTTATAGCATTTAACATGATTAGAAATGATCATATTTGTTTTCTTACTTTTTTATCAGTCACCTCGCACAAAATAGGGAGTAGTAAATATTTGTCAAATAAATTAATGAACTCTTGTGGGCTGAAAAAACAAAAGTGATATTGTGAAGATTGGCAACATTTTTAAGAAAAGCATACAGACTCCATCTGCTTTTTCTTTGCTTGTACACCACATCTCTGGACAACAAAAGGTACAGAACACCATGTGTAGGAAACCCCACTCAATGTGCACTTGCATTGTTTCTAATAGGCCACATGGGACCCAGACCAGGCTGTGCCCTTTCTGCCCCTTACTCTAGGATTGTTCCTTTCCTATCACCTTCACTTCCTGTTTTCCCTCCTGCCTCCCACTCAGCTGAACAGCCTGCCTCTATCCGCTCTGTACCACACCATCATTGTGTCTTTATTTTTACCGACCTTTTGCTTAGGGAGAGCACAGCATAGTTAGGAACTACCCAGGAAATCCCAAGGCTCACCTCCATTCCTAACTCTCAGAATAATCTTGGGCAAAATGATCAATTTTCTGAGCCAGCTTTTTCAAATTTTTTAAAATGAGAGCATTGAACTGTGAATTTTTGAAGGTTCTCTACAGCAATCAGCCAACTGCTTTTATTTCCCTCCGCTGTCCTTGGGCTGTTGTTTCCAGTAGAAAGATGAATTTTCAGAGTACCCCCGGTTCATGAGGTGGCACTTGCCCATAAATGACAAATCCATACCCAAGTTTTCTTCTGTCATTCATTTGCAACATTTCTTTTCTTATTCATATTTACCTGATAAACTTATTTCTCCAGCTCAGATCATCTGCTTGACAATTCCTCAGAACCTATCTCCCAGCAGTCAAAATCAGCCCTCAGTATGGCTGCATTCAGCATGGCTCTAGAAGGTCCACATACCCAGAGCTCATCTCAAATTTCCTAATTTTTCTTTTTATTTAAGTGGGAAAAGAGAAGACAATTAATACCAGAAGTTGAAAGAGTCATATTTTTAAACATTTTATTTTTAAATTTAATCTTATTCTTTAATTTTGAGGTATTCTTCTCAAGACTCTCTCTTTGTTCCCTTCCGTCCTAACCCTAGAGCCCAACACCACTTCTCATCACAACACAATATAAACATAAATTTTTCATCTCTTGCTATTCTAAGAATTTTCTCTCTCTAGCTACCGATTATAGAAAGAAGAAAAGGAAGGAAACTGGTAAACAACACTAGCATGTTTCATATCCAAAGTAGAATCTGTTAATTCATTTGTGTTCTCATAAAAAATTCCAAGTGCTACTTCTACTCCATTTACAGATTTTATTTTCCTTTTCTTTCCTGTCATTTCCAGTTTCTCATCACTGCCACCATCACACATATTGCCAATAACTCCCAAACAAAAGTGAAGCTTTCATGTGTATACAATAAACAATGCCCACAAGTCATGGGAACCAGCTGGGTCCATACTTGCACATGGTTAAGGATAATTGATGAGTAGCATATTTAGTGAGCAATCATTGAACTTTAAAGTAGAGATGAGTAAAAGCCCACAAGCAGAAGTTGAACCATTAGAGTCAGCCAAATCATTAGAGGTGTTAGTGATGATTTCAGAGAATTGAGATAAACCGCTGTTGAAGTGAGAAGTAGTTATGCAATCTTCCTTAGTCTCTTAAATATACTACAATCCAGGGTTTCATTACTTCAGGACTACTGACATTTGGGGTTGGATGACTTTTGATTTGGGGGACTGTCCTATGCATCATAGAATGTCTAGAAGCATCTCTGGCTTCTACTCACTTCCTTCCAGTAGCATATGTTACATAACATATTGGTTATGACAATCTAGAGGGAAAAATACTCCCCACAACTATCATCTGTATTATAGGCTACAGGGATGGGATGTATTATGAAGGAAATATATTTGCCCCATCACAAAAAGATTTTTCTCAGCAAAAGAAACAATCTGTGAGGTGAATAGAGAGCCTACATCTTGGGAGCAAATCTTTATTCCTCACCCATTAGAGCACTAATCACTAGGGTATATAAAGAACTCAAAAAGCTAAGCACAAAAAAAAAAAAATCAATAAATGGGCCAAGGACCTGAACAGACACTTCTCAGAAGATGATATACAATCAGTCAACAAATATAGGAAAAATGTTCATCATCAGTAGCAATTAGAGAAATGCAAATCAAAAACACTCTAAGATTTCATCTCACTTCAGTCAGAATGGCAGCTATTATGAAGACAAACAACAATAAGTTTTGTCGAGGATGTGGGGAAAAAGGCACACTCATACACTGCTGATGGGACTGCAAATTGGTGCAGCCAATATGGAAAGCAGTATGGAAATTTCTTGGAAAACTGGGAATGGAACACCATTTGACCCAGCTATCCCTCTCCTCAGTGTATACCCAAAGGACTTAAAAACAGCGTGCTACAGGGATACAGCCACATGGATGTTTATAGCAGCACGATTCACAATAGCTAAACTGTGGAACCAACCTAGATGCCCTTCAATAGATGAATGGACAAAAAAATGTGGCATATATACACAATGGAATATTACTTAGCAATAAAAGAAAATAAAATCATGGCATTTGCAGGTAAATGGATGGAGTTAGAGAAGATAATGCTAAGTGAAGTTAGCCCATCTCAAAAAAACAAAAAACAAATGTGGAATGTTTTCTTTGATATAAGAAGGCTGATTCATAGTGGGATAAGAAGAGGAAACATGAGAGGAATAGACAAACTCTAGATAGGGCAGAGGGGTGAGAGGGAAAGAGAGGAGGCATGGGGTTATTAATGATGGTGGAATTTGATGACCATTATTATCCAAAGTACAGGTATGAAGACACGAATTAATGTGAATATACTTTGTATACAACCAGAGATATGAAAAATTGTGCTCTATATGTGTAATAAGAATCGTAATGCATTCCGCTGTCATATATAAATTTTAAAAATTACAGTTAAATCTATCCTAATAGATCACATTCATTCTCTGCAGATTTGTAAGGCCACCTTGTGAAATAAGAACAAATTATGAACAAGAAACTACAATGATTGGCCATTACACAAGCCATGATTTTCTCTATGATATTGTGTAGAAAGAAAGAATAAAGACATGGGATATATTAAATAAGCTAAACTCAGAAAGTCAAGAGTCAAATTCCCCGTTATGTATAATTATAGTACATCAATAAAAAATAGCAATGACAAAGGATTTCACAACCAATGCATTAATTTAATGATAAAAGCATTAATTTAATGATAAAAATACATGTTCAGAGGGCATTCTATGTGTATTAAAGATCATTTAAAACACTTTAACTTTTAAACTTGATGAATTATGAATGATGAAGACATACCACTTTGAACTTTCAATGTCAGGGATTTTAACATTGGGTAATCCACTTTTAAATATTTAATAATGATTATTTTTACATTATTTTACAACTTACTCATTAGTACATGGACAATTATTTCACTTTCAAAACATTTTTTAGTGAATTAAAAATACCATCATGCTCAGTTACTGTATAAATAACAGCTGAATTTACAATATCCCATGACTCTCTCTTAAAACCATTTACATTCTTCAATGATTTTCATGAATAGTACTTATTCCAATTCAATAAAAATGAATTAGAATGAAAAAAACCAAGAAATTAAAATAAGGAGCTAATCTAGTCAAAGCATGGCTTGAAAGTAAAAGAAAGCTAGATTTATGCTATGTTCAGGTACAAATGTACTGCAAAGAATCCTGATTATATATATAATTATAATATACTAAATAAAATAATGATAACAATAGAAGGGAAATCAATAGATTAGAGCAAGTGGGTTTGGGGAAGGAAGATATTTTCCCTAACTCAAATATCAGGATATTATTAATTCAGCTGTTTTTATATGGTAACTGAGCATGATGGTACTTTAATTCACTAAAATTCCCTTCAAAAGGGAAGGTACTGGGAAAGAAAATTAAGCAAATAATGTGCATTAATGAATATGGCATAACAAATCGCACTATTATATATGAATATAATGTACCAATAAAAATTAATTAATAAAAAGAAAGGTAGATCCCGTAAATTGTGGAAAGTAGAAACAAGGTGGAATCTAGAACCACAGAAGCAAAAACACAAAACATTTTCTCTTTTGCTAGCATTGCCCAGTTAGAAGATATTCAGTTGACTACTGGGCCATGAAGAACAGCCTGATCATGAGTTTGGCCCCTGTGATGTGTGTCCTCAACCTTTAAAAGGCCATCAATTTCCATAACTCTAAACAGTCGTATAAACTTGGCTTCTACCTTTCACTTTTTAAAAATTTATTTTATTTATTTATTTTTAAAATTATTTTTAAAATTTATATATGACAGTAAAATGCATTACAATTCTTATTATACATACAGAGCACAATTTTTCATATCTCTGGTTGCATACAAAGTATATTCAAGCTTGAGGAACTCAGATCTCAGGGCACAGAGATTGGGAGAGTTGGGGATCAGGGAAGAAGAGCAAGTGGACTAGATATCTAGGTGAGTAAGTAGGGCAGAGAGACAGTGTTGGAGAATCTAGGGGAAGGTAAGTGGAGAGATGCTGTCACACATTTAGTTGGGAGTTTGATCAACTGTTGACGTGTAGGGTTCCTGGGGGGGGGGGTTGGCAGAGGCTTGCAGGAATAAAAGCATGAGGCAGATTTTAAAACAATATCATGAGCTTGTCACAGGGGCACATGCCTATAATCCCAGTGATCTGGGAGGCCAAGCCAGGAGAATTGCAAGTTCAAGGTTAGTCTCAGCAACTTAACAAGACCCTCAGCAACTTAGTGAGACCCTGTTTCAAAGTAAAAAAATAAAATGGACTGGGCATGTAGCTCAGTGGCAAAGAAACCCCCTCGGTTATAAAATTAGTACCATAAATAAGTAAATAAATAAAGTGTCATGCAAAGACAGAGCCCTTGGTCCTAACCCTGAATAGAAGGTGATATGCTATCCTCCTACATGTCATACAGGTATGCCTGTGTATTGTCAGTACAGCCATGTTTTTGCAAAATATGTAGCTTCATGAAGGGAGGGATAATTTTTTAAATATGATTGTTTGTTTTATTGGTTTTGGTACTAGGGCTTGAACTGAGGGCCACATGCTACAGGGCAGATCCCTGTAGCACATGATCTGCCACTGAGCCTCCCCGCCAGCCCTATGGATGAGTTATTATCACTCTTAGCATCTAGCACCTGAGATAATTCCTAATATGTGAGGAATCAGTTAAATGTTTATTAAGGAATGCAGCACAGCTGGGAGGTTGTTGAATTTTACCATGTATGAGGCCCAAAAGTAATTCATGCTTTTATATGCCGGCTACTCTATCAACTCTGCAGCTATCTTTTATTTTCTAGATCAATATTGCTACCTTCTATGTGGGGTGGCTATGTGATCTGGGAGTGACCAAAGTTCTAGTCTTTCATTTTTGAAACAGTCATGAGAGAAAGAGAGAGAGAGAGGGAGAGAGGGAGAAGGAGGGAGGGAGGAGGGTGAGAGGGAGGTTGGTTGAGAGAGAGAGAGGGAGTCTTTGCAAACAGTCCTTTTACATATTGCTGAAATCTGCTGCTTGGTCTGCAGCTGTAGCTGTAGATAGCAGAATCTACTACTTCCTGTGGTTCTGCCCCTTGGCATCATGCTGTTATTTGAGATTTGATTAAGGAACCATGCCTGGTTTATGCACATCCATCTTGTGAATTGCCTGTGGTTATTTTTCTTGTCTGGAATGGTTTGACATGATCCATATTCTTTCCTTTCTCTGTCAAGGAAGGTCTACCCAAGGCAACAAAGTATATCCTTTAAAACTTTCATGGTTTAAAATACAAACACCCCCAACTAACAAAATCTGAACCCCTCGTATATTCTTAGCCTCAGTAGTATAAACCTCCTTTCCTTAGTATCTGACAAGACTGGTGTAAGATCCAATTTGAGTCTTGTTTTTCCACCCTAGCTCACCTGGGCATAAGGAGACACACCCAAGAGCACTTGCCAGCTGCCTTCTCTATAGTACTCTAGTCACATTCTCCAAATCTTCATAAACCCTATGATTATGTGAACTATTGCAGCATAGAATTGGATAGCCCCTAAGTGTCCTTGGTCAGAGGATATCATCCTTCTATACTTATTGCACCTGCACAGCCAGTTGCCCTCTCTGAGGCTCACTTCTGCTTCTTCAAATGCCTGCAGAGGCCAGGGGGCAACCCAGAAGTCAAGACAGCAAGGGAAGCCCCAGCTCAAAGCAATGACTGGGCAAGGCAAGCCCTCTTCAGTGGTCCTTACTTTGGAGTTACTTTGGAGTTCTTCCCTAGAGGAGAGCTTATTGTTGGTTTTGCTTGATTTTGTTATTCACTTTTCTATGTGAAACCAAAATTGAACTGGAACTGAAGATACTAAAAAATGTCTGGATAGGGGCTGGAGGGAGCAGGGGATTTCCTAAGAGAATGGAATGTCCCAAGAGAAACTTTACTACCGTGAGAGGGGAAGTCCGTTTAGTATGACATAACACTGTTGTTATTGAACATTGTGTTGGGTTTTACATTTATTAATAGCTACTGTTATTTTGATTAGTTATTCATCATTAAACCCCCCGTGAATTAAAAGAAAATCATCACACAAATGCTGGACAATGGGACTTGAGCTGGACAGACAACAGGTTCAGGATTATTTTCTTTATTATCTACAACAGGGTGCTCACAGTTTTTCACTCAATACCACTTGGCCTGAAGGAGGAGACCTGCCCCTGGCCCAGATAAGATAACCCCCGCAAGGCAATAGCATAGCACCAATCTATAGTGTTTGCTCAAAGACCATCGACCTTCAAGTGCTGGTAGGCCTATACTTTCACTATCTTTGTCATACCTATGTGTCCTTTCTGCATGTAACTTCAACTCCAGACCCCTATAAACAATGACTAAGACAAGAATGACAGCTGCAAAGATGATATAATAGGATCACACAAGGCTTGGTCAATTTCTCCTTCACCTCTCATATGCCCGCTTCCTCCTAGAACATAGCAAAGATCACCCTCTTTGGTTGACCCACAAGTTCCATTACTGACCAGACTAGAATGATGTCTCAGTCTCTATTTGGCTTAATAAAGACATCAATTTCTTCCTCATCCCATCCCCAAATACAAGATGGCACTTATTTTCTTATTTTATTTCTTATGTAATTGAGTCCATAAAGATGACTTTTCTCAAGTGAAGGTGAGTTTGTCTCAAAAGGTTAGGAGATCTCTGTTTCTGCAGACAGAAAACTGTAACTTTTAAGCAGCAGTTGAGGTTTTGCTTGTTGAGGTTTTGTGGGGCAGCCCAAGAGGTGGGCAAGTACAGTGGGTGGTAGAAAGAGAGTTACATAACTTATATATAAAACAATGTAATATGTGGCTATCTTTATTTGCTACAATGCTTTAAAAATATATAAAAATCTCACTATTTTTGTTGCAGTCATTAACCATAATACAAAGGGGACAAGCAACTCTCATCATTACCTTATTCAAGCTGTGGTATGAAACTTCTTTTTTGCCATAAAAGTATGTTTAGTTTCTTCTGAAGTAATAGTAACTTTAGAACTTCAATGTCAGTATAGGTGTTGATCCAGAAGGCTAAAATTGTATATTGAGCCCAATGGCTGCAGATTAAGATGTCTAATCAAGTCTTGAGACAGAACCTTCTGTCTTCTAGGTATTGATTAAATGTAATAGTTTCATAGAAGACAGATAAAAAGAATCCCTTAGCCCTTTTTTCTCATTTCCTTAAAGATACATATTGTTTTAGTTTGCATTAGTTACTTTCTTATTTCTAAGCATTTCTTGTTTCTAAGATATTTAGGGATAATTTGGTCTTTGACGTAGCATAAGATATCTGTCTGATGGGTGACTGATTTTGTCCTGGTTTGTCCAGGGTTTTCCTGATTTTAAAACTGAAAGTCTAGTGTCCCAGGAATCTTTAGTCCCCAGCAGTTTGGGACAACTGGTTCCCCTACATCTGTGGCATATTTTGGTGAAATAGACATTAGCTTTAAATTGGAAAAATACTCAATTATCATTTAAACATCTTCCTCTTCATTTACATATAATCTCATCTGTGAAATGTGGAAAAGAAGCAACTTCCTCCTGTACTTGGCAGGGCCAGGCATTTTCAGCTTTGAACATATGGCAGAAACATGTTTCTACTTGAGGTTTGTGATGGGCAGTTGATATGTTCCAAAAGGAAAACATTGGCTAGGGAAAATCAATGTCAGTATTGTTTTAGGGAGTGAAATGCATTTTGATCTTTCCCCAAACAAATAAGTAAGCATGTTGGGTTCTATCTGATTATTTCCCTAGAAATCATTCCAGAATAACAACAAAAGTCTTGTAGCTTTTCCTTATAATGTTAAATTCAGGGGATCACAGTGATTAAAAGAGTATTTTTAAAAGGAGCAGGACAGTCTCCTAAAAGGTTTTAGAGTTCCATAAAGTGGAGGGGTCGGGTGTAATGCATTAATAGCTCATCTCCTTCCTCCTCTGAAGTCCCCTCACTGCCTGCTGTCCCTCAGCCCACTTACTGCCCTCCAGGTGACAGGGTCTCAAATGAACTTGTGCACACTGCTTATCTCAAGCATGGAGGTGCCTTTTTTATTCACTCAGTCATTTATTTAGAACCTGCTATATTCTAGGCACTGTGCCAGAAATAAAAACAAAATTGGTCCCATGTTTAGCTCACATTTATTTATAAATCCGTGAGAAAAGGGAGATATGCATAACTAATTTCCATGCAATGAGGGATACTCTGAGTTTGTAAAAGTTGCTTAGACATGCCTCAGCAGGCTCTGCTTTTCTGTAAAGGGTTGGCATCCTGATATTTCCATACCTCTTGTATGATAGGTTTTCCCAAACCTACACACTTGCTCCTGTGTATTTTAAGCTTAACAATTTTGGTTATTTAGGTCCAGAAAATAAGATTGGCATGTCTTAGTGCCACATTATGAAGCACTTGGTCCATAAATTTTCATTTCCAGAGGAGCCGGGAGGTAGAGAGTGAGGCCAGTGTATCATGCCTGGATAGACTGGGGGCTGTGTAGAATGTGTCCTTGCTTATAAGCCAAAACTAATTTGGTTGATTCCCACATTTCATCATTCCTGCCTGTCCTGTCTCTTTCCCTTTCATGGGATTCTCACAGATACCATTTTCAAGGAAACCCTTTGGAAATTAGAGAGGCTACAAATATAGACAATAAAATCAATATAATTACGTAAACACAGGTTTGGGAAATGTTTAGCTTGAGAAAGAGAAACGTTTTCTCCTCCATTTCTGGGGGGAAACCCAGCCTCAAAAGATACATGGTTGGGGCTGGAGGTATGGCTTAGTGGTAGAGCACTTTCTTTGCATGAGTAAGGCCCTGAATTAGTTCCCCAGCACCAAGTGTGTGTGTGTGTGTGTGTGTGTGTGTGTGTGAGAGAGAGAGAGAGAGAGAGAGAGAGAGAGAAAGAGGTGTGTGTGTGTGAGAGAGAGAGAGAGAGAAAGAGGTGTGTGTGTGTGTGTGTGTGTGTGTGTGTGTGTGTTGGTAGCTGGGTAGTCCTAGTTCCAGCACTCACTCTCAGGATGCTGAGGTGGGAGGATACCTGAGCCCAGGAGTTCATGACTAGCCTGGGCAACCTAGGGAGACCTTGGAGAGGGAAGAAGGAAGGGAGAGAGGGAGAGAGAGAGGGAGATATATATATATATCATAGTTGGTAAGGAGCTAAAATAAGCAAATCAAATGCATATATTGAAGAAAATTAAGTCAGAGTACTGGAAGGGTCCTTGAAGACCCCTGGATTCTAGTGTAAGTCATCTGGTGAACTGAGGCATGAAGTGGTTTTTCAGAGCCACACAAAGTGAGCAGAATCTGAAAATGTTTGCTGTCCCAAGTTCCCACCTAATTACCCAGCCCTCTTCTCTAGCATCCCCCACATTCTTGTTCTCCAGAAATTAGAGGGTTAATGTGTGGTACGCTTGGAGCCTTCAAGACTTTAAACTCTGCTTCTGTTTGTCAGTACTCATTATATAGTGATATTTTGAACATCACCCCATCACTCAAGGCTGGGTAACAATGGATTCTGGGAGAGAGAGGTGTGTGAGCACAGGGATGATCTGGATGATGGGTAGTGTGGTGAGAAGCAGGTAAGAGCATGAGAAGTTGAAGGCAGGTTGGGACTGAAGGAGGATCCTAGAATGTCATATCTCTGAGTGTCACCTACCAGGGAGATTAACCAGGCATGAGAGGACAGGAGTAGATGGAAGATGGAAGAGGTTGGGACTGGTGAAATCCATTGAGACTCCATTTCCACAGTCCAAGCATGTGCTAGGGAGCTAAAAACAAAAGATACAGCAGAGGAAGTGATGAGCAAGGGGAGCCTTAGTCAATGATGAAACTGTACAGTGAACTTTGAGTGCTCACATACAGCAGATACCTGGGGAGGCCCTAAAGATAAAGTAAAAACATTTTATCCTCAAGGAACTTGTAGCCCCACAGAGAATAAAGGCAAGGAGCTAGATGTATAGCTAAGTGCTGGGAGCAGGCACAGGAAAGTGGCCAAGGAAAATCACATAAAAGGCACTTCACAGTGTTCAGGAAGGAAACTGAACCCAGTCAGAGAGATCAAGTAACTTCAGTGAGGACTTGATTCATGGGTGGTATACCAGCATTGAGAGAACCCAAAGGAGCTGTAGGCGAGGATTCTTATAGGCAGAACAAACAAAATACCCTCAAGTTCATCTTTTTGAAGCCCTAAACTCTCATATCTTGGAATATTACTGAATTCGGAGATATAGCCTTTGAAAAGGTAATTAATGGGTGCACCACCATGCCCAGCATTGCAGGTATCCATGTAGGTGTGCCAATGTTCCAGAGGAAGCTCCTGAGTGGCAAGTTTGGTCCAGCACTAGGGATGCCCCCATGTCCCCAACGTGGCCCTCCAGCCTAGACCAGCATTGCTCATGACTGCTCATGACTCCTGCTAACCTGTTCATTGCCTCTCACCTTCAGAGACTGCAATCCAAGGTCTTTTGATGCTGTGCAAACCTTTTTGCAATGTGTAGGCTATGCCAAATCCTGCATTCATCAAGAAAGACTGAAAAAGTCAAAAGTTCAAAGTGTTCTGCTGTGTGGATTTTTGCTACCATCCAAGAACAGTGATTCTGAGCTCTGGGGAGAAGGTAGGTTACAAAATCCTTTTGAAAATCTGGTAAAATATGCAGGGACTCTAGGAAGAGGTCTCTCGCCAAGCCTTCATGAAATAGCGAACCGGGAGCTGAAACCAACCAGAGACAGACCAGTCCCACCCCTCCCTTCGGACACTCTGGCAAGGAGCCTGGGGCCCGCCATAGCAGAGAGGTGACATCACCAGAGTTC
>NW_025999929.1:255981-281442 GCF_001458135.2 Marmota marmota marmota | reverse complement strand
AGCCAATCCCTAAAAAACAAATGCCAAATGTCTTCTTTGATATAAGGAGAGTAACTAAGAACAGAGTAGGGACGAAGAGCATGAGAAGAAGATTAACATTAAACAGAGATGAGAGGTGGGAGGGAAAGGGAGAGAAAAGGGAAATTGCATGGAAATGGAAGGAGACCCTCAGGGTTATACAAAAGAACATACAAGAGGAAATGAGGGGAAAGGGAAAAATAATACAAGGGGGAGAAATGAAGGTCAGTAGATGGGGTAGAGAGAGAAGAGGGGAGGGGAGGGGAGGGGAGGGGGGATAGTAGAGGATAGGAAAGGTAGCAGAACACGACAGTCACTAGTATGGCAATATGTAAATCAATGGATGTGTAGTTGATGTGATTCTGCAATCTGTATATGGGCTAAAAATGGGAGTTCATAACCCACTTGAAGCAAAGTGTGAAAGATGATATATCAAGAACTATGTAATGTTTTGAACAACCAACAATAAAAAAAAAGAAAAAAAAAAGAAAAGGTAATTAATGTACATATACCACATTTTCTTTATCCAGTAATCTGTTGAAGGGCACTAGGTTAGTTACATAGCTTGGCTATTGTGAATTGTGCTGCTATAAACATTGATGTGACTGTATCCCTATAGTATGTTGATTTTAGATCTTCTGGATATACACCAAGGAGTGGGATAGCTGGTCATATGGTAGTTCCTTTCCTAGTTTTTCGAGGAGTCTTCATACTGCTTTCCAGAATGGTTTTACTAATTTGCAGTTTTACCAATTTGTGGTATATATACACAATGGAATATTAGTCATAACGAATGAAATTATGGCATTTGCTGGTAAGTGGATGGAATGGAAGAGTATCCTGCTAAATGAAATAAACCAGACCCCAAAAGTCAAAGGTAAAATGTTTTCTCTGATATGTGGAAAGTAATCCAAATTAGGGGGATAAGAGAGAGAGAGAAAAAGAGGGAGGGATGGAGAGACAGAGAGAGATAGAGAAAGAGAAAGAAAAAGAGAGAGAGAGAGAGAAAGAAGGGGAGAGAATTTTCTTGAAATAGAAGCAAGATTGGTGGACTAGATGATGGGAATTGTGGAGGAGGGAGGAGAGATGGGATAAAGGAGGAACAGTGGAATGAATCTGACCTAACTTTCCTATATACATATATGAATACATCACAGTGAATCTCACCATCACACACATCTACAAGACACCAATTAAAAAAAAACCAAGTAAGTAAATAGCAGACAGATTAGTAGAGGGAACAGAACGGGGGAGGGGGAGGAGGGGTGGGAAAGGGGAAGTACTGGGTACTGGATTAGAGGAAATTACATTTTTTGCTTTCATATTATGTCAAAATGAATCCTAATGTTATGTGAAACTAAAATGTAATTAAGGTAAAATGAGGTTTTTAGGGTGGGCCTTAATGCCTTATGACTATTGACCTTGTACGAAGAAGATGGTAAGACAGACACATAAAGAGGAAAGATCATGTGAGGACGCAGGGTTAAGATGGACATATACAAGCCAAGTAGAAACCTTGGGAGAAACCAGCCCTGATTAAACCTTACTCTTGGACTCCAAGCCCCTAGAACTGTGAGAAAATAATTTTCTGTTGGTGCTTTGTTATGGTAGTCACAGCAATTAATGCAAAGAGACTCAGCCACTTCCAGGAACATATCTTGATCAGGGATGAGAAGAAATATCCTGGCCTTTCTCATAAACTATTTTCTGTTCTTACTTAAAAACCAAACCTACCTGGAAGACAAATCAGGAGCCCAAGCATTGTGTTTAATTTGTGTCAATCTCCAGGGCACTTTGTAGAGCAGGGAGTGGTGTGATGAATTCAGAGAGGAGGACAGAACATAATCAGTAAAGGCATCCAATCAAGTCTCAAGAAATCAAGGTAGGCTGCATGGGGGAATGTGAGTATTAAACTAAGTGTGGAATAACAAATGTGCCAATATGAGTGAAGGACTTAGAATACTTCTTGTCCTGTAGTAAGAGCTATTATGTATTTTTTTCACCATCAGACTATTTATATTTATTATTTCTAGTTCTTCCTAGAAATTTCTGGAAGGTTGGTATTGCTTTCTTCTATTTATGTATAAAAAAGTAGGTCCAGCTAGGGTGAGTATATGGCTAAGCTAGCATTCACATAGGCCAAGTTTGCATCCCCTGAGGAAAAGTCCTTAGTCAGATAAGGAAGCCTGAGTAGAGGACAGTTCCAAAAGAGGATAGCATAGGCACAAAGGCCTGTTAGCACAAGGGACTACATGCCTTTGAGGACTCCAATGCTGAATGCCAAGAGGGGAGGGGCAGGAAGTGAGTGGAAAGCAGACAGGGACAGATAAAGAACATCCTCAGATGCCATGCCAGGAACTGGGAACTCCTTCCCAGAAACTTGGGAAAGCCTTTGAAGAATGTGGATTTTAGAACGAGGACCTTGAGGGAAGTATGGAGGACATCATGTTCTAGCAAGTGAGACCAAAGGAGGGGAGATCAGTTAGAAGACCATTGCAGAAAGTCAGGTGAAAAATAGTGAGGGCCTTTAATCAAGATGTACAGTAGGTTCAGAGGGAAGGATGTTGCATGAAGAAAATGAATCATGAGATTCACAGGACATAGAAACTATATAAAAGTAGGAAGAAGATGGCAGGAGGACCCAAGGATGGCTTTCAGGTTCTTAGTTTGGAAAACTGCACAGATGGTGGCTTCATTCCTATAGGCAGAGGAACAGGTTCAGTGAGAAAATGATAATTGCTACCTAGACAGCCAACATTCAATGCTGCTGAGTTTTCCAAGCAGGAAATGAATAGCCACGTTACATGAGAAAAATATAACAAACCCAATGACAACTTCAGTTTTGTCAAATATCTTCAGCAAAATCACAATATTTTGATTTATGCAAAAAGTAAGAATTTCCCCAGCTTTGGTATGAGTGATGAGAACATACCACCATGGTTAGGTCACAATTATAAGCATGTTATTTTAGTAATTTTTTACATAAGCAATTATGGAGTTCTGACTTTATATGCAATAAATAAAATAAGTGTTGGGAGATGGGAAGGTTAAGATGGTAGTGGAATCCTAACATGAAGAAAAGGGGTGGCCAGAGAGGATGGAGTGCTGAGTAATCAATGTGGACATGGTGCAGGTGCATTCCAAAGTTCACAACTAAACATTGATATGATAATGAGAGATACTTACAAATTCCATTTGAGTCATATTGTCAGCAGAAGAAAATATGGCAGGCATTGAGACCAGATGACAACAACAGCTCTTAAATCCCAGGGGAGAGCAAATTATGCATGTCATGAAGTACGTTTTTTCCTAACCCATCATTTAAAATTGTTAAATAGGCAACAAATATAGAGGAAGTGAACTATGCAATGCCATACTTTGGAAAAATAAATTTAAAATGCCTGTTAATGCTAAATAATGAACCCGTGACAGTTTTATAAGATCTTGAAATAATTCATCTTATTATCCACTTTAACTTCACTGATTTGATAGTCTGACAACCCTAACTGGTTAACAGATAGCCCTTTGGAACCAAATAGTATAGAAGAAATAGAACCTCATCAAGAGATGGCTCCTAATACTCCTGAAAGTCCCTCTCAATAACATCTATGTGGTTATATTGTTGATCAAAAAATGTTCCTACCAAGATGAGGGAGTTGCAAAATAAGGAATAGATTTTGGAAAACAGAGGAGGATCTCCTTACCTTGAAAATACCCCTTGACTTCCCCCAGAGTGCTGGTGGAGTCAGAAGAGGAAGAGGAGAGGATCAATACCTGCAAGCCAGGTCAGTGGTAATGCAGAAAATGAAACAATAGCAGTGAATGGCTTTGGTGGACAGCTGGCAAGACCAGCCCAGTTGTGTTCCTGCCAACACCATTGTGCACTGTGCACACACCTATGCCAGAGCAGCAAACATCTCTGCCTGTTGCGCAAGCACCAAAGTGCCAAAGTGAATTCTACGGCTGGATTAACTTGGCAAATCCAACCTATGTTCCTTGACAATTGGACATAGCTGGAAAAGGCCTTTATCACCACTTCAACATAGGATGAAACTGGCAAGGGTTTTTAGTAATCCTAGGTTGTGGCGCTTGTCTTCTGGTTATATGTTGCTGTAGCTTGTACTACTATTGTGGTCTATGGATGCAGGACTCGCCCTCCTCACTAAGGGATGATTGTGGAAGATATTAACTGCATAGATTATATGGTAAGGAATCCTAAACACCTGGATTGTGGGGCAGGCCCAAGTTGGGTAAAGTTAGGATCCCTTGCCAGTGCTTCCAGCCAGCTATATTTTAGTATATAGTCAAGGTCATAAATACCTATATTTAGCACATGTACTCAAGGTCATAAATCTGCTTGTGAGCATGTGCTCACTTAAGTAACCTGTTGGCACTGGGCCTTTGTTTGCTGCTCATATAAAGTAGACCTACTTAAAAATTTTGGGGAAAGGGGGTTGCTGCTGCCTCAAAATAAAGCATGTGTACTACTGTCCCCAAAATGTTCCTAATATACATTCAGAGAATAACACAGATAAGGCCCTATGCCTTTTCTTTATTGCAATAGAGAAACTTATCCTTTTGCAAGGCAAATTAAAGAATAATCTAATGCGTACATTTAAAGTTTTATTGTTTATACATTATTGAGATTTCCACTTAGAAAGAAATAGGAGTTCTAAATACAGATGATTCTCAAATTACAAGGAGTTGCATCCCAATAAACTCATGACACATTGAATTATCAGAAATTGAAAATGCATTACAAGGATTGTAATACACATTGCTAGCTTGCTAAAAGATCCAAATTCAAATTTGAAGTATAGTTTCTCCTGAATGTATATTGCTTTTGCACCATGAAAAGTCGAAAAATCATTAAGCTGAATTATTATATTATCTGTATACAGAAATAAAAGAGGGTCCCTCCCACCTTAAAAAGTAAAAGCTTGGTAAACCATATTATCATAACTTTTCTTGAGTCAGTTGGAGATCTGATGCCATAGGATAACAAAATAGCTTCCTTTTAAGGAAAGATAGTCCTTTTCTGGGATAAAAATCTTATGAGCAGTTGTCCTTGTCCAACAGTGGTACATCGTGGGAGGAAGACAATCTTAGATATGAGACAAGAGGAAAGAAGCTATTTTATTTTTTTTAGTGGTAGTCTGACAACCCTAACTGGTTAGCAGATAGCCCTTTGGAACCAAATAGTATAGAAGAAATAGGGCCTCATTAAGATTGCTAGAGGCCAATGTGCTAGTATGAGCTGTCACAGACATAATGGGAATTTGTCTGCAGGTATCCATTCATAAGATTTTTATTTTATAATTTTTTTTAAAGAGAGGAGAGAGAGAGGGGGAGAGAGAGAGAGAATAGTTTTTAATATTTATTTTTCAGTTTTCGGTAGACACAACATTTTTATTTTATGTGGTGCTGAGTATCGAACCTAGCGCCCCACACATGCCAGGTGAGCGTGTTACCGCTTGAGCCACATCCCCAGCCCCCATTCATAAGATTTTCAAGAGAGTTTCACACCACTCCATATAAGACCTACCAAGGATCTTCAGGAGCATTTGGCTCCAAGGAAAAGAGGTTGAGTCCCAGGCACATAGGACTTAGTGAGGCTGGACCAATACAACAAAAAATTCTGCCTCCCACTACAGGGATAGCACATGCTAAGTAACCAACAGCAGGAGTCTATCACTGGAGATGGCAGGAGCATGGACAGGGAATCTGTGGTGTGGAAACATCAGGAAAGTCAAAGTTGAGGATGCAGCAAGAGCATTGAGGGAAACACTTCAGGTCCTGTGCACCCATCTAAGTATAATACAACACTACAGAAACTTTAGGCTAGCAGTGCTCTGAAGGTATCCAGAGCAATAACAAAACCCAAATCCAACTCAACTCCTGCCCAGATTGAGCCAACTTCCCACATTAACTATATAGAGGAAAAGTTCATACCCATTTCCAGGAATGGATACTATATACCTGGGTATATGCACAAAAGACTTAAAAGCAAGAACTCAAACAGATGGTTATATTCTGTTAGGGTTTGAATATGTTATGTTCTCCCAAAGCTTCTGTGTTAATGCAGGAATATTCAGGGGTCAAGTGGTTATATAATGAGAGACATATCTAATCAGTCCTTACCAGTTTGAATTGATTGGGTGATAACAATAGACAGGAGGGTGGCTGGAAGAAGTAAGTCACTGGGAGTGAGTCCTAGAAGGGTTCATCTTCCCTGTACCTCCCACCTTTTTCTGGGTGCCATGAGCAGAGCAGCGCTCCTCTGTCATGTTCTTCTGCCATGATGTTCCTCCTCACCCTGGGCCCAGAGTAATGGAGTTGGTTGAACATGGACTGAACCTCTGAAACTATGAGCCAAGATTAACTTTTCTTTCTCTAAGTGGTTCTTGCCAGGTATTTTGTTCACAGTTACAAAAGGCTGTCTAACACATATACCAATGTCCACACAGCAAAAGGTGCAAGCAACACAAATGTCCATCAACAGAGGAATGGATAGGCAAGGTGTAGTGTGTATATTCAATGGAATAGTAAGCAGTTTTAAAAAGGAATTAAATTATGATATATGGATGAATCTTGAAAACATTATGCTAAGTTAAATAAATCAAGGAGAAAGGGATATGATTTCACTTATATGAGGCACCTAAAGTTGTCAAACTCATAGAGACAGAAGGTAAAACAGACATTACCAGGGACTGGGGAAAAGGAGGAATGAGTTATTATTTGGGGTGATAAAAAGCTATGGAAATAGATGTTGTTGATAGTTTCACCTATTGTGAATATATTGAATGCCATGATGGTAAATTAAATATCTATATCTCCCCAATTTAAAAAAAATTAAAAATAACTTTCAGACTTCTCATTCTCAGGCTTAGTTAATGTCAATGAGAGATTTAACAAACATTAAAGGAAGAAGTAGTACCAATTTTATGCAAACTTAGTATAATAGCATAATTCTTTCAAGGTTTATTCATATATAGGAATTTTATTCCATTATAAATCTTCCAGAAAATTGAAAGACAGCACCTCTCAACTCATTTTGTGAAGACAACATTGACTTGGCCCTAAAACCGGATGTTAAAACAAGAAAAGAAATCTACAGATCAGTTTCCATCATGACTGTAAATGTAAAAAACTTCAACAAAATATTATCAAATCAAACCCAATGATATTTAAAAAGTAAAATAAATCATGACCAAGTGGACTTAATTTCATGAATGCAATGTTGCTTCAAACATTAGGAAATCAAACAATGTAATTCATCATATCAATAGACTAAAAAAAATTTAACTAGATCCAGAAAATAAAACCGAAAAAAGCTAGCATCCATTTCTGATTAAATTAAAAAAAAAACTCAGAAAACTAAGACAACAAGGGAACTTCTTCACTTCCTCAACCTGAGAAAAGAAATCTACAAAAAATCTGCTGCTAACATCAAAAAAGAATACACATTTTGCCTTTATGATCAGGAACAAAGCAAGCATGACAACTCTCACCAGTCCTATTCAACATCATATTAGAAATCCTAGCTGAAAACACCAAGGTGGGACTAGGGGTAATAAAGAATATGGATTGAGAGAATAAATAAAACTCTCTCTATCTGAAGGTGATATGATTACCTACATAAAAATCTCAAATGATATACTAAATATCACTGCTAGAACTAGGATATGAGCTTAGTAGAGATATAGGGTACAAGGCCAATATAAAAATGTCAATATAAAATATCAAATTTTTAAATATAATAGGAGTGAAAAAGTAGAAATTGAAAAAAACTAATGTCTTTATTGGTGCATTATAATTGTACATAATAGTGGGATTCATTGTGACACATTTAAAAATGCACATAATTGATTAATTTCCTAGTACCTTCCTCTTTTCCCTCCCTTTCACCCTCTGATCCCCTTCCTCTACTGTTCTGCCTTCTATTTTATTTAATTGGAACATTGTAATTATGGATAAAGTGGAATTCATTGTGATATAGTTATCATTCAGATAGCATAATTTCATCTATTTCGTTCCTCAGGACTGTTCATCCTCTCAGCCCCTCATCTCCTTCTTCTACTCTATTGGTCTCCCTTCTATTTTTGTGAGATCCCTTTTTTATTAATCTTTTCTCTCTTGCTTCTACATATGAAAGAAAATATTCACTCTTGACTTTCTGAATCTGGCTCATTTAACTTATCATGAGGTTCTTCAGTTCCATCCATTTACCAGAAATTGGCATAATTTTATTCTTCTTTATGGTCAAGTAGAACTCCATAGTGTATCTATACCACATTTTCTTTATCCATTTATCTGTTGACAGACACCTAAACTGGTTCCATAACATGGCTGTTGAGATTTATGCTGCTGTAAGTATTGGTATGCACGTATCACTACTATAGTATACTGAGTTTTAGTTCTTTTGAATAAATACCAATGACTGGGATAGCTGAGTCATACGGTGATTTCATTTCTAGCCTTTTGTGGAATCTCCATACTTCCATAATGGTTTTACTAATTTACAATCCCACCAACAGTGTAACTGTTCCTTGTTCCTCACATTCTTGTGAGCATTTATTATTGTTTGTCTTCTTGATGATTGCCATTCTAACTGGAGTAAGATGAAATTGCAGTGTAGTTTTGATTAGCATTTTACTAATTGCTAAAGATGTCAAAGTTTCTTTCATTTATTTATTGGCTATTTTCATTTTTTCTTTTAAGAAATGTTTGTTTAGTTCATTTGTTCACTTATTGATTGCATTATTTGTTTTTTGGTTGGTATTAAGTTTTTTTAAAATTCTTTGTATATTCTGAATATTATTCCTGTCTGAAGAGTAGCTGGCAAAGATTTTCTTCCCTTCTGTAGGTGCTGTCTTTATGCTCTTATTTTATTTGCTGTACAGAAACTTTTTAATTTGACTTTATCCTACTTATTGATTCTTGGTTTTATTTATTGAGCTTTAAGACTTTTATTAAGGAAGTCAATGCCTGCACCTATATGTTGGAGTGCTCACCCTAGGTTTTCTTCTAACAGTTGCAGAATTTCTCATCTAATTCCTAGGTCTTTGATCCACTTCGAGTTGACTTTTGTGCAGGGCAAGAGAAATCTGCTAGCATGACTATATAAACCTAACAAGGCTATAGGAAACAAGGTCAACATAAAATATCAATAGTTTTTAAGTATAAATGTAATTTTAAAAAGTAGAAATTAAAAATTTTAAGATAATATCATTAGCAGTAATACCAAAAAATGTGAAAATCATAGGTATAAACCTAATATGTGTAAGGTATGTGTTTAAAAATAATGAAACAGATGAGAGAAATAAAAAAGATTTAAATAAATGGATATATACCACAGTGTCATATTTTTGTGTATGATAATGATGACCAATACAATGTAGTGAAAGCTGTTTTTCAAAATAATATTAGAATATATTAATTAAATTAATGTTCTCATCTCATATAACTTTTAGATTAAAGTGAATGTGATAATGCAAGGACTGTGTATTGATGACTATATCAAGAAATATAATGTATTACTAAGACTTGCTACAACAATCCCTGAAAAGTGTCAAGATTCACTGCTTTCTGTTTATACCACTGAAAATCATTTATCTGCATGGGTGATTCTGAGTAGTGAGTCTGTTGTAGAGACTCTCTTGGTAGGTTGACTGTGGGGCATATGCACAGTGCATTCATTGATTTGTGAACTTGTGCAACAAATCACAGCTGTATCCTACTGGAATATTTTGTTGAAAGAGAATAGAGTTAATTTTGATTTTTGTGTTTTCTTTTTTTATACTTATTTAATTTTATAAAACAAAAGTAAAGTAATATATGAAATACACCGTAAGTTATATATGTATATGTTATATAAGTTATACGTGTGTGTGTGTGTGTGTGTGTGTGTGTATTCAATGCATATATATGGCACATATACACATTCATACATTCTTGATTAAGAAATTTTCTAAAAATACAGGGGAATGTCAAGGAGGATTGTAATATAGGAAGCTCTGAAAATCCACCTCTCCCCTTTGAGAGAAATTATACTGCCAGAATCTATCTTATGTAATGATTTGGGACATTGGAGTCTACTCGAAGGCTTCTGGCTTTCTGGGAAAAGCATGGTTGACATTTAAGATTTAAAACATTAAAAAACCCTCCTTATATGGGGGAATTTACAGTCATTATGCATGCTCAGAAAAAGATGCAGACTCAAAAAATTTCAGAGAAGACCTTAAGTTTATACCTTATGATGATCTCTCAAAACCCTACAACAATTTTTAAAATTAGCAAACTCTGGAAAAGGAAGAATATGATTTACATGGTTAAGACATTGTAAGATTAAAACAACAACAACAACAAATCCCAAGCATACAAAGAAATAGGAATGTATGGCTTACTTATAGAACAAAATAATTGGACAGAATAAGAACAAAATAAATTGACAGAAACCATCCCAAATGGAATGCTTTCTGGACAAAGATATAAAAACAATGTCTAGAGCATGCTCAAACAATTAAAGGAAGACAGGGAAAAATTCAAGAAAATTATTATGAACAAAATGGAAATGTTGATAAAGACACAGAAAACAAAAAAGAGAAATTATGGAGTTGAAAGTGTAATAACAGAAATAGAAACTTTACTAAAAGGATTCAAAAGCAGATATACCTATGCAGAAGAAAGAATCAGGATAGAATTTGAAGCTAGGATAATTGAAATTATGGAATCAAGAACAGGAAGAAAAAATGCTGAAGGAAGTTGTAAAGAGCCTAAAGGACATGTGAGATTCCATCATACAGACCAACATATACATGTGGGAGTTGTAGAAGGAAAAGAAGAATAGAAGAGGGAAGAGAGATATTTGAAGAAATAATGGCTAAAATTTCATAAGTTACAAGCAAGATATGGATCTTCAAACCCAAGAAGCTCAAAATGAATCTAAGTAGAATAAATGCAAAGAGACTTGCACCAAGAAAAACCATAATCCAACTGTTGAGAGCCAAAGAGAAACAGAATATTAACAAGAGTAAGAGAGAACTTATTCATCATATATAAGGGATTTTCACTAAGAGTTTCACTATATTTCCCATAAAAATATGGGAGATTAAACACCATGGGTTGAAGTAATCAAATTGCCAGAAGAAAACAGTCTACTAAGGATTTTACATTTGGCAAAACCCTTCTTTAAAACTGAAGGAGAAATTAAGGCATTCCCAGATAAACAAAAGCTGAGAAAGTTTATTAGTATTTGCCTTTCTCTGCAAAAATTTCTAAAGGAAATCCTTCAAGTTGAAATGAAACAATGTTAAGAGGGAACTAAAAGTCATATGAAGAAATAAAGATCTCCGATAAAGGTCATTTACATGGATTATCATCAAGTCTAGTATTATTGTATTTTTGGTTGTAACTCCATTTTTGTTTACTATACAGTCTAAAAGTTACATAGAAAAACAATTCTTAGTGTTTGTTTTTGAACCTGTATAATTTTTGATATCAATAAGTAAAGGGTGGGGACAGAATTGTATAGGAACAGAGATTTTATATACTATCGAATTTAAACTGGCATACATTTAAATAAGACTTTTGCAAATTTGAGACATTCATGGCAATTTCCATTTTAGCTACAAAGAAAATAACTAGTACATACACAAAATAAAATTAAAAGTAATTAAAATGTTTCACTAAAACAAAACAGCATTTAAATAAAAATAATTATAATTTTAAAATAAACATAATGCAAGAAATGAGGGGGAAAAGCTATACATCCTATAGAAAATAAATAAGATATGGTAGAACTGATTTCTTCTTTATCATTAAATTCTTTAAATATTAATGAATTAAACTATCAAATGAAAAGACAGAGATTGGCAGAATGGATTTTTAAAATGATCCAACTATATGTGGTATACAGAAGATTATTTTTAGATCCAAAGACACAAAAATATTAGAAGTAAACAAGTGAAGATATTCCATGCAAATAGTTACCAAAGAAAGCTAGGGAGAATATATTAATATACAAAACAGACTTAAATCAAAATATTTATGAGACAAAAAGGACATTATCTTTGGATAAAAGCTCAACCAAGAAATGTTATATGACAATCGTAGACATTTACACACTTAATAACAGACTCCCAAAAAATGCAAAGCAAAAATGAACTTCTGTGAAGGGAGAAATAGACAGTTCTACAATAGTTGGAGACTTCAAATGTATTCACAGAATACCCAGAAGAAGATAAGTCAGGAAATAGAGGACTTGAACAGCAAAGCAAGACAACTACATCAAAAAGACGCACAAAACACTCAACCTAGCAAACTATAATACACACTCTTCTCAAAGGTTCATAGAACATTCTTCAGGATGGGCTGTATATTATGCCACAAAACTAGTCTTAATATAAGTAATTTCTCTGAGCATAAATTGAAGTTAGAAATCAATATCAGAAAGAAAACTGAAAACTTCACAAGTATCTGGGAACCAAATAGTACACTCTTATACTACCAATGAGTCAAAGAAAGAAATCACAAGAGAATTTAGAAAAGAAAGATGAATGAACATTAAAACACGATGTGCCAAAATCTACAAGATGCAGTGAAAATACTGCTGAGAGGGAAATTCATAGCTGTAAATGCTTACATTAAAAAAGAAGAAAGATTTCAAATCAACAACCTAAATTTACACTTTAAGGAACTACAAAAAGAAGAACAAACTAACCCCAAAGCTAGAAGAAGGAAGGAAATAATAAAGATTAGGGGTGAGATAAATAAAATAGAGAATAGAAAAACAATAGAGAAAATCACTGAAGCCAAAAGTTGGTTCTTGCAACAGATCAACAAAATCAACCAAATTTTAGCACTATTAACTAAGAATAAAAGAGAGAAGACTCAGGTTATTAAAATCAGAAATGGAAGTGGGGACATTATTGCCATTTCTACAGAAATATAAAAAGTTATAAGAAACTGCTATGAACAACTGAACACCAACAAATTGGATAACCTACACTGAATGGAGAAAACCCTAGAGACACAAAACTTACCAAGAGTGAATCATGCAGAAATAGAAAAAAGATTAATAGACCTATAACTTCCAATGAGATCAAATTAGTAATAAAAAACCCCAAAACATTCCATGGGAAAAAAAAGCCTAGGACCAGATGGTTTTGATATATTCTATGGAATATTTAAAGAAAAAAATAATTATACAAAGTAAAAAAATGATGATGAATTCTAACTCATTCTAAGAAATCAATATTGCATTAATATCACAGCCAGATAACAGAAATACAAGAAAACTGTAAATGAATACATTTTATAAATATTGGTGCAAATATCCTCAACAAAATACTACTAACCCAAATTTAGCAGCATATTAAAAGGATTGTACACTATGACCAAATGGGATCTAGTTCTGCAGTGCAAAGATGGTTCAACACATGATAATCAATTGTGTAATACACATTAACAAATGAAGGGAAAAACCATGATCATTTCAACTGATTCAGGAAAAGCAGTTGACAAAATTCAACACTCTTTCCAGCATAAAAACACCCCCAGGTATCATCACTGTTGGGATCAAGGCCTTAACATATGAATTTGGGGAGGACACAAATATTCAGTCCATAACATAGACAGAGCAATCATTTAAGAAAAAGAAATAAAATACATTTAAATTGAGAAGGAAGTAAAATAATTGCTATTAATAGACAGCATAATCTTATATGTAGAAAACAAACATAGACTTAGAACATACAAATTTGCAGAATATAAAATTAAAATACAGAAATCATTTGTTCTCTATACAACTTAGAATAGTAATCCAAAGTGGAATTAAGTGAACAGTTCCATTTATAATAGCACTGAAAAGAATGAAATACTTAATCATTAACCAAAAAGGTGAAATACTTGTACAAAAGAAACCTAAAAAATTGCTGAAGGAAATTAAAGAAGAACTTAATAAATGGAAAGACATCACATGTTCATGGATTGTGGCAAAACTGTGAAGATATCAATACTGCTTAAAGGAATCCACAGATTGAATGCCATCCCTATTAAAACTCTAACATTGTTTTTTTCAAAAATAGAAATTTTCATCCTAAAATTGATATAGACTCTTAAAATATCCCAAATAGTCAAAAATCTTGAAAAACAAATGAAAAATTGGATTTATAATTCCTGATTTTGAACTCACTACAAACCTACAATAATCAAAACAGTGTGGTAGTGACATAAAGATTGACTTAAGGACTCATAGAATAGAAAAGGGAGTCCTGAAGTACATGATCAAATGATTTTTGTCAGATTTCAAAATTATTGAAGGGGAAAGAATATTCTTTTCAACAAATGGTACGAGGAAAACTGGATATCTATGTGGACATAAATAAAATTGGGCTTTACTTAACATCATATTCTAAAGTTAAAGCAAAGATATAAACATAAAAGCTAAAATGATAAATATATTGGAAAACATTTAGAAAAATTTTCATGACATTGGATTTGGAAACTGTCTTTGGTTATGCACTCAAATCACAGGCAATGAAAGAAAGTAATGGACAAGTTGTACTATATCCGAATTAAAAACTTTTGTTGCATCAAAAACACTATTACCACAAACCACAACTCAATGAGAAAAAATATTTGAAAATCAAACCTAGATAAGGATTTAATATCCAGAATACATAAAAAGCTCTTAATACTCCACAGTAACAAAAAGAATTAAAAACTCAATTCCAAAATGGGCAAAGGACTTGAATATATATTTCTCTAAAGAAGATATATGAGTGGTCAATAAGTACATGAAAAGAAGTTCACCATCATTAATTGGTAGAGATCTTCATATTAAAACCACAGTGAGATGCCACTTCATATCCATTAGGAGAGCTACTATTAAAAATATGGAGAATAGCAAGTGTTGGCAATGAGGTAGACAAATTAGAACCTCTTGCGTTACTATTGCTGGTGGGAATAAATATAATGGAGCAACCACTGTGAAAAGTTCCTCCAAAAAATAATAATAAACATAAAATTACCATATGATCTAACAATTCCACAAAAATAATTGAATGCAGAGACTCAAGTAGATGTTTGTACACTCATATTCCCAGCAGCATTGTCCAAAATTAACAAAAAATGTTCATTGACAGATGAATGAGGAAACAAAATGTAGTATACTTATCCAATGGAATATTAGTAAACCTTAAAACGAAATGGAATTCTGAATTTTGAAGACATATGCTAAATGAAATAAGCCAGGTCCAAAAGAGTAGATATTGTATGATTCTATAAAAGTGAAATGTCCAGAATAGGCAAATTTATAGAGACAGACAGTAATTTAGTGGTTGCCTCAGGCTGGGGGGCAGGGAATAGGAGTGGGAGTGACTGATAATGAGTACTAGGCTTCTTTTTTAAGTAATAAAAAAGTTCCATAATTAGATTATGATGATGGTTGCATAGCTCCATGAATATACTGCAGTCCATTGAACTGTACAATATAAATAGTGAATATTATGAAATATGAATTATATTCAATAAAAGTGTTGGGAAAAAAACTACTGAGAAGTGATAAATAAGCTTATACCTATATATGTATATATGTGTATATGCACGTGTGCGCCTGTGCACGCACACACACGGGTCAGTGTATGGTGTTCCTTTCCTGGATCAGATCTGTTCCTCCTGCCCCCGCCCCCACTCCAGTCCCATGTCCCACTTGCTCTTATTTTTTTTTACTTCCCTGAGGCCACAGGGACTCTATCCTTTTTTTCCTCCAGTGGCAGTGGATTTGAAATGTCATTGAGAGGCCTACATGTTGAAAGCTTGCTCATCAGACTGTGGTGCTATTAGGAGGGGGCGGAACCTATGGGAGATGAGGCCTAGTGGAAGGAAGTTAGGTCATTGGGATGTGCCTTTGAAGGAAACATTGGGACTCCAGACCCTTTGCCTCCCAGCTGTCAACACTCCTACTACGATGTGCTGCCTCACCACAGGCCCAAAAAGTAGAGTCAGTTGACCATGAACTGAAAACTTACAGAATTCTCATCACATATTAAAAAAAATAACTTCTAAGTCTAAAGTTTCTGACTCATTCAACACATTAAAAAAAATGTGTGGTAGGCAGAATAATGCCCTCAACCCCAAAGAGATGTTTACATCCCAATTCCTGGTACATGTGAATATGTTAGGCACAAAGCAGTTTTCAGGGGAGATCAGCCTGGTCCAATCTAAACATGTGTCCTTGAAAGTGGAAGATGGCAAAAGATGAGTGGGTTAGAGAGATGCACTGTGTGAAGGAGTCAAGTCACCACAGCTTTCAAGATGGAGGAAGGAAACCATGAGCCAAAGAAATTCAGTAACCACTGGAAGCTGAGAATGGCCCTCATCTTACAGTCAGCTGGAATATGTGGGATTAGATCCTACAACCACAGGGAACTGAATTCTGAAATGAAGAGGAAACAGATTCTCTTCTAATATCTCCCGAAAGGAAAGTAGCTTGCTGACACATTGATTTTAGCTCAGCAGAACCCATGTCTGACTTCTGACCTTCAGAACTATAACAATAAACTTCTTTTGTTTTAAGCCACTACATCTGTGACATTTTGTTATGGCAGAAAATAATTGGAAACCCACATAAAGTATGCAAGAGCCCAGGTGAAGGTATGGTGAGGGATAGGGGTAGGGTAGAAGCAGAGGCACGGCCCTCATGAAGTTTATAGTTGGGAAAATAAATACTACGCTAGCTAATCACAACTGCAATCATAAGATATTTTGGGTGCTTTGAATGCAGAGTAGGGAATCTAACCTAGGTTGAAAGTACAGAAATTAACAACATTTGAGGGAGACTTCCAAGATGACAACTGGGAATTCCAAGGATTTGTGCCTTAGGTTTTTTTCCTGACACTGAAGCTAATTTACTCATGCTGTCCTTAGGGAAAATCTTATGGTACTTTCCTTCTCAGGCTCCTCTTCCCAACTGGAAGAAACTCTCACTGTAACCTGTATTTCTGGGGATCCCCAGAGAAATGCATCAGGTCCCTTCTAGTCCTCTAATGATTCTCTTTGTGAAATTTTGTGCTATCAGATTTAAATTGTGCAGCCTAAGAACTTAGGCCAATAACACTTATAGTTGAGACAACGGAGAAGAAAGTCTTTCTTTTCTTCTCCAATAAGAAATCACTCTGAGACAAACAAATATCAATATGGAATGGATAGAAATTTCCAGTAAATTTTTATTTTAGAATAGGTTTAGGTTTACATAAAAGTTTCAAAGATAGTTCAGAGAGTTTTTCTATATATTCTCTCTATTTTCCAAATTGTTACCAACTTACATATTTTGGGTATTTTTGTCAAATTTTGGAAACCAACATTGCTCCACTACTATTAGCTGACCTACATTTTATTCAGATTTCAATAGCTTTCCCATTAATGTCATTTTTCTATTTCCAGGATCACATCAAGAATACCATCATTACATTTAGCTAACTCTTCTGGCCTTTACCCGTTTTTCAAACTTCCTTTGTTTTTAACAACTTGACAAGTGTGAGGCATAATGCTTATTTTGTAGAGTATTCCTCTATTTAGGTTTGTCTGACATATTTTCTCATGGTTAATTTAAGCCATTTTACTTTCAACATGACATCATTGATGCTGTTAACCTTAATCACCTGGCTATGGTAGTATTTTCCAGTTTTTCCTATTATAGGTTTTCTTTCCCCTTTCTATATTCTACACTTTGAAAAGGAGCAAAGCCCACACTCTTCATACTGATGCCTCCAACCTAACCCAGGAAGGAAGGAATAAGCACATCTCCAGGGAGGCAGAATATCTCTATATATTATTCATAATTTTTATATGTGAGAGAGTTGTTTATTATTTATTTATTTATTCATTTTTTATATCAGTATAAATTCACAGATGTTAATTTTACACTTTGTATTATAATCCAATACTATGTTACTTGTTGATCAATTATTATTGCTTTGGCCATTGGGAGATCTTCCAAGTTGACTTCTGAGTTCCTTTGTCGTATTCCAATCATTTTGCTTCCTGAGAACTCATTTTATTATTGCTATTATAAGATGCTCCAAGCTCACCTTATATTTTCCCTGTCACAGTCTTACAATGAGCCGTTTTACAAGGAGCCCTGGTCCTTTTAGCTGAAAATAGTTAGAAAGGAAGATTTCAGCATTGGGTATGCTCATGGCTACTGTGGTCTCTCACTGCTTCTAGGTCTTCTCAATGGTCAGAGTAGGACATACATGGGTGTATCCTAACCCATGTGTGACTATAAATATTTATGTACCTCTATCTGTATTAAGCATAACAAAGTTCATACTGATGCCTCCATTCTAACTCAGGACCATACTAACCCTCCAAAGTAGTGATAGTTTGAGCTTTTTCCCTCAAAATAAGTAGTGTTTCTACACACACACACACACACACACACACAAAATCATGTGGTTTACAAACTTTTTTATACTTCTTTGTCTGATTTCACTCAGCATGTTTTGAGATTCTTCCATGTTGTAGGTACCAACATTTGATTTATTTTTATTTTTTTGGTAGTATGAATACTACTTTGTATGAAGGGAATACCACAATTTGTTTATCTATTCAACTATTGATAGACAATTAGGTGGTTTCTAATTTCTGGCTATGACACATAAAACTGCTGTGAGTGTTCACATACAAGTTTTTGTAGGAACATAAGCTTTCCTTTCTGTTGAGTAAATAACTAAGAGTTTATCTAGTCTGTTTTCTGTTGCTGCAACAGAATACCAAGACTGGGTAGTTTATAAAGAATAGAGGTTTATTAAGCTCACAGCTCTGTAGGCTGGGAAGTCTAAAACCATCGTGTCGGAAACTGCTCAGCATCTTGTGAGCATCTTATTGGCTCCATTATAACATGACAGAGGGCATTATATGGTGAGACAGAATAAGTATGCTGGAGGGTACTTGTTTTTACAACAAAGATGCTCATGCCATAATTAATCCATCAATTAAAAAATGGATTAATCCATTCATGAGGGCTCTTCAAATTGCCTTCCATAAGTCTTAAATATCTAAATACCATTAACATATGATTTGGGGATTGTTTCCAATACTTAAATTTTTGGGGACATACCCAAATCATAGCAGAGTTGAAAGAGTGGATCATGTAGTATGTGTGTGTTTGATTATGTTTGATTTGTAATCCTACCAGTATTGTATGAGCATTCTATTGGTTCTACATTGTCACCAATACTTGGTTTGGTTAGTCTGTATAATTTTAGACATTCTAATAAGTGTGATATGGTATCTCATTCCTTGATACCATATGACATTAAATATCTTTACAGGGCTTATCCACCCTCTGTATAATCTTTTTATGAAAAATCTGTAAAATTTGGCCATTTTAAATGGGATTGCATATTTTTTTATTATTGGGCTTTAAAAATTCTGTATATATTCCAGGTGACAAGTCCTTTATCCAATAAGTGATTTGAAAATATTTTCTTACAGATGATTAGGACACCAAAATAAGAATAGAAAGAAATATTCAGAGATGCACACAGGTCATAGTTAAATGGTTGGTTTCTCCACAGCAGATTATAATGGGGCTCCATTCTTCTGTAATAAAGGAACTAAGGGTACCACACAAGTTTTTGGTGACCTACTCAAAGTTGTACAAAATAAAGATATGACCACTGAAATGGAGTGCAGATAAAGTTTGAGTTACAGAAAACTAGAACAGCCAGTCAGAGTGGGAACACTGACTTGATGAAAAATTCTTTATCTTGTCGAACTAGTAATCCTTAGGTGCCTCTTCTTCTGAGAACAGGTTTAGTAACAAAATATGAGACAGAGCTGCATTCTCAGGTGGGCTTCTGTTAGGAGAGTTCTGTGGTGAGCAGAAATCTGCCTCAGGTAGGACATGGCATTTTTACAGTTAAGTCACATCAAAGCTAATTGAATAGATAAACTTGTCAATATATATTTTGGAAGACCACCTGGAAAGATAAATTAAAATGGATCCCTAACTTACACTGTACCATTGCACATTCTAAAAGAATGTAATAATAGGTAAAAATAAAAGAAAGAAATAATAAAAGGAATAAAAAATTAAAGGTAAAGAGCCTTTCATAAACAAATTTGAATGAAGAATACCTCACAAATTGTTGTATAAAATCATAAAATATTTATAAATTCAGATACATGAAAATCAACCATTTTTGTATGGTAAAAAAAATCATAAGAAAAGTCAAATGACAAAAGATATACTATGAAATGAATATTTGAATAAAATTTTGTAACAAAGAGATGATACATAGCAATAATTTTAAAATAGAAAAAAAGCTAAGATATGAACATGGAGTTTTAAAAAAAGGAGAGAATGACTTTTAATTAAGAAGATACTGACTTGTACTCATAATAAGAAAAATTCAAATGAAGCTGGGACATTGCGGAGACGGAAAAGTTGGATAGCAAGACTTAGGCTGGCAAAAATGTGGGGTTCAATTAATGAATAAAGCTGTAAAAATTATAAACAGGTATACACAATAGGGCCACGAAATATATGAGATAAACATTGACAGAATTGATAGGAAAAATAGTTGTACAACAGTTGGATACTTCAACATCCTACTCTCAATAATGGGTAGTACAACCAAACAGAAGATAAATAGAAATAGAGGACTTGAACAGCACAAAAAACAACCAGATCCAATAGTCATGTGTAGATCACTCCACCCAAGGAAGGTAAATCCATGTTCTTCTCAAGTGTATGTGGCACATTCTCTAGGATAGACCCTGTGTTAAACCATAAAACAAGTCAGTCAATCTTAAAAGATTAAAACAATTAAAAGTGTCTACTCCAACCACAAGGGAATGAAATCAGGAACCAAGAACAGAAAGAAAAATTACAAATATGTGGAAATTAAACAATATGCTTTAAAATAACCAGTGCTAGAAATCACAAAGGAAATTAGAAAATACCAGAGATGACTGAAAGTGAAAACACAACAAACCAAAATTTCAGAATGTAGCAAAAGCAGTGCTTAAAGGGAAATGTTCATCTGTGTCTAAATTATACAATAAGAAAAAAAATTCAAGTCAAGAAACTAACTTTACACCTTGAGGATATTAAACAAGAAGAGAAAACTAAACTTCCTTCTGTTGGGCTAGAAGAAGAAAGGAAATAAAAATTAGAATGGCGATCAGTGAAACTGAGAATTGAAAAATAAAATCAATAAGTCCTAAAACTGACTCTTCATTAAAATTGACCCCAAAATAACTTCAACAAAATTGTCATGTCTTTAGCTAGATAAAGTGGGAAAAGGACACAATATCTTAAAACATTACCAATTACAGAACATTAGTTCTAATTTACAGGAAATAGAAATATTATAAGAAAATACTATGATCAATGTGCACCAACAATTAGATAATATAGATGAAATGGAAATATTTCTAGAAACATAAGAATCACCTAAATTGACTCACTTAAAGATAGAGAACCTCTACAAATCTATAAAAAGATTGAATCAGTAATCAGAATCTCTCAACAAAAATCCAGGACCATATAATTTCACTAGTGAATCTTACCAAATGTTTAAAGAAGAAAACCAAATCAGTAAAATTCTTCAAGAAATGGAGGGAATATATCTTAATTTACTCCAGAAGGCCAGCATTAGAACTCCTGATACCAAGCTAGGAAAAGACATCACAAGAAGATTACAGACAAAGGAGTGCAAAGGTATTTTTTTTAAAAAAAGAATCAATCTAATAGATTGATTTATATTAGTAGAACAAAGGTCAAAGACCACATAATTATCTCAACTGATGTAAAAAAAAAAAAGACAAAACATTTGGCAATACTCAATATACTTTCAGGATTAAAAATCTCAAAAAAGAAAATCTCTATGAGATAAAGAATACTTATTTAAAAAACTCTATGACTGACGTATTTTCAGTAGTGAAAGGTTGAAATGCTTTCTCCCTGATTCTCTCATTTCCCTCTAGTAACAAAGGTGCACACTTTTACCCCTGCTGTTTAGCATTGTAAATTTTAGGTAGAGAATTAGACAAGTAAAGAAAGAAAAGATATCCAAATTGAAAAAGAAGTAAAATTACCTCTATTGTAGGGAACATAATCTTACAGATAGAAAATTCCAAAGAACCCAGAATAACACAAATCTAGCAAAATTTTAGATAAAAAGATCACCACCAAAAAAATTCAGGTATACAGAAGTATACTATCAAAGAATAATCATAAAAGCAAATTTACAGTTGCATCTGACAAAGTAAATACCCAGGAATAAATTTAACCAAGGAGATGAAAAACATGTACACTGAAAACTATAAAAACTTGCTGAAAGAAATTAAAGAAATAAATAGATATCCTGGCATGGATTAGGAAACAATATTGTTAAGATGTTAATGTTATCCAATCTGCAGATTTAATGGAACTCCTTTTAAAATTCCAACAGTCTCTGCTGCAGAAATGGAAAAGCTAATGTTTAAATTTGTAGAGAATTGCAAGGGGTCCAGAATAGCCAAAATAATATTAAAAAGTAAAAATAAACAGGAGGACTACAATTCCTGATTTTAAAATATGTGGTAAAACTACAATAATCAAAACAATATGGTACAAATGTAGAGTTACCAAGGGAATGAATTGAGAGTCCAGAAATAAACCCATATATCCTGGCCAAATGCTTTTTGAAAAAAGTGCCATGTTCATTCAAAGGGGGGAAATAACAGTTCCTTTAATAAATAGTGCAAGGACAATTGGATATCCACATGCAGAGGAATAAAGTTGGACACTTACCTCACACCACATAATAAAAACTATCTCAAAATGGATCCATAAACTAAATGTAAGAGCTAAAGTCATAAGCTCTCGGAAGATACAGAGGATTTTTAGGGCATTGAAAATACTGCATGATCCTGTAATGATGGCTATGTGTAGAATACACAACATCAAAAGTAAATCCTAAGGTGAACCCAGGACTTTGACTGATTTTGTTGTGTTATGTAGGTTTATCAGTTGTACCACTTTGATGAGGGATATTGATCTAAGGGGAGGTAGGGAGTTTATAGGAAATTTTTGTATATTCCACCCAAATTTTCTGAAAACCTAGAACTATTATAAAAAAATAAAGTCTTAAAAAAAACTTTTAGAAGACAACATAGGAATAAATGTTCATGATATTGAATTTGAAAATGGTTCTTAGAATGCCAAGAACACAAGTAACAAAGGAAAAAATGTAGATAGGTTGAACTTCATCAAAATTTTTGTAGGGCTGAGGTTGTGGCTCAGTTGGTAGAGCACTCGCCTAGCATGTGCAAGGCCCTGGGTTCGATCCTTAGCACCACATAAAAATAAATTAATTAAAGATATTGTGTCCAACTACAACTAAAAAATAAATATTAAAAAAATTTTGTACCTCAAAGACATTGTCCAAAAAGTGAAAGACAATTACAGAATGATAGAAAATATTTGCAAATCATGTATGTATTGGATAAGGGATTAATATACAGAACATATAATGAACTCCAGGAACTCAACAACAAGAACACAAAAGCAAATCATCAAATAAATAAAAGGAGCAAAGGACTCGGATAGACATTTTTTCAAAGAAGATGTACAAGTGGTTAATAAGCACATAAATCATGAATTTCAACATCATTAATCACTAGGAAAATGTCAATTAAAACTACAATGAGCTATACTATATTTTATAGCTACTAGGATGGCAATAGTAATATTAATATTAACAACAACAACCAAACAAAAACTGAGAAGTGTTGGTGAGGATGTAGAGAAACTGAAGCCCTTGTATATTAATGATGAAAATTAAAAATGGTGCCAGGTGCAGTAGCACATGCCTGTAATCCCAGTGTTTTGGGAGGCTGTGGCAGGAGGATTGCAAGTTTAAAACCAGCCTCAGCAACTTAGGCTCTAAGCACCTTAGCAAGACCCTGTCTCAAAGTAAAAAATAGGCTAGGCATGTGGCTCAGTGGCTAAGAGTCCCTGGGTTCAATCCCCAGTACAAACAAACAAAAAACAAAAACAACAAAGGTGTGGTTATTGTAGAAAACAGTGTGGTGGTTCTTCCAAAGGTTAAATGTGGAATTATCACATGACCCAGCAATTCCATTCATAACAGTTAAATGATGGGACACTTCATGTCTAACAAGAAATGAATAAACAAAATGTGTATATCCATACAATGGGGTATCATTCAGTCTTACAAAGGAATAAAATTCAGATACATGCTACAATATGAAAGAAATTTAAAGAGATTTTCCTAAATTAAATAGGTTCTATATGATCTCCAACTTATTTGTGGTGCCTGGAGTACATAAGCTAGTAGAGACAGAAGTAGAACAGTGGTTATTGGGGGCTGGAATGTGGAGGAAGTAGTTGTTTATTGGGTACAGAATTTCAGTTTAGGAAGGTGAAAATGGTTCTAGTGATGGATGGTGGTGATGGTTGTACAGCAATGTGAATTCAATTAATGCTGTTAAACTGTACACTCGAAGATGGTTAAAATAGTAAAGTTAATGTTTTCAACATTTTACCACAATAAGGGAGGGGAGGAAAAGGGGAAGTGCTGAGGATTGAAATGGAACAAATTATGTTACATGTATTTATGAATACATTAAAATGAATTCTACCATTATGTGAGACCATACTACACTAAGAAAAAATTCAAAAAGATATTTAAAAAAAATTAAAAATTTGTTCTTTGGCTACAAAGCAGAGATGTAAGTTCACAATTAAAAAGGAAACAGTTTGTAGTGAATAATATGCTTTCTGCGGTGTAGTAAGCTTTAAAATGAAAGTGTTGCACAGCCTGAATGATCAATAAATCAGTCATGTAAATCTGTGTTGGTATCTGATTTGTTATATTATGCCTTCATAAAATAATCATTCCTTGAAGAATTGTCTCAATGACTGTCTTCAAAGTAAGCTGCATTGTGCCTTATTAACAGACTGGTTTATATGGAAACCTGTAAATGGCAAATACACACAGGCGAAATTCTCTCCAGAGATTAATCACATGGTCACTGCTGTTCACGTCTACCAGAATGTAAACCCTATTTTGTTTACTGCTTCCTGCTTAGCAACTAGAATTGCACATAGCAAGTGATCTGTAAATAACTGTTGAGAGAATTCTAACACTTACTTGAATGAAATCCTTCTGCTTCAGCACCTTAACTGATGTTACAATTTTGATGATTGCGACAAAAGCATGAAAAATTCCTCAAATCAAGAGAGGCAGAGCCAGGTGCGGTGGTGCATGCCTGTAACCCAGCAGCTCGGGAGGCTGAGGCAGGAGGATCTCAAGTTCAAAGCCAGCCTTAGCAATAGCAAGGCACTGTGATATGGCTCAGTGGTTGAGTGACCTTGAGTTCAATCCCTAGTGCCAAAAAAAAAAAAAAAAAAAAAAAAAAAAA
>NW_025999929.1:205517-255956 GCF_001458135.2 Marmota marmota marmota | reverse complement strand
GTGGATATGGGCAAGTTCAATTGAAGACCATTTGGTCCTTGGATCAAAGCCAAGAGTTTTAACCCAGGCTTACATGGAGCAAAATAAAAATGTTGATTGGTACTTGGTTTTCAGAGTGTGATAACTAAGCATTCTCAAACCCCAACCACAATAATGTGTTTGATTTTCTCCAAGTTCAGATAAATGGCAGATTAAAACACAACATGATGCTTTAAAACATGTGGCTGATTTTGTGGGAACAAAGGGCAAATCAAAGAAGAACTAAAGTAGATTCAACAAATGTTGGATTTCCATAGTAGATGTACCAAGATTTTAATAAAGCCCTATTTTAAAATAAAAATAAAAGGATGGAAGACTTTTAAAAGTAAACAAGAGAAGACCAGGGAAAACTTTCTCATAATAACTCTCTTAGGGCTTTGGTGAGGCTGAAATTAGATATGTCAGGCTTAGTTTGAGTTTTAGAGAAGTGGAAGATTTGTATCCATTCTTGCCAGAGTTGGGATATATGTGAGAACTTTTTTATTGGCATCTTTATTCCCACTTGAATCTGAAACAAATTCAGAAATAAGACCAATGAGTTGGATAGTTATATAGACATAGTTGCAAGCAAGTGCAGGCCCCATGGGAGATGTCAGAGGCCCTTGTCTTAGTCCATTTTTTTTTTTTTGTTGCTATCATGGAATACCTGAGACCAGACAATTTGTAGAGGAAAGAGGTTTATTTTAGCTCATGGTTCTGGAAGTCCAAGAACATAAGCCTGTTTAGTTTCTAGTAATTCCCTCAGGGTGCTTTGACTCATGGTGGAAAGCAGAGGGCAAGTGGATACATGCAAAAGGCGGGGTAGCCTTGCTTTGTAACAACCCACTCTTGAGGTAACTAATCCATTTCTGTGAGAACTGATCTAATCTTATTAGGAAGACATTAACCCCTCTTAGCGACCTAATCACCTCTTAAAGGCCCCACTTCCCAATACCACCATATTAACAACCAAATTTTCACATGCATTTTGGTGGGGACAAACCATATTCAAATATAGCAACACCCTGCTCCTGACGGGGGAGGGGGAGGTTTGCCTTTGCAAGACTCACAGTGGGAACAGTGGAGAACCCCAGCTTTTTAACTGTAACTTGTTCCTAAAGAATGAGAAGAAGGGAGAGAGGGGCATCTTTACTTTCTCCTTTCCAAACAGGTGAGGAGGTGCAGTGGAATATGTGGGAAGCAGCTAGAGCATTCCAGTAATGACATTTCTCCACATGGAAAGAGTGCATACCTATGACAGTGTGAGCAATAATAAAGCATTCCCAGGTCTAACAATAAAAGCGGAGGTGAGGAGTGGCTTAGACCAGTTACCAGTCATCTTTGGGCAACTTTTCAAAAAGTGAGCTGAGTGCCTGCTGGATCGGAGCCAGGAACAAGAGGGAAGGCCGATGGGAAACAGAGAGAGTAGCTCTCCCTACCCTGCTCACGGACTCACTCTGCCTTCTCTACTGGGGTGTAACCTACATGCAGTAAAGGGCACAGTACTTGAGAGTAAAGACATTTTTGGGTCTACACCCCAGCCATGCATCCATGACCTGATCAGGATATAGAATATTTTCAGAGCCATTTTTAAAGCACTTGGCCATAACTTCTGCTTTCTTGAGGGATATCTTAGAGTCCTTCCAAGCACCCAAAATCCAAGCCCATAGATGTATTTTTTTTTTAAAGTAAAAAGTTCATTTTACACCAACAATATTCTGTCCCATCATAACACTTTGTTTCTTTTCTAGCATTTAACTTACAAACATAATCATTAAATTGTGCCCCGTTGATAAATTCTGGCAACAGCATTGCTTTTTAAACAATGAAAAAAAAATTTTTTAAGCATAAACAATTCTACTTATCAGGAGATGTTATTCTGACATTCTCTTAAGGAAAAATTGGAACTTTTCCCTATGGTGACAACATCAGAAATAGAATTACCTCATCACAAGGACAATTCTCATGATTAGTCAACCAAAAACAGTCAGAGGAAGATAAAATTAATTTTAAAAGGGAAACCACTTCTTCAGGAAGTACATGTTTTCTAGAATACCTTTAGTGTTTTAGAGAAAAATGTGTTGACTTCGTATATGCGTATGTTCTACTTTAATAATGTAAGTGGAGTTTTCAAGCTGAAAAATATCTTGAGAACTGTTTTCTTTAAGGAATTTTAGATCTCTGTTAAAAATTCAGATTGTTGATTTAAGATTGTAATCAGTTTAGTGTTTTTAAATGAAATATCAGAGATTCCTTTCCTTTATAAAAGCCCATGAAGCAAAATATAGACAGACTCTATGACAAGTGTATATCTATCGCAAACTGTATATATTTGCACAATATTAATATTAAACATAATTTAACATTAAATTATAAAAGTAATTTCATGTAAACACGATATAAATATCTATAAGTATATATTGAATATAATTTAGCATAAAATATTCCAGCTCTCCTACCACTGTGTCTCTGTGCCTTTCAGTGTAAATACTGATCTGTGAACTTCTTCCGGCACCCACTCTGGAGCCAGTAAGGCTCAGACTCACATAGCCTGGTTTTAATGTGGCACTTGTAGACACAACTGGGAGACTAAGTGTTGTCTGTCAAAAACAAATCAGTTCAAAATATCATCATAGTTCTTTATATATGCTGGAGATGAATGTTCTATCTGAGGTGCAGGTGTAAAGATTTTCTTCCATTCTGTAGGCTCTCTCTTCACAATCCTGATTGTTTCCTTGATGTGAAGAAGGTTTTAAGTTTGATACCATCCTATTTATTGATTCTTGATTTTGCTTCTTGGGCTATAGAAGTCTTGTTGAGGAAGTCAGTTTCCATCTGACATGATGGAAAACTGGGCCTACATTTCTTCTAGCTGGCACAGGGTTTCAGGTCCAATCCCTAGGTCCTTGATCCACTTTGAGTTGAGTCTTGTGCAGGGTGAGAGATAGGACTTAAATTTCATTCTGCTACATATGGATTTCCAGTTTTCCCAGCACCATTTGTTGAAGAGGCTATCTTTCCTCTGGTGGCAACTTTGTCTAGTATGATATAACAGCATTTATGTGGCTTTGTCTCTGTGTCTTCTATTTCATTGGTCTTCATGTCTGTTTTGGTGCCAATACCATGAGTTTTGGTTACGATAGCTCTGTAATATAATTTAAAGTTTGGTATTGTGATGCCTCCTGCTTCACTTTATACCAAACAAATAACTTGATAAATAATTACAAAGCTCAGCTACAGGTATATTCAGATCAGAGATAGCATTAGTAGTCATTAAACTATTAATAGTCCTAATTTATGAATCTGTTCTTGGTTCTGCTCTCAGCTCTTTGTGACAATGCAGCCTTTAGGCATCGTATACATGCAAACATTAGTGGCAATTGAAGATTGAGATTTTCCAGTACACTGACCTGGGGGTTCCCTCTGCCTCAGTTAGTAGCAAGCAGTCGAATAACTTTTGTAAAATAGAAACAAGAATGAGCTGCTGGGTAAGGCTCCTCTGAGCTCTAGAATGCCACTATTTTACATTAGACACTTTCTTCAGAATTTAAGACCATGACAACAAGAAAGCAAATAGAAAATGGGGCTCTCTGTAGGCCTTATCCATTTCTTACTGATGTCATTATTTTTAAAGGGATGTGAGAAAATATAAGAAAGATCTCTTAAGTCACTGAAAAACGATATCATCTCATTATCACTTCCTTCTTTTTCAATGACTTATAAGAAAATACACACTTGTTCTCAGAGTCATGATCAACTTTTTTCTATTACGTAGTAATAATACATGATTGTAAATTTACAGTGTCTAGGGTCAAGTTTCACTGCCTTCTAGGAACCTCATTTCAAAATTGAGTGGCTTGTTCTCTTCAGATCATATTTTTTTTTAGTTTCTTTTTAAACCAAAAGTGGGGTTCACTTGGCAAACCTTTATTTCCCTATAATTTCACTTTTAGTAGCTCACATTCATTTGTGCAATCATTCAGAAAGCATAGACTAAATAGTGCTCATTTAAGTTCTTCTTTTCCTGTACGTATCCCTTTAATTTCTTTCATCTGTCTAATTTGCTCTGACGAGTGTTTCAAGAACTGTGTTGAATAGAAGTGGTGAGAGAGGGCATCCCTGTCTTGTTCCAGTTTTTAGAGGGAATGCCTTCAATTTTTCTCCATTTAGAATGATGTTGGTCTGGGGCTTAGCATAGATAGCCTTTATGATGTTGAGATATGTTCCTGTAATCCCTAGTTTTTCTAGTGTTTTGAACATGAATGGATGATGTATTTTGTCAAATGCTTTTTCTGCATCTATTGAGATGATCATATGATTCTTATCTTAGAACCTATTGATGTGATGAATTACATTTATTGATTTCCTTATGTTGAACCAACTTTGCAATCCCTGGGATGAATCCCACTTGATCATGGTGCACAATCTTTTGATATGTTTTTGTATTTGATTTGCCAGAATTTTATTAAGAATTTTTGCATCTATGTTCATTAGAGATATTGGTCTGAAGTTTTCTTTTTTTGATGTGTCTTTGCCTGGTTTTGGAATCAGGGTGATATTGGCCTCATAGAGTGAGTTTGGAAGTGCTCCCTTTTTTCTATTTCCTGAAATAAATTGAAGACTATTGATATTAGTTATTCTTTAAAGGTCTTGTAGAACTCGGCTGTGTATTCATCTGGTCCTGGGCCTTTCTTGGTTGGTAGGCTTCTGATGGTGTCTTCTATTTCATCACTTGATATTGGTCTGTTTAAATTGTGTATATCTTCCTGATTAAATCTGGGCAAATTGTATGACTTAAGAAATTTGTTGATGCCTTCAATAGCTTTTATTTTATTGGAGTATAAATTTTCAAAATAATTTCTAATTATCCTCTGTATTTCTGTAGTGTCTCTTGTAATATTACCTTTTTCATCATGTATGCTGGTAATTTGAGTTTTCTCTCTCTTTCTCTTCATTAGCATAGCTAAGGGTCTGGGCCAGAGTCAGGCTCAGAAGTCAAGTAAGCCAACATCAATCCTGGGCCCACTGAGAGCTAGAAGCCAGGGTACCTTTCTTAGGCCTGTATCTCCTGTCCCTTTGTGTTTAGATAGATAAGAGACCTCCCCAGCCTCCTCTTCAGCCTGGTTATTGTGGAATGGTTTTGGTATAGGGGAGTGGCCAGTTCAAAACTGGCCCATCATTATTCTTCCCTGGAATTCAAAATTGATACAGAGAGAGGGAGTCTGTCTCTTCCCATAAAAACATTGTCAAAGCTATTTCCTACAAAGTAGCAGTTACTGCAAAAGTGAAGAATAAAGTAGACTGAGATAGAGATAGAAGGAGATGTCTTACTGGGTTCCCTCCCACACTCTAGTTTATTTTTTTTAACAGAGCCCCACTTGTATTCCTCTGTGTAACTCTTATGAACTACCAAATGTCCCTGTGTTCTTACAATAAATCTGCGCTTCACTTAAGTTAGCAACAGTGTGCTTTTGTGGTCTTAAAATGGTGTCCTTGTTCTCTTGCAGACAAGTAAGAACTTGGTAAGACAGACTGAAAAACGCACGTACAATATTTCCCAGTGTGAGAGAACTTTTGAGTTTTTGGACCAGGAACTACAGTTCTCATGCATCCCTGCATCCTTGGCACAGTGGAGGAGCTTCATGGAGTCCATGTTGGCTTTACAACAAAATTAGTGAAGGAAGGTCAGTGGGACTTTGGGTAGGTTATTAACCACTCTTTCCCTAGGTTCCTTCTCTGCAAGGACCTGTAGAAATCATTTGGTTTAAGTGTTTATTTTACAGAAGAGGAACTTGAGGCCCAGAGAGGTTAAAAACCATTTGTCCAAGGTCACACAGCTAGTTAGCAGCAGAACTGAAACTACAATTCACGTCTCCAAGTTCTAAATCCAATGCTCTTTCCACTACCTTACAATACCCTCTTCCTTCTGAATCAACTTCCAGTGACCTCAAAAAAGCAAAAAGCCCCCAAAGTCAGCCTCCCCCATTTAAAAATCACCTCAGTACAGGTCCTCAATTCAGTCATCATATCGAACAACTCCCAAAGAGGAAACACATGGTGTTGATCATCACTGGGCTTGGCCAGCCACAGACACTATTCAATAAGAGGAGGAACCACCCAAAGCTAGTGTGTCATGACAAGACCCAGCACAAGGTAACCAAGACAACTCACAAAACTGCTTCTTGGTTTGTTATCCAAGTTGGGATTATTCTTTGTCTTTGCCAATCGTATGACTAAGTGTAGAATTGCTTACCTCAAAACTTAGGAGCAAAAAACATTATCTCAAGAGCAAGGACGTGAAAGACATATGCTTTGGGAAAGAATTAAAAATAAATTAACAACACAACTTGCTGATCAAAAAAATCACAGACAAAAAAGCCTATATCAGAAAGAGAGACAGGGGAATGATAGACACAGGAGTTAGGATAACAGTTACCAATCTAAATGTTAGGTAGAGGGAGGGAAGGCTATCAGATGGAGAAGGGCCAGAACACTGGAGCTCAGTTGTCATGGCCTTTACTTCTGTGTTGGTAGGTTCATAGGTTTTATTTTTTAATCTATTTTTTAAAATTTTCTAGTTAGTTTTACATGACAGTACAATGCATTTTGACACATCATACATAAATGGAGTATAACTTCTCATTCTTCTTGTTGTATATGATGTAGACTTATACCTGTCATGTAATCATAATATGCACATAGAGTAATAATGTCTGATTCAGTCTATTGTCCTCCCTACTCCCACACCCCCTCCCCTCCCTTTACTCTCCTCTGTTTAATCCAAAGTACCTCTGTTTTTCCCTATTCCCCCCTTTATTGTGAATTAGCATCTTCATATCAGAGAAAACATTTAGCCTCTGGTTCTTTGGGATTGATTTATTTTGCTTAACATGATATTCTCCAGCTCCATCCATTTACCTGCAAATGCCATCATTTCATTAAGGTTGAGTAACGTTCCTTTGTGTATGTATACCACACTTTCTTTATCCATTCATCTATTGAAGGGCACCTATGTTGGTTTCATAGTTTAGTTATTGTGTCTCTTAAACATTATTAAAAATAAAAAAATGGATAAATTCACAAAGAAGACCCAATGGAGCAATGGTCAAAGTGTGGTGTGAATCAAGGATTGTGAGTAATCCAATTCTATAAAACTGAGACCCAGAGATGAGAAAGAAAAAGGAAAAGAGAGTAATTATGGTATCAACATATTATCTCTCTCAAACTAGAAAACTTCAAATATTTTTGGGTTTTATTATTATTATTTTTCTTGATTTTTTTCAGTTATGTATGACAGTAGAGAGAATCCAATTTAATATAATTATAAAACACAGAATATATCTTGTTCTAGTTCAGGTCCCAGTACCTCCCTTTCCCCTCCCCTCTCCCCATCCCCTATACCCTCCCCTCTATTGATCTTTTTGCCATTTACTCATAATTATTTTATTTTTAAATTAATTTCTTGTGGATGTACATGATGGTGAGATTCACTATGCTATATTGATATACGTACATGGGAATATTATGTCAGATTCATTTCACTGTCTGGATTTTGTTATTATTTCACTCACTGAGATAACCACACTGTCACTGTTAGGTAGAAAATGAAAGTCTCTTTAATCTCTAAATTAAGGTATGAATGTTGATAAATGAGTATCAGTCTTAATTTATATAATGCTTTATGGAAGGAACAATAATACCAGGCTTAGCATTCTAAAATAAGCTACTGTACACTGAACTTGGGCTTCCTGTGTATGACTTACAATATCAGATTTACATGCTAAGACTTGTTTTAGTTTCAGTTGTGAAATAATTTAAAAACAGACTTTTTCGGGTCCTTCAATGTTTTTTAAATGGACCACAAGTTATGTGTTTAAGCCTTTTGAAACAAGGTTCAAGAAGCAAGCAAAGAAGGAAAACAACCAACTGGTTAAAAAAGTTGATGATGAGTTTTGAATAACAATAAAAAAATTAGCCAGGCACAGGTGTTATACACCTGTAATCCCAGCAGCTCTGGAGGCTGAAGCAGGAGGATCATAAGTTCAAAGCCAGCCTCAGCAACTTAGAAGCCCTAAGCAACTTAGTGAGACCTTGTCTCAAAATTAAAAATATAAAGGGCTGGGGATGTGGCTCAGTGGTAAAGTGCCCCTGGGGGTTCAATCCCTGCATGGGGGAAGGGGAGACCAAAAACCAAACTAAAACAAAACAAAAACTGCCTAACTAACTGCATTAGAGTTAGTTGACTGCCTGCCACTGGCTGAAATGACCTAAATCCCATCATCCATCCTAGAGATCACTGTTTTTTTTAAGAGCATTAATATAGATAAGGCCAATCTGGTACAATACTAACATTTGTGAACTCTGTGGAACGGAAAAATAGAAGGCCTTTGTAGTAGTTCAGAAACCTTTATGTATGTTTGACATTATTATAAAATAACAGGTTATAAGTAAATGAATAGGCAAAAACTTAATATAAGCGTTGGAATGACAAAGGAGCAAGACTGGCAATCTGTGTGAAAGGCTCATTTAAAGAATTTATACCAGTTATCAAACATTATTTTTATTGAGGAAATAATAACTGATTTTCAAAGAATGTAAGAAAATTATAGAATTAATTTTAAATTATTATCCCAAGGTTCCAAAGAACACAAGCCCAAAGTCCAGTTTATAGAGAGGCTATTGCTCTTCCTTTAATAATCCAATAGCTATAAGTGGTGAGAAGAGTTTAGAGTGAGTTCAGGCTCAGTGAAATTCTTCAGTGGGAAAAAATTAGAGAATTTCTTTGCAATCAAATATTCCACATTGACTAAAGATAAGCCAGATTCATTTGGCAAAAACAGAAAATCTGGAAACAAAATATCACAGTGCGGGAGTGGATGAGGAATAGTTCAGGGTATTCTTGCTGTTGAATCCCTCCAAATAGCAAAACACTGCTCATGGTCATTGAAAAAACTCAAATCCTGATATGGTACCCTACTAGAAAAATGTTAACTCTGCTAAAATGGCTATTTTCACTACAGTTTGAACACAAGTTGAAAGGGTGTTTTTGTTGTTGAGGGCACTTAGCGTTTGTTATTAAAAAAATACATTAGAGGAAATATGATTTATCCCTTTCCAAAAAATACAGAATTGAGACTTATGTTGCAAGGATGAAATTATAATTACCTCCTCAATTCAATCACTCCTCACTTTATTCGATCATTTAATTATGATTAAAAATTATAATCTTGTATACCTAGTTCTGTGTAAAAGTGATTCTCCATCAATCCATGAGACATTTGATTCAAAAAGAAAGGAAAGAAGCTTGCAATTAACTTTCAGGGAAGAAATAGCATTTCTCTTCTTTTGAACAATTCTAAAGAGGAAGGAAATGTAAAATTTAATGTTCTCAATTCTGCTGAAGTTATGAATCATCACACATTAGCTAACAATTACATACTACAAGGGCTTTGAGATGTTCACATTGGCCAAGTCCTTTGGTGAAGTTAGGTATTTCTCCTTTTTTATGCATGGGACCCTGCAAAAAAGATTCAAATGTCTCCCACTGCTACTCTTTTTTTGTGTGTGTTTCTTTATAGTTGAGAATTTTTTAAAAGGAGGGGTTAGAAGACCAGATATGTAAAAAGAAGACATGATATCTCAAAACCTGAAGGAATCTGCAGTATGTAAACATATTATTTTTGCTTTCTCATTTTTCCTATAGTTTCTGTAAAACAATGAGACTAATTAACAAGCTAAGTAGATGGCAGTGAGGGAGAGAAATTCCAAATTAACCTTTCCCTTTTAACATGCGCACCAGGCAAAAATGGTTTGTGCCTGGTGCACATGTTAAGAAACTAACAGAAGAAGAAATAGAGATCTGAATAGATACATAGCAGATAAGGAGATTGAATTGGTGATCAAACAACTTGCCGCAAAGAAAAGCTCAGACTCAGCTGCCTTCACTGGTGAATTGTAAAAGTTTAAAGCAGACTTAGCACCAACTTCTCACAAACTCTTTTTGAGAAAGAGAAGAGAATGAAACACTTTCCAAATTTTTTCTGTGAAGTTAATGTTGCCCTTATATCAAAACCAGGCAAAGACATCACAAGAAAAGAAAAATACAAATACACCTCACTAACATAGACACAAAAATCATCAACAAAATACCAACAAACTCAGTCTGACATAGAGAAAGTATTACTTCAAGTGGGAGTTTTTTTTTTAAATTTATTTTTATATTTTTATTTTTTAACTTGTTTTAATTACTTATACATGATACAATGTACACAAATGGAGCACAACTGCTCATTCCTCTGGTTATATATACATTGTGCAGAGTCACACCAGTAGTGTAATCATACACGTATATAGTGTAATAATGTCTGTCTAATTCCACCATCCTTCCCATTCCCACACCCCTTCTCTTCCCCTTACTCCCCTCTGCAAAATCCAAAGTCCCTTCATTCTTCCCCACCCATCCCCATTGTGGATCAGCATCCACTTATCATAGAAAACTTTCAGACTTTGTTTTTTTGGTATTGGCTTATTCCCTTAGCATGGTATTCTCCAGCTCCATCTATTTACCTGCAAATGCAATAATTTCATTCTTCTTTAAGGCTGAGTAGTATTCCATTGTGTATATATACCACATTTTCTTTATCCATTCATCTGTTGAAGGGCATCTAGGTTGGTTCCATAGTTTAGCTATTGCGAATCAAGCTGTATAAACATTGATGTGGTATGTAGGATTCTGACTTTAAGTCCTTTGGCTATAAACTAAGGAGGGGATGGCTAGGTCAAATGGTTGTTCCATTCCAAGTTTTCTGAGGAATCTCCATACTGCTTTCCAGATTGTCTGTACCAATTTGCAGTCCCACCAGCAATATATGAGTGTGCCTTTTCCCCACATGCTCACCAACACTTATTATTGCTTGTATTCTTGATAATTGCCATTCTAACTGGAGTGGATGAAATCTTAGAGTACTTTTGATTTGCATTTCTATAATTGCTAGAGATGATGAACATTTTTCATACATTTGTTGATTGATTATATTTCTTCTTCTGTGAAATGCCAAGTGGAATTTTTTTCCAAAGTAGATAAAGTTAGCTTGACAATTGAAAAATCAGTTAATAGAATACACAAAAAAACCCCACAAGTTACTTTCAAGAGATGGAGAAAAAGTTGTTACAAAATATAACAGCCTTTCTTAATAAAATGTACAATACACTAAGAATAGAAAGGAAATTATTTAAATACTCCAACAAGGGTATCTTTTAACAATCCACAGTTGACCTTATACATAGTGAAAGACTGAATGTGTTCACTCTAAGATTAGGAATGAGACAGATACTGACTCTCACCACTTATATTCAAACTTATACTGGAGGATTGAAATTAGACAAAAAGAGAAGTAAAAACCATCAAGTGGGAATGGGAGAAGTAAAACTATCTCTATTTGTAGATGATATGATTTTGTATGTATAAATCTTAATCAATCCACAAAACAAACTGCTAGAATTAATAAGTGAGTTGCAGTCATAAGATCAACATCAAAAGTCAATTGATTTTGTATATTAGCAATTAACAACTTGAAGATGAAATTAAGAAAACAATTCTATTTATAATCATGTCACAAAAGAATAAATATTGAGGGATAAATTTAACACAATATATGGAAGACTTATACACTGAAAAGTACAATGTACATAGAATTAGAGAAGATATAAATTAATGGAAAAACATCTCATTATCATGAATTGAAATGCTTAATAGCTATTGTTAAAATGGAATAAACCCCAAATGAGTCTATAGATTTAGTACAATCCATATCAAAATCCCAGCTTGTTTTTTCTCCCCAAATTTACAAACTAATTCTAAAAATCATATGGACATGAAAGAGACCTAGAATAGCAAGGATAATCTTAAAAAATAAAAATAAAGTTGGAAAACTTCCTGATTTCAAAGCTTACTACAAAGCAGATAGCATGGTGCTGGCATATGACAAGACATATAGATAAGTGGAAGAGAGTTGAGAACACCAAAACAAACTCTTATAGTTGTGTCATTTGATTTTGACATGGGTTCCAATACAATTTAAAGGGGAAACTAATTTTTTCAACAAATGATTAGCACATATTTATTGCTAATATATAGAACCAATTGACTTTTGCATATTGATCTTGTGCTGGGACAAATGAGTATCAATGTGTAAAAAAATGAGATTAGACTTTTTTACATACACATAAATTAGCTCCCTATGAGTCATGAACTTTAAAGTAAAAGCTGAAACTACATATTCTTAAAAGAAACTAAAGGAGTAGATTATCATACACTTAAGTCATATAAAACCCTCCTCAATATAACATCAAAGCGCAAGTTACCAGTGAAAAAATAGATTAATTGGACTTAATCAAAATTAAAATCTTTTGTTCTGCAAAAGATATCAAATGAAAATACAATCCATAGAATGGAAAAATATATGCAAATCAAATGTCTTACAAGGGACTTATATCCAGAATAAATACGGACCTTCTATAACTCAATAATATATTTTTTTTTTTTTAAGAAAGAGTGGGAGAGAGAGAGAGAGAGAGAGAGAGAGAGAGAGAGAATTTTTTTAATATTTATTTTTTAGTTCTCGGCGGACACAACATCTTTGTTTGTATGTGGTGCTGAGGATCGAACCCGGGCCGCACGCATGCCAGGCGAGCGTGCTACCGCTTGAGCCACATCCCCAGCCCTCAATAATATTTTTATTGATTTAAAAAATAAATGACAGAATGCATTACAATTATTATTACACATATACATCACAATTTTTTCATATCTCTCTCTATATAAAGTATGTTGACTTTATATACAAAATTTGTGTCTTCATACATGTACTTTGGATAATAATGTCTATCACATTCCACCATCCTTGCTAATCCCCTGCCCCCTCCTTTTCCCTCTCACCCCTCTTCCCAATCTAGAATTCATCTATTCCTTCTATGTTCCCCTTCCCTATCCCTGATTTAACTCAATATTAAAGTGAAAAATAACCCATTTTGAAACCTGGACAAAGGATCAGAACAGACATTTCTCCAAAGAAGACATATAAATAGCTAATGAGCACATGAAAAGATGCACCAAATCATTAGCCATTAAGGGAAATGAAAATCAAACCCACAATGACATTCTACTTCATACTCATTAAGATGGCTTTAAATAAAAAGTCAAATAATAACAAGTATTTGGAAGGATGTAGAAATATTTGAATACTTAGATAGGGATTTTAAGATAGTACTGCCACTTTGGAAAACAACTTGGAAGTTCCTCACAATATTAAAAAAGAATTCTCATATGACAAACAAATTCCACTCCTAGGCATATGCCCCAGAAAAATGAAAACATGTCTATATAAAACTTGTACATGGCTGGGCACGCCTGTAATCCCAGTGGCTCTGGACGCTGAGGTGGGAGGATCAATTACAAGTTCAAAGCCAGCCTCAGCAACTTAGTGAGGCCTTGTCTAAAAAAAAAAAAGAAGGGGGGCTGGGGATGTGGCTCAGTAGTTAAGCACCCCTGGGTTCAATCTTTGGTACAAAACAAACAAACAAACAAACAAACATAAAAACAACTTGTACATGAATGTTCATAGTAGCAACATTTTTCATGATAGAGTAGAAATAACTCAAAAGCCCATCAACTGATGAATTGATAAAATATAATATATCCATGTAATAGAATATTATTCAGCCATAAGAAGAAAAGAAGCTCTGATACATGTTACACCATGGTGAACCTTGAAAACGTTAAGCTAAGTGCAAGAAGCCAGACATAAAAGGCCACATACTGTATAAGACTATGTATGTGCAATGTCTAGAATAGGCAAATCCATAGAATCCACAGAGACAGAAAAGTAAATTAGTAATTGCCAGACACTGGGAAGAGGGGATAGTAGGGAGTGGGTACTGTGGATTCAGGATTTTTTTTTTTTGAGGGGTAATAAAACTGTTTTCGATTAAACAGTGATAATTGTTACACAATCCCTTGAATATAATAAAATCCACTGATTTTTGCACTTTAAAAGGGCAATTTATGGTAAATGAACTATATCTCAATAAAGCTGTTACATAAAAAATGTGTATTCTTTCTATTTTATCTATCATCCTGAGCCTTATTGGTATATTTCCTCTATTTCTCTATGTCCCTATAATATCACTACATTAAGAAACATTTTTTAACTTCTAAAATTCAAGTTTCTCTGTGCATGACAATGAACCTCACCAACCATGTCCCATGCCAAGAAATAATCACTCCTTTCTACCCCTTATGCCCACAGATCTTAATGTGTTAATATATTTCTAAGGACTAGGACTTGGGTTTGAAGGTCACATACATTGCAGAGAGAAGGTGAGAACATGAAAATGACTCAACATAACTGGAAAACCAAGAGCACGTGTAATACTGCAAATGGGGCCCAGTATCACCCTTCTCCCATATGCATGAGTCATTACCATCATGGTTGGCACCTTCCCCATGATGGACGTGGGACAGTCCATGGACATGGGACCAGTCTACACATGGTTGGTGTGTGGTGGGGGTAATGCATTCTCTGAAATGTAAGAGAGCCAAACTCAGAATCTCTGGAACCCTGATAAGTGGAAACTCAGCCACATTTTTTGTTTGCTTGCCTTTTCTTTTTGGCAAGAAAATAAGAAGTTCATATCAGGAAATTATTTTCTTCAAAACCTGAGACAAATCAACCAAAAATGAAACAGGGAATTTCAAGAATCTCAATGATGAGACAGAGTAAGTCCTCTCCAAGTGTAAGAAAAATTTACTGAAGCGATGTCTACTAATGGCATGAGTACATTTTAGAGCAAAACTTAGACTACAGGTGTCCTAACTCCTGGCCTCATAAGTGTCCCTCAATATTGCAGTCTCTACTCATGACATTTCACAAAATTTTCAAAAATGAGAGTTTAAATTAACACATGCACAACATAATATGTTTTTTGCTTATTCCTAAGTAAGCCCAGAAAATTCTCTTATCACCCAGAGTTTAACACAGTATCAATGGCTATGTGTGTATATATACATATGAATATCATATATGAATATTGTAATTTGTGTATACACACGCATACTAGCTTGGATCATATGAATTTGCTAGTATTTGACCATTTTAGTGTAGAAAAATAGCATATGATTCAGCCCAAAACACCTATATACTTAAGATTTATATAAGGAAATATGTCTATTTGATAACCTCAAATTAGTATACCAAGAAAATTAGGTTCTCAGACTTCTCACATGAAGTTGCTCATGTTACACCATCTATCTGATATCCCTTCCTTTTGCCAGATAGTGAAGGTCTATAATTAAAGGCAAGGATAACAAGAATGTCATCTCCAAAAATGGTTAATTTTTATTTCTGTTAAAAACAGAAGAAAAGTACCCATGCTGATAGTGTACTTTATGAAGGAGAGAAGAGGTATCTCATGAGTAGGGAAAAATGTGATGTCTTTCTTAAAAAGCTAAAATCAGACTCAGACAAATATAAAATCAGCACATATTAAACATTTTATTTTACTCATTAATTAAATGAGGGCAATAGTGAGATGTTGCAACCAATTCAAGAGAATTCCAAGAATATATATACACATATGTGGAAAGAATAAGTAATTATAAAATGAATTTATAAATGGTCTTAAATGTGTTCTTTCCCAAGACAAAGATCAATTGCATTCCAATGGAGACAGTTGCACAACTGATTTGTATTTACATATACTGGAGTAACATGCAATCTTATCAGTTTTCTGCAATTTATGAAATAGTAAAATATCTCAAATACAATGAAAGGTGGGGATGACCTTCGAGGATGAGCAGGTAAATATAGAATTATAGACATCAACTTTTTTTTTGGTGCTGACAATTTAAACCAGAGGCTCATGCATGTGTTCCACCACTAAGCTATATACCAGTCCTACATTGTTTCCCCGTATTTCAAATCTTTCATAACTTTTCATGATAACTGACTAGATGAGCAAGGTGGACTGCATGATACTACAGAATTCACCACCCTTGGTAATTTTCACCATTAAGTGGACATATATTCCTTCTTGTCTACCAGGGTTAAAGGATCATTTTTATTTAGTGAGTTTTTGAAAAAGATGCTCAAGTGGATTAATCTAGTTCAAAATATATATTGTGCTTGCACAAAAATAGGGGGACATGTGAGAGAGATCCTTTGGAGTGGAGATCACCAGCAGGAATTTTTTGAGCTGTTCTGAATGTGCTGATGAGGGTAGTAAGGGTGTTGTGCAGAGGGAGGAAAGTGATCTGAGGACTGGTGAAACTGGATTTCAGTGATCGCTATTCTAACAACTGATGGTTTGTCTGGGATTATCGAAGAGAGAAAGGCAGGACAAATTGCTGTAGATTCATCTCTGAAAAAGGGAAAGAGGCTGAAGAATGGCTGGGGAGAGACTCTCCTCTTATATGCCTCATGTCTATTCTCACAGAAGACTCAGGGAGAAGTTTGGGGACTATCTTCATTTCTGAAGTAAGGAAATAATATTCTAGAAACTCAGGACATCACCAGAGTCAGGATTTGCTGCAGTACAGCTGGTTCTGAAAAGGGTCAACTTCTCTAGTAGGTATGGTGCCTGGGGCTCATTATACTTTTTGGAGGATACTCAAAGGACGGTTAATGTTTATTTTTTTAAAATCAGAAGAAAAGTACACATGATAATAGTGAAAAGATAATAAAAACTTCAACCTGGATTGTATTTGTCATTATAGCAATGCAAAGAGGTAAAATAATTTAAAATAATTTTTTAGAGGAAAAACAATGATGTCCTTTGCTACATTTCAGAGAATGTTCATACTTAATCTGGGGTTTTGTTGTGAACCCAGAGCTGATACCTAGTACTTATTTGCCTCCTCTGAGGCCAAAGAAACTCCTTCTGATTCCTTACTCTGGAAAATACAACTCTTACAATTCATTCCAAGCATAAGAGTAGTTGACCTGTCTCTAATATTATTATTATTATTTTTTAAACTACTAGTCAACTACACACTGGGATAAGAAAAATGGGACTGTGGAGTCCCAAGGCAGAGCAATGAATGACTTTTTACATGACAAACAGTTTTACACCATCAGTCATAACCTTGAGCAGTGAGCATGATCCCTGAGTTGGATGGTAGAAAGATGATGTTTTTAACTGAAGGTTCACAGGGAAGTTATCCTACTGTGATTTATCCTCTTGCCAGAACCATGAGCTGTACCACCTGTTGCTCACTGATATTTCAGTTCCTATTCTGAGTAGTTGGTCAAGGATCTCAAGGTCCTAGATGACATAAAGGGTAAATATTTCCCAGGAGATGAAATTGTGACCTCAAGTGTACAGTGGAGGTGAAAATATCTCAAACGGAAAAGAGAGAAGTTTTAGATTCTAACCTGGTTCTTACACTGACTTTGTGTTGCATCTTGTAACAGGGGACTTCATTTCTTTGGGTCTCTGTTTTCTTACCTTAAAATGAGGGATAATTCCAGCTCTAATTTCATGATTCTCAGGAAAGAAAATGTGAAAAACAGCCAGGGATTAAAAAAACACTGAAATGAAATGGTCATTTACCCAAATTTACCAATTGCCAACAACAATTCTCCCAAAGAAGATCTTATTTATCAATCCATTTCAGAAAGGCTTTTAGTTGAAATTCTGGTTGCCATAAGCTCATATAATAGCAATACCCTGCATTGGTCCATTATCTAGTTTTGATTTTTCAACAATATAGAGAAAACCACAAGCTACTATTATCCCTTCTCTTGGAAAGATGAGGGCCCAAGCCCCAGAGTGGTCAAGGACTAAACCTAGATTTAGAATCCAGGCACCAGATAAGTCATCCAAGGATGGTGGTTACTTCTCTTGATAATTCCACAATATGAAGATATTTTGAGTACATCAAATGAATTTCAGTCTTAGGGCTGAATGAAAATCAGTCCCAGAAATATTAAAGAAACTGAAATTCTGGTGTTATCTTTACTACCACTTACAATGGTAATGGTAGACCTAAATACATAGCTTCTACCATGGACTAAAGAACAATTTACTCATAAAATTAGAACCTTCACATATACCTTGTTATTTAATTAAAAATTTAAAGTCAACATAATGAAGCATCACAAATCAAACCAAAAATAAAATTAACTTCCCAAGTTAAATAAATGTATTCTCTTTTCTATTTCAATTTTTTAGCACCAAATAATTTTTTCATTTCTGTGAAGTATGTTCTTCAAATATTAATATTAGTTAATATCAACATGTTAACATAATTATAATAAATTATAATATATAGTAAGAACTGCCTCTCCCTTTACAAAGAAATGTCCCAATCTTTAAGATTATGGTGATTATATATATATATATCTCATAAATATAACAAATATATTTAGTGCTACTTCTGTGTTGTGTTAGCTTTCTGTTATTGTAAGAAAATACTAGACATAATTAGCTTAAAAAGAGAAAAGGTTTATTCTGGCTTATAGTTTTGGAAGTTTCAGTCTATGCTTGATTGGTCCTGTTGTTTGGGGCAGCCTTGACCTTTGGCCTTGCTCATTGCAGTATACATGGCATCTCTTTTAGTCTAACTCCCTTCACAGCCAGAAGCTTTTCTAGGCAGACAGTCCATACTCCTGGCATCTATTAATTTCTGGGGTCTCCAGCTTTGGTTTCACCTATACAGGTTTATGCATAACCCTCCCAGAGGCAGCCTACAGGGATTTTAACCCTTGGCCTCCCAGGCTTTCCTCTGAAATCTTGGTGACAGCCTCCATGACCCCTTACCTCCAGCATCTTGCATTCCTGGAGAAACAGCATCACGTGGACCACGCCATGACTGCCACAGCTCACTCAGTACCTGGATCTCCTGGAATTATGACTGCAGTAGCCTCTTAGTGCCTGGGCAGTAGAGCATGCTGAAACAATTCCTTAGCCAACCCCCACCATGATCTCTTCTCAAAGGAATTTTCCCTTCTACCCTGTAGTCTGCAATGGATGTGGTCTTGCAAATTCCTGAGATACCCTAAAGCCATCTTCCAGTCATCCCTGTGCAAAGTACTTATCATCTCTTTAGGAGCTATAATCTCTTCAACAAGCCCATGTTTCTTGGCCCCAATTTTACATGCACCTTTCTGGCTAAATTTCAAGTTTTAAAAATCCTTCAACTCGGCTTTTTTTCCCTAATATTCATAGTAAACCTGGCTAAAATTTGCCAGAAATCTCTGTGCCATTGCCTGAATTCTTTGCTTCCTTGAAATTTCTTGCACTGGATTAACTAGTCCATCACTTTTAAATTCAGCCTCACCCAAAAATCTCAGGACATGGACAAACTATATACAAGTTTTTTTTGCTAGAATATAAAATGAGTTGCCTCTAGTCCAATTCCCAGTAGAATCCTCATTTCACTCTGAAATTTCATGAGCACAGTCAATATTTTTGTCAGCGTTCTGCTCTCTTGAGCTTTAACCAGAATCACATATTAAGCTTTGCTTTCAACATTCTAAGGCTTTTCCACCCTATATCTCCAAACCTTTCTAAACTCTTCCCAAAAACCTGCTCCAGAGATTTCTGAACTACAGGGTCAGGTTAACCTAAGCAATGGCCCCATTCCTGGTTCCAATTCCTCTGGTGGTCAGCTTTGTATCACTGTGACCAAATCCCTAACAAGAAAACTTCATGGAGGGAAACTATTTTGGCTTGTGGTTTCAGAGGTTTGGTCCATGGTTAGCCAACTCCATTGTTCTGGGCCCAAGATGAGGCATTTTGTCAGATGAAGGGTCATAGAGAAGATGAACCCTTCCAGGGTATGCCCCCAGTGACCCATCTGCTCCAGCCATGCCCCACCTGCCTACACTTACCATCCAATCAGTCCATTCAAATTAGGAAAGACTGATTAGGTTATAGTTCTCCCAACTGGTCATTTCACCTGTGAATATTCCCACATTGAGCACAAGAGATTTTGGAGGATGCTTCATATCCAAACCATAGCAACAAACCAAGCGCCTACGACAAACTTCAGTGGTTGCATATTTCCTCCATCACATCAAAGTGCCTTGCTGTATTTAGACCTCTATTTATACATTTTTAGATTATTTACCATTTAAGTAATAACTTTAATAAATATTATACAGATATTTTTAGGTACATATGTAATTTTTTAATATAGATATAAAATTCTCTGAAGTAGAATTGATGGATACTCAAAAATTTTGTGAGTTTTGATGCCAATCCCACCAAATTTCCCACCACAGGGATGGTATACTAGTGGTATTCCTACCATCAAAAATGAGAGTGACAGCCAGGTGTGGTGACACACATCTGTAATCCTGGCAACTTGGGAGGCTAAGTCAGGAGGATTGCAAGTTCAAGGCCAGGCTCAGCAATTGAGCAAGTCCCTAAGCAACTTAGTGAGACCCTGTCTCAAAATAAAAAAAAAAAATTAAAAAAAGGACTGGGGACGTGACTCAGTGATTGAGTGTCCCTGGGTCCAATCCTCAGTATCAAAAAAGGAAGAAAAAAAGAATAAGAATAAGAATGAATAAGAACATTGATTCCTGTAGCATACCCCACAGTGATGAGTGGACTGAGGCTGTATTTATCAATATAATGAACAAAATTAACAAGAGTAAAAATTTTACTCTTGTTCTGTGCTGAGACTCCAGTTTTTGGTTTAACCTTTGGAATGTGGAAGTAATATGAAATCAGACAAAAATCAAATAGGATGACACAGCCAAATAGGAGCTTCTTCTCCCTTGTAGGATTTTCTATTGTGAACAGCCCCTTTCTGAAGCCTTGAGTACATATTGCCATTGCAGTTGAGAGCTGGGTATGATCACAGGGTCAAAGGGAATTATCAAGAAAGAAAAACTAGAAATAATGTATTTGAGAAGATGGGCCAAGGATGCTCAGTGCTTCTGAGTGTCCAGCATTGTTAGAGTCTGTAAACAAGTCAAAAATAACACCTGACATTTTGCCAGGGGAATGTTAAAGTTCGTAAACAAGTCTGGATGGTGCCTGGCAAAATGTCAGAGGGAGTGGTTTGAGAAGTAACAAAACCGAGCCATTAGGTGTAGAGATTCCTGATTGGTTGACTGATGTATCTAGTTTATGCTAATTAGATAAGCTGTGTGGAATGTATAAATACTGCTCCTGTCCTGCAATAAACGGCTTCCACTCCTGCTGTATCAAGTACACAAGTTATTCGTCACCCTCCGCTTATTTTGCCCAGCCAGCCGGGCTGCGACACAGCATGACACCAGTAGTAGAGGGATTTCAAGTAGACAGTGCAGGCTTGGAGGTGGTGGGAGGTTGCGGAAAGTGAACTCAGGTCTCAGGCATGAGCTCAACCCTAGGGTGGAATGGGTGGAGAGCCTGACTTGGCTGAAAGCCAGTTTCTGCCAACAGGAGAAATGGGAGTCAAAGAGACGTCAGTTCTATTTAGAGCATCAAGAAATTTCCATTTATTCTCAACATAGGTTTGAGGTTAGAAACGCAAAACTCCTACCTGATTGTAGCAATTCTTGCTGGAACCCTCTTTTTCTCATCAAAATCATACATAAAATTTCACCAGGACTCAGGTTCCCAGGGACATAAGGAGAGGACTATGGGTCATGGTGGTGGGGTATTCCATATGGTTATCCTTTCAATTCTTCTGTTTCCTTCAATATTTCAATATTTCTGTTTCCTTCTTGGCCATATAGACCCCAATTTTCTCTTGTCAATCTCAGTGAATACAGATTTGCCCCTTGGTCTCCCCAGGGAGGTTTCTCTCTGTAAAATGATTAACCACACCCCCACTTCACACTTGTTAGTGTGTAGGTGGGTGCCTCCCTCCCTGATGAGTCTATGCAAGGTAAGTTTCTTTTCTGCTCTGTGATGTCTGAAAAACTAGGAAATAAGGCTGAAAGAGAGAGGCGGAGGCAAAGATGCAGAGAGCATACATGAGACAGAGACACAAAGAGCGTGCCAGACAGAAAGAGAGGGGTGGGGGAAACAGAAAGAGTAAAGAAAGTGAGAGTAAGAAAGAAACAATGTAGGGAAAATCAAAGACAAATGAGGGAGAGAGGGAGAGAGGGAGAGGGGAGAGGGAGAGAGAAAGAGGGAGAAGAGAGAAGAGAGAGGAGAGAGAAACAGAGAGAGAGATAGATTGATAGACAGATTGTGGAAATTGAGCTCAGGTCTCAGGCATGAGCTCAACCCTAGAGTAGAAGGGGCAGAGGGTCTGACTTGGCTGAAAGCCAGTCTCTGCCAACAGGAGAAATGGGAGTCAAAGAGAAGTTAGTTCTAATTAGAGCATCAAGAAATATGAGAGAGAGAGAGAGAGAGAGAGAGAGAGAGAGAGAGAGAGAGAGAGAGAGAGAGACTGACTTAATATTAAGACACTGAGGTCTTAATATCATGCCCCCAGGGACCTAAATTTCTTCCATCATTCCCCACCTCCTGAAGGTACCACCATTGCCTCTCAATTGTGCCACAGGTTGCGAACACACATAGGCCTCTGGGAGACATTCCAGATCTGAACCATAGCAGTATTCCTAGGATTAATACGTCTTGGCTGCACAGGGGAGTGATGGGGATTCCATGGAATAAGGACTGCTCTGGGCCAATCTACCTGCAAAATTGCCAAGTTCAAAACTGGAAGAGTCCTGTCCCCCATTCTCCCCTCCCTTGTCCCCTCTGGGTTCTCTTTGCTGGAGCATCAGTGGTTGGGGCATGCTCTCAGTTTCCTCCACTGGTCATCTGGGTTCAGATGAGAAGTGTAGAGAGAAAAAAAATGCCTGCTTCTCTTGGACCCAGGAAGACCTCAATTTGAATCCTTCCTGAGTGACTGTGCATGTGTCCAGTTTTACCAGCTTCATTCTCTATATTTATTACCCAGGGCTGTTGGAACAAATGGTCACAAATGGGTGGCTTAAAGACAAAGATAAATTCATTTTATAACAGTTCTGGAGGCCAGAGTCCGAGATCGAGGTGTTGCCAAGTTCATGCTCTCTCCTAGCTTCTGGTCATTGTTGGCAACCTTCTGTGGTCCTTGCAGATGCCACTCCAATCTCTGCCTCTGTCATCACATGATTTCCTCTATGTGTCCATGTCCTCTTCTTAGAAGGGCATTATTCATCACCCTACTTCAGCACGACATCATCTTCACGAATTACATCAGCAATGACGCTATTTCCAAATAAGGTCACATTCTGAGGTATTGGGAGTTAGGGTTTCAACATGAACTTTTTATAATGTAACACCTGAGGTGATTAAAGAGTAAGTTCCCATTTGATATATTGTAAATGTTCCCTCCACGGTAACCTTTAACATGACTTGAAACATGCTCAAAAGGCACCAAGGAAACACAAATTCTAGACCCAAAATGGAATCATGGGCCCAGGGTATTGGGGAGAATCTGTGCCAGACATGGTTGGTTGACAGAACCTCCACCCTTCTTCTCGTCCTATTTTATTCTAGATATGTGTCAAACATGTTCAGCCTCTCTTGCGTCCAGGGATGGACACGTGACACAGGTCTGGGCATTGAATGTCAAAGGAAATCTCTCATAAATCTCCACGACAGTTCATCCTATTATACTAAAATGGACAGAAAACACTAGCATATTTCTTCTTCCCTTTGGCAGAAAATGCATTGCCTGGGGCTGCAGCATCCATCTTGTAGCCAGGCAGAGAAAAAAAAAATGAGATTCATAGAAGTGCTGGTTTTGACATTGGTGGCTCATGAACCCACCCTTGGATTCAATAATTAAATGATTTTATGGTTGATTTGTGTTTCCACAAAATTCATATGTTGAAGTCCTAACTCTTAGTACATCAGAATCTAACTGTATTTGGAGATAAAATTTCTTAAAAGCTGAGTAAGTAAAAATGAGTCCAGTCAAACTTGACTGGTGACCTTATAAAAAGAAAAAAAAAGTTAGGACACAGACACATACAGAAGGAAGACCTTGGTGAGTAAATATTGAGAAGGCAGCCATACAAGCCAAGGAAAGAGGCTTCAGAGGACACCAGCCCTGCTGGCACCTTGGTCTCAGAGTTCTGGTCTCCAGTACTGTGAGAAAATTGATTTCTGATGTTTAAGCCACTCCGTGGTACCATTGGTAAATTAATACAAATGTCCTATTGCCTAAATTGTTAGTTGTGTTTTGTTTCCTACGAACAAGTGCTTTTCTGATATTATTAAGTTCTTCAGAAACACATGATAGGAATTTTTAGGACCCACGAAAGATATTTTTAATTTTAATTGAAACAAATGAAATATTACTGACTCTCATTTCTGATTATGTAGTAGTGAGGTTGCACCATTCAATATCTTTAAAATGTTTTTACAGAAACTTTTTCAACAGCCTTCATAAGACTCCTTCAAAGTATTTCATTGAAAGGAGTAGCATCCTAATTAAATCTAAGGGCACTATCACTACAGTTGAATGAAGTAAAGTGCAGATTTAACTAGGGCCACAATAGCCCATGAAAATCAGGAAAATTGATACCTGTTTCTACGAATGTTTAAGTAGTTATTTAACTGAATTTCTACTTCCTCACTCACCCTTTCATGCTGATGTGTGACCACAGGAAGGATGAGCAGCTGATGGCATTTGACTTTGTCACCTTTTGTAAAGAGCACTGAGGTTCATTTCCAATTGCCAAATGTGTCACAGGAATGTTACCAGAAGTCATTGGCTTTATGAATAAGCAACCCCACCTATAAAAGCAGTGTTATATATTAAAACGTGATAGAAATATATGTTCTAAGAAGGGGGGGTTGACTTAAAAACAACCATGATGAAGGAGGAGATCAGGAATGCCAGAAGTCATGAAGTTTATTGGCAAGTTTTGAAATAAAGAAAAAGTTTAAACAAAACACAAAAATATACAAAACCAAAAAGGAAACAGTATACCAGGGAAAGTTTTTCAATACAGATGCTTGAGATGCTCAGTCATTGACTTCTTTCTTTTTTGTACAAAGAGCTGTGTCGTATCAGTAAGCAAAAGGTAAACAATTGTATTGAAAAGTGAACAGAGACTATCAACAGCTCGTACATACCTACCAAGCGTGGGACATAGTTCTCAATTACACTGATGATTAAAGAAATGCAAATCATATGCGTGCTTTCTTTTATATATCAAGTAAAAATTAATTTAATTTTAAAAAGGGATAGAAATGCAGTATTACTGGCTGCTTATATAACACTGGAAACAAATAAGGCTGGAGTACATCCAGTGTTGGTGAGATTTACCAAACGGGCCCCTTGAATAACTGATAAGAGGACAAATTTGTGCAACAATTAGGGTGGGCAATCAGGCAATTCCTGTCAAAATGCAACTTTTCCAGGCAGTTTATCCTATGGATATGTGTTTTTTCAGGGTGTATGGATGTTAACTGCAGCATTATTTTGCAAAGCTGAAAAATGATGCTGGGGGTGGGGGAAGAAGGACTCTTGTGTCCATAAATAGGAGAGAGACTAGGTAAATATTTTGTGGCTATTAAATAGAATGCGGTGGCATGAGAAAGTTCTGCAAGTCAAATCATTAAATTTTTAATTTGAAGGATTTGTTTTACCTCTGGATGTTGAAAAATAGCTTAAGAGGACAGGGTCTGAAGTAAATGGAGTTCACTTTGAGGTTCAGGGGGCCTTCCATCCCGAATCAGTGCCGAATACCTGTCAGCTCATGGCTCGGGGTCACTGGTTGGGGGGTGGGTTCTGCTGGCCTGTGAGAAGTCCACTGGTTTCAGTTCACATGATTTGAAGTGCGCAGTATTAAAGGGTCAGCCTCTTGTACAACACCAGCTGAAGGGTTTCAATTTGACTTAAAAGGCTTCTAAACCTGAAGGACAAAGCCAACCACACACCCCCAGGTGAGTTTCACTGTCAAACCATTGAAACTGGCTTGGATCCACACCCGCTCTCCCCTTTTAGACATCAAAGGAGGGAGGGGTGCAATCCTACCACGTAGTGCCTTGGTTTTGGTGGCAGAACTTCATCCTGCCTTATTCCCAAAGAGTCATGGAGAAAGGAAGCAACCCAACGTATCCAGAACCAGGTTGTTGGGATGCCCCTGGCACTGCCTGAGATTATGGGGGGCACTTCAACACAGACTTCACACATTCAGGACTGGGGAAAATTAGTCCTTTGAAAAAAATCAAGTCTCCAGGTGCATATTATTTAATTCTGTTCTGGCCCTTGTCAGTTTGCAAAGAAAGTGCTTCTCTTCCTTCCAGAAAGGTGATGAGCTTTCTCCCAAGAGCCAATGAAGGATTAGCCAAAAAAAGTGTGTGGAGTGAGTCACTTCTGGATGGAAGTGACTCACTTGTTTTATACTGACCCATGGAAAACACAGATTTTTTTTTTTGATATAAAAGTTTGCTTTTCTCAAAAAGTTTGAAAACTATTAAGCTGTAGTATGTCATGATGATTAATGAACACAAATCTTAAATAGGGCTTAATTGTAAAGACTATGAGTTTTAAAAAAGATTTGCAACTGGAGATTTGTTTGGTTTGTATCTTTCTGTCTTGTTCACTTCCCTCCCGCTTCCTGCCATCACCTGCTTGCCTTTCCTACCTTTGGCTGACCCATCCTCACTGCCTCTACCCTTGACTGTCTCTTGTCTGAGGATACACAGCCACTCCATGTCAAAGACTTGTACCATTTCCACCATCATCCTTCCCAGGACTTTGTTCAGGTAATAAAGTGTCACTCACAATTGGCTGAAGCATCCCAACAAGTTGGGAAGAGCAGCCCTGAGGAGGAACGTTGGCTCTGAAGGGTACTCACATTAGGCAATGAGGATGAGACATGAATACTAGGGGGTCTACAAAGGGCTTGCTGTTCAGAGAAGGGGAAGAAATTTGGTACTACAGGAGGGAGAGCTGGGAAGGTGGGATGAGGACAGATGATGATGGGCTTTGCATGAATGGATGGAAAATAGATTACCATTATCATTACTATGAGTTTTAAAAGTTTTAAATGCTCCGGAGCTGTAGTTGTATCCTTTGAATAAAAGGGAATGTGTGTGTGCGTGTGTGTGTGTGTGTGTGTGTGTGTGTGTGTAAGAACACTCAGGCTCATAATTCTCACACCCTTTTAGTATAATAAAGAATCTGACTAGTGTTGTCTCCAGTTCTAAGTGGCAGCCTCTAAAGACTTGGAATTTCTCGAATGATGGAGTATCTTTATTACTCCATCAGGTGGCTCATGGTGGAAGCCCTAGATGGCTTCAGGAGGAGGGATGGCCATGCTGGAAAGACCAGCCATGTCATTAGAGGTTGGGGCTTTGAGGTTGACTTCTGCGGAGGGGGCAGACCTGGAGACTGAATTCAACCATGTATCCAGTAGCTCAATTGTGACTAGTAATGAACCCCCATGGAAAGCCCTGGAAAGCTTGATGGAACTGCTTGGTTGGTGAATACACCAAGGTAGTGCCTGCTGATGAATCTTGAGCACACAGAGGAGCTATCTTTGCAACCCCTTCAGACTGTGCCCAATGTCCCTTCATTTGACTAATCCTGATTTCTGTTCTTTATAACAAAACTGTCATCATATGTGCAGTGCTTCCTTGAGTTCTGTGAGTTACTTTAACAAATTATCAAACTTGAAGGGATCACAGGAATTCCCCAAAATTTTCAACCTCTGGATCAGAAATACAGGTGGTCTGGGGACCATGGAGTTTGCAGTTGGCATATTGGCATATGAAGTGAAGGCTTTTTTTGGGGGGGAGGACAGTGTCTTTCACCTTTGAAGTTTGGTCAGACAGTTAATGTCAGAAGTCACTGTCCTGCATATGGCAGGTGCTTCAAAGTAAGGACCAGAGCTGTGGAGGCTAGGATGATGGAGTTATCTTTTTTTTATTTAAGAATTTTTTTAGTTGTAGATGAACACAATACCTTTATTTTGTTTATGATTTTTTATGTGATGTTGAGGATCAAACCCAGTGGCTCACACAAGCTAGGTGAGCATTCTACCACTGAGCCACAACCCTAGCTCCTCTTTTTTTTTGGGGGGGGGGGGTACCAGGGATTGAACTCAGGGGCACTCAGTCACTGAGCCACATCCCCAGTCCTATTTTTTGTATTTTATTTAGAGACAGGGTCTCACTGAGTTGCTTAGTGCCTCACTGTTGATGAGGCTGGCTTTGAACTCATGATCCTCCTGTCTCAGACTCCTGAGCCGCTGTGTTACAAGCATGCACCACCGCATCTGGCATTGGAGTTATCAATCCAAGGGAATGGAAAGAGATGCTCTTCTCCTGGAGCCCATAGACTGACTACTGTTTATTTAAAATACTTACTTTTGTTCACAATCTGAGGGTTGGAAGTAAAAAGAGCTGAGACAATGGAAGAAAATAAAAATCATCCTGAATGGAACCACCATTTGACCCAGCTATCCCACTCCTCAGCATATACCTAAAGGACTTAAAATCAGCCTACTACAATATCAAAGTTTAAAGCAGCTCAATTCACGATAGTTAAGCTGTGGAGCCAAGCTAGATGCCCTTCAACAGATGAATGGATAAATAAAATGTGGTACACCTATACACAATGGAATATCACTCAGCCATAAGAAGGATGAAATTATGGCATTTGCAGGTAAATGGATGGAACTGGAGACTATCGTGCTAAGTAAAATAAGCCAGTCCCCCCAAAACCAAAGGGCAAATGTTTTCTCTGATAGGTGGATGCTAACGTACAATTGGGGGTGGGGGTGGGGGAGAGAAGAATAGAAGTTCATTGGATTAGTCAAAGGGAAATAAAGGATAGGGAGGGGGGAATGGGAATAGGAAGGACAGTAGTATGCATGAATCAGACATAACTTTTCTGTGTTCATACACAACCAGAGTAATTCCACATTATGCACAACCACAAGAATGGGAAGTTATACTCCATGTATATATAATATGTCAAAATACATCCTACTGTCATGTATAACTAAAAAGAACAGGTAAAAAAAAATTTAAAAATAATAATCCTAGGATGGCACCTCTGGGCAGCTCATTGTTATTACTGTGAGGCCTCATCCCAGGATGTGGTAACCAGCCAATGTGCAAATGTGCCTCTTCTGGCTCAAATAAATTTTTTCACAGGCAATCGTAATAGTAACAATTAACTATCGAACAACACTAAGAAAGCTGCCAAGTAAGTTTGTTTTTAAAAACTTGATCTTCATAGTGATCCTCCCTGAAGATATTATTCTCATTTTACAAATGACACAACGGTAAAAGGTGTGGGTCTTAGCTGAGGACCTGACTCTTTGTGTCAGCAGGGCCCAGCACACTTCTCCTTTTACCTGAGACCAAGCAGAGACCCCTCAGGCTTTAGCACTCTTCAGGGGAAATTACACCCCATTTGCGGGGCTTTGCGAGGTGAGTCACAGAAGGTATGAGAGCTGGTGCTCTCTTCCTCCCACCCCTGCCCTCCCACCCTCCCTCTCATCTTTCCTTGAGTTACTTCCCGGTGGTGGCTACATTTGCTGGGGTCGGTGTGTGGGGCCAGGGCACTCAGCATCATGAGGCTCAGGCTGGATGGCTCAGGGAGGAACAGAGGAAAGTGGAGAAAAGAATGGTCCTCTTGACACCCAGGGTGCTCTAAAGTCCAGAAAGTTGAGAAGAGAGGGTGGTCATTCTTACCTGACCAGAATATCATTTCCCTAAGAAAGGAAACAGGAGTGTTAGGGTACTACCTAGCAGCAGTGACAGGAAAAGCATATGAGGTGAGCAGATGAAGCTGGGATTTGGGGTTGGATTTCTTGTTTTCCTCAAGTGAAAGAGTTGAAGCAATGATATAGGCAATAAAAGTGAGAAGCCTAAGAGTAGGTGGGCAGGACAAGTTCATTATATAGTATTCCCCTCTTATGCATGGTGGATATGTCCCAAGGACTCAAAGGGATGCCTAAAATCACAGATAGTGCTGAACCATATACATACTGTGTTCTCTCCCATATGTACATATATACCTGTGATAAAGTTTAACTCATAAATTAAGCTTTAATTCATAAATTAAGTAATAGATTAACAACATCAACTAACAATAAAATAGAACAAATGTAATGTACCACAATAAAAGTAATTTAAAATTTATAAATTCTTTATTTCTAGACTTTTCCATTTAACATTTTTGGATCATGCTTGAACTCAGGTAACTTAAACCTTGGAAAGGAAAAATACAGATAAGGGTTTTTTTGTTGTTGTTTGTTTCTCACTGGGGATTGAACTCAGGGGTGCTTTACCTCTGAGCCACATCCCCAGCCATTATTATTTTTTATTTTGAAGGAGGCCTTTAAGTTGCTAAGGCTGGCCTTGAACTTGGGGATCCTCCTGCCTCAGTCTCCAGAGTCACTGAATTTACAGGCCTGCCCCACCATGCCAGGCTAAAACTGTGGATAAGGGAAGACTACTCTATATGATTGGCACCTGGATTTGTGGCTCATTCTGACCTGTCCTGCTTCCTTTTATATCCTCTTCTGCTTAGTTTCCTAATCTCTAAAATGGAGATAGTAATATTTGCCTCATAGCATAGATGTGAAAACTGGCAATAAGAGCAGTTAAAAAACTTGTACAAGACTTAGCACCAAACTGGCATTTGTATGATCACGGTTATTGTTATGTTTAATACTATCCAATACAAAATTGAAAGAAATGTGTGTAAGAAGTTCTTAAAAGCCACAGCATTCAAGACTTTTCATAGTCGGAGGTCTCAGAACAGTGTTGTTTTCCTCATCCAGACCTGAGGTTGTGATCTGGACACTAAGTTTCCCAGGGAGTCAACACCATTCAGCCTCTCGAAGTTCCAACAGGTGGTCAACACTAAGTTTCCCAGGGAGTCAACACCATTCAGCCTCTCGAAGTTCCAACAGGTGGTCAATAGAGCCAAGAGATAGAAATCAGTACCTGAGATTTTACATGATTAATTACTTAGAGAACAAGTCCTTTTCAACCCCTGAGACAGTGTTAGGATGGGAGGATGCTAGTGGCAAGTCCCAGCTAGCAGCGGCCACTCTGCCACTGCCTGGGGACGTGAGGCAGGCATGGGCCCCTGGCCTTCACAGGCAAGGGCTGAATCAGGCTAGTGAAATGACTCAGCCCTCTCTCCCTGAGCCTATTTTTGTGAAAGACCCTGTCAAGATTTTCAGATGCAGGACAAAGACGAGGTACGGTATGAGTGATTTCTGGAAATAACTCTATTTTGCTCTTCTATCCCTCCACAGAGTCAACAATTTTAGAGAAGCCCGATTCACAGATACCAAAGCCAGCAGCCTGTCATACTTCCCTCATTTCAGGCCCTACTGATCTACTCTAGCATGCCTTCAATTAACCCTGCACCATGGAGAAGGCCATCTCCTGGAGCAGAGTGTGCCATGGTGTACCCTCTTCCTTAGCAAAGTGGCAAGTGAGAGTCAACACAAAACTTCATCTGCTGAGATTCCAGGTTGATCTGTTCTAGAAGCCTTTCCCCTGCTGGCTCAGTCCAGTGTCTGCACTACCAGAATGCCGGGGCCCCTGGCATTCCTTGCCTTGCAATGCCTGCCAAGTTGACGCTTGGTCATGTTTCATCAACTCTCTGCCATCGCACTACACAGATGGTGGGTAAAGAGTTCAGGCATTAAGGGTGAGGGTGCAGAGGGATGAGTGGAATATCACTGAAATTTACTGAACACCCATTGTTTTCACGAAATAAATGAGGAGTTGATTTTCTAACCCCAGTTTGATGTATGAGAAAGCCGAGGCCCAAAGCAACTGTGTTGAAGTCATTCAGATAAGCTTCCAAAGCAGGGATGAGATCTTTGCCTGATACCAAAGATAGTGGCTTTCACACTGTGAAAGATACACAGCTTCACATCTGATTTCCAAGTGCCCACACCTGCTGGGCATTCTGAGGGCATCCAACAAATGCCCACTCGTACTATGCTGAAAAGAGTGTTTCAATCCTGGATCTCGCACCGTTCACCCTCTCTGGGACTCTCCTCCCTTTTCTGAAAAATGAGATTATGAACTCACATACCACAGAGTGTTGAAATGAAAATTTAATGAGCACATGTTATCCACAGTGTCTAATTCAGGGCCTGACAAACAGTTGGCTCCTACTTTAGGTGATATGATGGTTGCACACAGAGGAAAGCACCTTGGTTCCCCAAAGAGGTGTAGCAGTCAGGGTCTGACTTCCAGAAATTTCCCCTCTCCCTCAGCATCCAGACTATGCCTTAGGAGGGATTCACAAATCTCTAGAATCTGGTGGTTAAGCTGTCATTCTCCCACATTGCAAGTGGAGTTCCAGATTAAATAAGATGAGTGGTTCTTAACAGGAAGTAGGTGCCTGAACTAGAAACCTGGCTTCTAGGCTCTTTCCCTAGGGGCAGAAAGAACACCCCCAGAAATTGCTAAGAATGATGGTTTTTTTTTCCTATGAATAAATGACAACCAAGCTTTGAACATGCTTGAGTATTAAGGCACTGCCTTACCTCCTCACACAAGATGCCCAGACTTTTACCAAACTCCAGACATTGGGAACCAGGTTGTGGTCTCCTGTTTGACTCTTGAGGCTCTCGTGTCTTCTAGGTAGCAAGTCTGCTGGGTGTCATAACCAGATAAGACAGGAGATACAGAACCTCCTTAGGAGTGAAAAACCTGCTTCCAGAAGCTTCCTGAAGACCTCATCTCATGTTTCAGTGGCTAGGATAGCCACATGCATGTTTTAAAACCAGTCATTGGCAGGAAAGTTGGGATGACTGTGACTGTTTTAGCATAGTGGTTCTTGACTCAAGCTGTCCATTAGAATCACATGTCAAGATTCTTAAAAAGAGTGGCCTGGGTTCCACCTCTAGAGATTCAATTTCAATTGGTCTGCAATAGAACATGAGCATTATAGTTTTATAACACCCTGACAGGTATGTTCAATGGCCAAGAGGAAATTCAGGGAGGGATGGATGTTGCCTAAGATGCACACGAGGAAGAAATCAACTCACATCCTTATTATGCAAGATGTTGCTGAATTATTGTGTAAAGTCACAGCTTTACCCTCAATCTAGAGTTGATGAGTAGGTTCTGTGACAGAAAGACTGGCAAGGGCTAAACAAACCCCTCTGACATACTAGCCATGCTGTCCCATGGGGGACTAGAGTCCTCCCACCCCTTCCTAGAGTAAAATTTTTTCTTTTTGCTATGCCAATGCAGGATCTGGAGCAAAACTACTTCCACGAAATTCTGAGATGAGGTATGGGCACCACTGTGCCAACCAAACAAGACAAGTGCCTCAGCTCCTTTCCCCTGTACACATGCCTGCTGGCTTCCAGGTTAGTGGGGAGGCAAGTTGGGGATGTCTGGTTGGACTGAAGCAGTCAGGGTCCTTTTGTCATGGCTGCCTCAGATTTGGCTGTTACAGGTCTTATTTGTTCTTTAATATTTTAAGGTAAGTAAAAGATACTTCATGCTTCTTAGGAAACCAATTGGTTTGACAAAGGAGTCAGGAGGGGTATCAAAGTAGCTGAGAGTGTTTTTTGTTTTCCTTTCCAATTGGTGATTCCCCATTTCCTATACCTAAATATTCCAAAAAACATTTTGGGTAGCAGTGGTGGAATGTGGTTATATTATCATTAAAATCGGGATCAGGGCTGGGGTTGTGGCCCTGATTTTGACGATAATATTAGAGCACTCGCCTAGCATGTGTGAGGCACTGGATTCAATCCACAGCACCACAAAAATAAATAATAAAAATAAAGGTATTGGGTCCATCTACAACTGAAAAAAAATTTAAATCAGGATCACATGTGCTATATACCCACTGTACTTGGGTGGCCATGCTAGGTACTAAGGAAGGTCTGGTCCCCCTGGGGAAACTTGAACGTTAGTTGTGGAGACAGGACATGGTGACAAAGCAACATAAGATAATGAGTTAAAGACCAAGTAAGTCCAACACAAGTCATGTGTCCAGACTTGCAGGAGAATACTCCCTTGCCAAACCTAACAAAGGATTTGTTGAAATGGAAAAATAAATTTGTTCTGGATATTGGATGTCTTGTTTTGCTGTGTGGAGACTAACCTCTTCCCAGAATCATCAGAAACCTTTTGTTGTGATTGTTGAAAAACCCAGTCACCTCAAATATGACACTTTAAGTTAGTAACAAAGCTGTAAGTAGGAATACCATATGCAACTGCATTCCAATGTGCTTTCTACTCAAACACTTTGGTGATGTCTTTCACCAAGAATAAATTATACCACAGAATTTATAAGAAAATGTGCAAGATAAAAATAGCTTCTTTTCACCTTATTTTTATGAGTGCCTTATAAATATACATAACAGTGGGATCAATTGTGCCATATTTGTACATGAAAGAACTAAGGCTGTCAGGCAGCAGAATCTGATTGTGGGATGTGAGGGGGTGAGAGGGAAGGGACTTCTCATGTAAGGCTTTCTTGGAATTTTCACTTCCTGGGCCACATGAGGACATGAAAAATTAAATATGTGACTTGAGACAAATACATTAGAAAATAAAAGATAAGAAATGATATAATTAGGAATGTCATCGTAACATTTTCCAATAGAAAAACAGAAAAAGAGTGTTGGCTATTCAGCTACACCAAAAGAATCTCACAAACACACACTCACCTCCTACAGTCAAGGTCCATTTGAATTATTGAGATGGATAAAACTGCTTAAGTCTTTACTTGAAACAGATGTGTTAGGTTTGAAAGCTCTTAAAACTGCTTACCTACTTAAAGATGGACTGTTTCTTTCTGGCCATTGTAAACTACTCTTGACAGCAGTTTGTGCCTTAATAGATGACAACTATTTGTCTTTGCAGCTCACTGCACTTTTTTTTCCCTTTTGATGAAAATTCTGGGACAAATGAAAACAATTATTAAGAAAACAAAGTAGAATCTTTACAGTTGTCAGTGTGCATGTGCCCTTCATTCATTTTTTTCTTGTTATTGTTAGTCATCTTACACACATAGAACCACAAATTCTTCACTTCCTTTGGTAGTATAGCTCTTTCTGCCCTGGGAATTACAAACACTTTACAATTTTACCAGTTTCAGAAAAAAAAAATAAGTTTCTATTCTTACCAGAAAATGCATCCTCTCCCCAGGTGCTACCCTTTATATTTAAATAACTAAAATTGAGGACTCTGATCCAGCAGTCATCATTGAAGCTATCTGTTGACTAAGTATTCTATTCTCAATGCCTTTAAATCCCAATGGAGTGTCCCAGTTTTCGAAAGGCAGCATATTACTGATTTCCAATTGAGTACGGCTAACTCTTTAAGGAAGTTCAAAGATCGGAATGTTCCAGGGACCCCTGTTAGAGGTGGTGGCAAGTTAGAGGTGGTGGGACGTCTAACAATTTTGTTAGTTTTTTTTTTTTTTAAACAAAGTCATTAATAAATGACCCTGGTGGCATGTTTGTGACCATTTTCAAATTCAGGCATTGGTCCTATCTGTTCTTTCTCTTCTTTTAGTATCACACTACCTCTCCTTACTACTGAGCTGTAGTTTCACATGATAAGCTAAGTGGAGCGTGTAGCGGGTATTTACAGGAAACTAGGGGCATTACTAGCATCTTTGAAGTTCCAAAGCAAGTCAGAGCAAACCCCCATAGCACTCATGGAGAAAATATATCCACAGGGCTCTCTGCTTTGTGTCAACTTCAACACCAAAGGTTTCTGTGAAATATAAGTTATGTACTTTTTTATGTCAACAAGATTGACTTGCTTTCTTTTGGTTCCCAGACTTCTCCCAAAGCCAATTTCATGCTGTTGCCTGAGGAGCCCAAAGGATAAGAAGGCACACAGCCTGACTTGAGGTTACAGAATCCATAGGCTGAGACATGAGAAGTTCAATGCCTGCAGAGCAGTGAAATGAAGTCTTGGGGGAATAGGGAGCTTAGGACTTGCATTAGCATAAAGAGAGACTTTGCTGATTCAAGTGAACCAGACTGAAGAAGTGGGATGCTGAATTCTTCAGTAACTGAAACTAGACTGTGAGTGTTCAGTTTTCTCTCATTTCTCACAATTTTCCTCTGAATTAAATTACATCTTAAAACTTATGTCAAATCTCCTGAGTGTGATAATATAACTGGTGGTTATGTAGAAGAATGTCCCTGTGGTTAGGAAGTACACACAAAAGTTTTCATAGGGGACATTATAAGACCTGGGCAACTTATTTTCAAATGGTTTGTAAGACAGAGACAGAAAGGAGTCAGTTAGAGTGAGTGAGCACAAATGTGGCAGATATTCATAATTGATCAATCTAGGATAAAAGGTTAACAGGTGTTAAATAACAAGGAGATTCTGCAACTCCCTTCAGCTTACTTGTTGGCATTAACTTGTATTATGTTAACTTGCATTATGCTAAGCTCCCTTGTACTATTTTACTTTTTGTGTAGACTTGAAATTATTTCTTTATAAATTGTGGAAAATATTTAAGAATAAATGTAGCAAAATATTGAATAAATAGGAATAAATGCATAAATAATATTTAAAAAATATAATATCAGGCCCTATGTTTGATTCCCAGCACCTGTCATTCTATCTATCTAGAAAAAATTAAAAATACAAAATGCAGTATGAATGCATAAAATTATATATCATTATAGAAGTGAGCAAGTGTGAAAGAATTTTTCTGGTGTTTACGTTAAAAAGATCTCTCTGTATAAATAAGTACAAATATATGTCAACTTAAAAATATCTCACCTGTTTTTTTAATGAATTTAGGACGTTAAAGTATAAAAAATAAAATAATGTAGGCCATTCATTCCTTCTTCCACTCCACATTCACCCAGTTACTACTGATTCATCAAGCTGGGGCCTGCGCCCACTCCCCATCTTGTGCCAGACATGGTTAAAATTGATTGACAAGAGAGAAGTGAAAGCAGAGAGGAGGAGCCTAAAAAAGGAACAACACTTTCTTCTTCTCAGGGATGTTGGTTGTCATTCCCACTGCTCTAGGTCAGGAAAGGATGGACTCAGAAGTTGGGGAGGTAGCAATGGAGAGGGTTGTGGCTTTAGATGAAACCATATTTGTATGGCTGCTCTGGGACCCATGAAAGAGCCTCTTCATTTCCAGTGTAACTGTAATGTACTATTCTCCAGTGAGATGAGGCAGGAGTGTGGATTACTGCCAAGAAACATTGCCCTCATTTGGCCATGAACAGGCTGTGTGACCTTACTCATGTTCCTTTACGTCTCTGGGCCTTGGTCTCTTTTCCTGAACAACAAGGAGGGTTGGATTAACTATACATCTTCCAGGCTGCTTCCATGGCTGATATTCAATCATGTGCTGCCCTGGTAAGCAAAAGAGGCCTGTTTCCTCCAGTCTCATTCTTTCTTTCAGGTTAAACACAGAGAATATAACTGGATGTTGCAGGGGGGAACTTAAGCTCCTTAAATGCTGAAAGTCAGTGCCACTTGTAAATTCCATCTCTGAAGTCAGCCGACCAATACCAAATTGTGGGCCTACCAGCTGAGAAGCCGTATCCTTTTCCCACCTTTACAACCCCTGGAACGGGGCGATTCTGCATTCCTTCAGCTTGCTTGTTGGTATTAACAGGCATTTCCCTTTTAAGAGATCAAATTCCCCTACGATAAAGCAGGGGACACACCGTGTCTGATGGGATTTAGAAACCTCACTGCAGTCTCATTTGGCCTCAGTTATTCTGCTTTCTCTAACATATTCAAGCATCAGTTAGACCAGCAGAATTCTTTAGTTCCCATTTCTCCTTTTTGTCCAAAGTCTAGATGCCCAGGGAATGGACAAGAGGAGAGATTTTTTTGATTATCAGATCTTTGCTCTTTTCCTCTTTTTCAGAAGGGAAAATAAAAGGGCAGGAGATGAGGTGTATCTTCAGCTGCAAAGATGAAGGAGGTAGTCCATCAGGAAAGAGCTTGGGGGCTTCTTTGGTTTTAATCTTTGTTCATTCAAGTCATGAGATGATTTTTCCTTCCAATCACCTAAATCCATTAGTTCATATCTTCTTCAAAAGCCAGGACTAGACTGTGAGTTCCTAAGAACTTTGAGTCAACTTGACCTCAAGCACAGAGAATGGGCTTTGGAGGAGTCAGACAAGACTGGATTTGAGGTTTTCTTCCACCCTTACCTTGGGCAACAATGTGGCTGCTATGAAATTTCTTGGCTTGCTTTGGGCTCTAACCATCATGGATGGCAGCCTTTCCCCGCTGGAGGTCCCCTTCCAGTCCTTAGGGACCTGAATGCAGATGGTTTTGATCAGTGATTTAGAGCATTGCTTCTAGTAGTTTGTATCCCCAGTAACGGCCCAAGGGACGGCAGGGACTGTGAAGGGGTTTTCCTATAACCAAAGAGATGATATCATGTGATGGGTTTTCTATGGGATTAGAAAGGCTACTCCTGCCTTTTGGTCATTTCCCCTCTGACCGCTGTCATTACAGCCAAAGATGAAATCTTCATGCCTCGCCCTTCACATAGGATTGTAATAGTCTCAAGAACTCTACGGACTTAGTATTATTGTTCTTATTTGGCCTCATGGATGAGTGAACTGGGCTCAGGGATATAGTGAGAGGCAGAACTTGAACTTGAGCCTGCAGGCTTGGTTCCTTCAGGACATCATAAGCATATGCAGCAGACAGCCCCTCATTGTCTGACTCCAGCCAGGTCAATCCTGAAGTTGTCAGATTCTGAAAACCCTTCATCATCAGCGATTCTGTCTCTCAGGTATCTGTTCTCATGCTGCCCCCTAGCTGTATAGGGGTTCCTGCTGCAGGACCTCCAAGGCACCCCTCTCCCTTTCTATGCTTACCTAGAAAGCCTCTTCCCTCTCAAATTTAACTATTTCCAATATTTGCTGAGCTCTTTCTGGGTGCTGGACACTGTTCTAGTTTCTGAAAGAAAGACAAGTTCAAAACAATCCCCGGTCAAGAAGCTTGCCACTTAGCCAAAGAGAAGACTCTTAAAACAAGTAGAAAACATGGAGAACACCTTAAAATACTTTAAGGTGCAAAGGGCAGAAGGAGACTGTTATAATAAATATGTGTGAGATACTTTGTAGGGTGGAAAGTGCTATTAAAGAGACGCTAATAAATGCTTTTGTTGATGGCTGTGTACTAAGCACTTGACATTTTGTGAATTTTAATCATTGTAAGAATCTTTCAAAAGAGGTTCCTATTTTTGATAGTTGAGAAAATCAAATTGTCGTTCCCATACAGCAAACAATGGGCAGAGCTGAAATGAAAATGCGTATCTCTTTGGCTTCCAAGTCAGCCTGATATCCTGTTAGAGTCTGTAAACAAGTCAAAATAACACCTGGCATTTTGCCAGGGGAATGTTAAAGTTCGTAAACAAGTCTGGATGGTGCCTGGCAAAATGTCAGAGGGAGTGGTTTGAGAAGTAACAAAACCGAGCCATTAGGTGTAGAGATTCCTGATTGGTTGACTGATGTATCTAGTTTATGCTAATTAGATAAGCTGTGTGGAATGTATAAATACTGCTCCTGTCCTGCAATAAACGGCTTCCACTCCTGCTGTATCAATCTACACAAGTTGTTCGTCACCCCCCGGTTATTTTGCCGCAGCCGGACTGTGGTAATATCCATTATTTCAGGTTATTGCATTTTAATCTCACTTTAGAGCTGATTTCTACATGAGATCCAGCTGCTAAGTGGAAGGTAGAACCTGAGGCTTCAATGTCCTGTCCCTAATCCTCCTCTTCATTCCTTGCACAGAGTTTTCTAGAACAACCCACAGAGACCCTTGTGTAAGTGTGCCCTGGGCAGGTCCTGAAGGATAAAAATTAAGAATTGTGAATGCAGAGAGAAGGAAAGGAACATTTCAAAGGACATAACTTTGCAGGTGGTGATAAGGCAGAAGGACTCAGGGCTTGTCTGGGAAAGAGCACCAGGACCAGAGTTGAAGAAGGTGGTGGGGATTAGAGCCATCATGTGGACAGGCTGCAGGCCAGGTTTAGAGGAGGGAAAACTTCTACATGTTCATAGGAAGGATGAGATCAGAGTGGTAATGATGTGGAGAAGAAATGGACAGAAGTGCAGAGAGACTGGGAGGCCAGACTGGAGGCTGTCAGCACAGGCCACTAACTGAGCCTGGATGCTGATGGTGGGAAGGATGGAGAATGACGGTGTGAGCACTTGAAGGAGAATGAACCCAGGGGAGTGGAAAGCAGAGGAAGGACACTTCAATGGACATTCCAAAGGTAGAATCTATAGGACTGAATAATGGGTTGGATGTGGGAAGAGAAGTTGATGGGAAAAATTAGAACAATTGGTTTTCCAGCCTGGATGATTGAAATATTGTACCAACCCCAATTAAAATAGAACATGCAGAAGAGGACCTGGTCAGCATGAAAGAAAAGAAGCTTGAATTTGAGGCTGTCCAGAGGTATAGCTGGGTGAAAATATTGTAAAACCATATGGAGAGTGAGTTTTGAGCTTGGGAGAGAGAAGAGAGAGTTGTGAGGTCATCTACAAGGGGTGATGGTTAAAGCAGGGAGAATGGAGATAACCACTCTAGGCTGTGGTTATCAAATGTTAGTATGCTTAAGAATCACCCATACAGCACAGTTAGCTAGCATGTAGTAGAGTTTCCTTTCCTAGTAGATAACATTTGCATAGAATCTTAATTCTATATTGAACTAAAGGAAAAAACAACATAAGAATCTTGGGAAACTTAGATGGCATTTCAATTGTTGCTTGTTTGTGTTAAAAGAATAGCCATTTGCTACCTTTCAAATCAGACCAGATAGAAACTTATACTTATCCCTGTTAACTATAACATTGAGCCTAACCCTAAACTATATGTGTGAGATCTGCTCAGTCTCCAATGTCCAAGAGTTAAGAATGTGGACTTTGGAACCACAGATCTTGTATTTCCACTTTAGCTGTTACCTATAAAACGTGGTGTTAGGCATTTTACTCAAATGTGGCAGCTTAGCGTCCTCCTCTGTAACGTCCAGATAATGTACCTTGCGCAGCTTTGGTGATGACAGCATAACACAACACTTGACATCTAATAAGTACTTGACACCTAGGACATGGGTAATGACTATTGGTTGTGAGTTTTATCATTGGTTATCCCTTAGCGGGGGGAACTCATCGTGTAGAGAAGCTGCAGTAAGAGGTATTTACTGGTGAGTCAGAAAGTCATAAGCAGTTCTTTGAGTCAGTGTGGGAGCCACATGCCAGCCTGTGCAAAAGCTGAAGGTCATAGTGAGAGTTGGCCTGAAACCCAGCCAGGCAGCTGTAGGTTGGCAAGCAAAGGCCCCTTTCTACCCTTCTGGCCCCATGGGCAAGTTTCCAATTTAGGGAATTGCAATGATCCATGGGAGGATTCTCCTTCTATCACAGTTGGCCTCTGCACTGGGCAATGGATCATCACTGGTCTGGTTTGGATAAATGTCCCCCAAAGGCCCATATTTTAAAGGATTGGTTCCACCATGGGAGATTGTGGAACCTTTAGAAGGTGAGGCCTAGTGGGTGAAACTTAGGTCCCTGGGAGTGTGCCCTTGAAGGGGACTTTAGGACCCTGGTCCCTTTGTGTCTCTCTCTTTGATTCCTGGCTTCCATAAGGTAAATAGCCTTCCTCTACCACACACACTCCTGCTATGATGTACTGTGCTACCACAGGCCCAGAGTGATGGGGCCAAGTGGTCATGGACTGAAACCTTTAAAATCATAATTCAAAATAAAAATATTCTCTTATTAAGTTAATTACCTTAGATATTTTGTTGCAGTAATGCAAAGTCGGCCAACACTATTAACTATTATTTTCACTGATGGCCAACAGTGGTTTTTGCAGAAAGGACACTATGTGCTCTTCCTAGAACATATAGGCTAGAACAATCTCTTCAGAGACTACAGTGTCTACTAAACATGCCATTTCAGGCTAAAAAGCTGAAAAAGAAAAAAAATCAAATTAACAGGCAGGCTGCTTTCTGATACACAATACTTCAAATGACTTCCTCAATTGATGCGTGTTCCCTTGCTTGGCTAGGTAGTTATTTCACCAGTTTGATCAATCATGCTTCAAGGTGGGGAGGCAGCCCATACCTTCTTCCTTGATCATCGATTGAAGCATAATTAAAACTCAAATCTAGTGAGACCTTCCCATTTGTCAACAGTGTGTTGAGATTTATGAAATATGGTCTTATTAAATCCTCCCAGCATCACATGGGAGGGTGGTACTATTTTCATTCCTGTTTTCCACATGAGGGAAACGGACACTTGGACCTGTGGTTGTTATTGTCCCAGGACATGCCACTGGTGGTACGTATGTTCTTAGGTGACTTAAAATTCATGAAGATGGTGAAACTTCTTCTTCTGAGCACTTCAAGACCTTTTGGGGACATCTAGATGAATCCATCATTTGCAAGACCTTCCCTACCAGGCCTACGATAGGTCTTCCTCATCTTCTCTCGGTGGTGCTTGTCTCATGTCTCAGCCCTGGTTGCCAGGCCATCACCTCTCCCTTTTCCTGGACTATTGATTCCTGATTCACAGATGAGTGCCCAGCTCCCTTTGTTCTTTAACCTTTCCTTCTGTTCCTTGAGTACAGCTCAAATTGTCTCCTCACGATTAATGCACCTCTTAAGGTGGAGAATGTCTTGGGAAGATAACCATGCTGCAAAAAAGAAAGACGAAAAGGAGGACTCTTACTGTGAGTTAAGTTCCGCCACCCAATCCTATCATGGATCTTGCTTTTTACCTTCTCCCTCCCCAGCCCCTGGCCCACCTTTCTCAAAAATGAAGTCCCTCTCCACCACTCTCTCCTGAGTCCCTGGGCTTCTGCTTTCTATATCTGAACCCCATCATGTGGAGGTATAGAATTTCTTAGCAGAGGTGACTACTGGGCCCATAATGACATGGAGAATGGCTTTTGCACCATTGATCAAAAAAGTGGCTTCTCTGACTCTAAAGACTTTTATATGAGGACTGTGGGAGAAACCTGTTGATACTGATTTATTTTTCTAGACAGTGTCAGGCAGCTTACTGGGTTAGAACAAAATAAATCTAGAGTAAACAAATATGATAGGCCAATGAACTTGATTCTGATTTTGCAAAGTTATCTGGAATGATTTGTGTGGGAATGTTAACCAAGTACAGACAATTAGGAGGGGAGTTGAAGCAGAGAATTAAAGAGAATTTTGTTGGCCCAAATGCCTAACTATGTGACAGGCATTGGCTAAGGGCATGCCCAGTGTGTTCTTATGAGGTGGGAAATAAAGTGCCATCTTAGAGTTGAAGACAGGCTTGGAGAGCTTAAAAGTAACTTGTATGTCAGATGAGACAGAATTTTTATGTTCTTTTTCCTATATGAAGCTGTTTCTTATCTTTGAAGATAGCTAAGTTCAAATAGAGATTGGTGGATAAAATGAAATAAAGCATTTGGAATTTTTTTTAAAAAGATGGTGTGTGTGTGTGTGTGTGTGTGTGTGTGTTTAAGTGATTTCCAAGTTTTGCATTTGAGATAGGGTCTGGCTACATTGTCCAGGCTGGCCTCAAACTCCTGCACTTGCATAATCCTCTTGCCTCTGCCTTCCAAGCAGCTGGAACTACATGTGTATGTTACCACATCCAGCAAATGTTTGCCATCTGTACAGGAAAATAAACTATAAAAATATCAAGAATCATAATTGGATGGTTTTCCAAAACTCTTTATACTTTAAAAAAAAACTGTGATAAAATGTACATAACATAAAATTTACCACTTTAACCAATTTTAACAGTTCCGGATCCCATTTTTATGCCTTTCTCATTTGTTGCAATTCACACTTTTGGCCCTAGGATGAAATGTGATCAAATGCTACTGAGTGCTCATGTCTGTGTCCAGTGTGTGAAAGCTACAAAGTGCAGGGACTTTCCTCAGTTATCTATTCAAAATTGAGGAAAGACTAAGACATACAAAATGATTAAAGAGTACAGGCAACCAGCAGGACCAGTGTGTGAGACCAGAAAGGTGAGATTTGGGACTTGGGTGGATGAAGAAGAGGGAGGAGGACTCCATCATAGAGGGATGGGGAGAAGGACAGGGGAAGGACAGAAGAGGGCTGAGGTTAAGGAAACCCAAAAAGCCAAGACTTCCATACTGTGTTAAGATGAATATGGCTAACCAAACGTGACTTTAGGAACAGATCATCTGTCACTGCATTATTAAATAGTCTTTGTGTTCACTTATTGAAGAAAAAAAAACTTTTTGGTGAACTCAAAATGAGCACATATTTCTACATTCTGTATTCTAGAAAGGGGGAAATGATTGATATTATTACCAATGGGAAAATCTCTATTCTTTCCCCACACGAAGAAAAACAGGCGGGGGAGGGGAGAAAGGGAAAACGGAAAATGTCAAAAGATATACATATCTTTCCATGTTGCTAAAGGGTAAAGCAATTCATTTTAGCAACGGCATTATTGGGTTTTTGATAAGAAGAGGGGGAGTCTGAGTTGAGTAGGGCCTAGGAGGCTGGGAGAGGGGCTTGATGGAGAACTCAGTGGGAGTTGGGGACATGGGGCTATTGCAGAGTAGGGAGAGGAATGGGGTCTCCAAGGGAGGGTGGCTGTAAATACGTAGTAAAAGAGATGAGGGGAATGTGCCAGGTGGCTTCTGACTATTCCTCTTATGATGAACCATCAATATTTTGCAATACACTTCAAATCTTGGACAAAATTTTGGAGTGTAAGATCCACAAAAGATGGATGACTTCCATACTTAGGTCTGGGTAGAGGAGAGAAAGGAGGACAGAATGAGAATTGAGACCCCCAGGGAGCTCTAGTGTGAGAGCCCTGGTGTGGCAGTTATGGTGGCTGAGAAACCATGTCTGAGAGACCCACAGACATCTGAGGCGTGCTGGGCTTCCTGAGGAGTAGACAATATAGGGATGGACCTATTAAAACAATTCAAGAAGGGGATCTCAGTCGGCACTTGGCCCTTCCTATATATTCATGAAGAAATGTCTTTTAATATTCTGTTATTACTCAGGCAAACCCACTGTGGCTTTGGTCTTGCTGTTTTTGCTTATATTAGACTCACTCTGCCCGTTGCCCCCCCCAACAAAAGTCAGTTAGAAACAGATACTCTCGGGGAGTAACTGGTACTTTCATTATTTATGGCTTGGTTTCATGATATATGTTATACCCTTTCCTTTCTCTTTTCACTGATCTCAACATTATTTGAAAATTGGCATGCCCTGAAGCTGTTTACACAGTGGTCAGTGTTGTGATTTCCCCTTTCACACAGAAAGGCTCCCCGAGGGTCTTAAAGCACTTTTCCCATCTCTTCCTTTCCTGTGCTCCCAGGCCCTCCTGGAAGTCTCTCCCAAGTGTTCCCAGTACTTCTCTATTGAGTAAGTCAGGGGTATTACCTTGTTTCCAGGGCACTCCAGTTGGTCAAGTTGTTCACACATGTCTGATGCCCACCTGCCAACATCCACAGGGGACCTCTCTTACCTTTCAGAAGTCAAGGTCTAAAACATGGACCCAGCCCCTGTCACAAAGGGCCCAAAGCTGAATTACTCTGAGAACTAATTGTTGATTCAGGTTTCAAATGGGGACACAGTAGAGGAGAAGAGAGCTCTTTTCTCAAAATTCAAAGGAAAGCATCATTGAGCTGGGTTATTATTCCCATTCTACAGGTTAGGAAACTGGAATTCCTGCCTGGGACAAGAGGAAGAAGGACAAACGGTTGGCAGAAGGGAGAGAATTCTGTGAGTGGCCTCTGTAAGTCCTGCCCATGGGAGCCTGCTCTACTGCAGCCACCACGGAATGATGTCTTCCATTGAGAAAAGTACTGTTGTATGAGGAGAACTTGGACTTTCTTTAGAACTCAGCTCTTCCCTTTTTTTTTCTTCTTCCTAGGGGACTCCTAGCAGAGTTCATATACCCAAGCTTCTTTGAAACAGGCTCTGGGTATGGGCTAGGTCAGCTGAAACTATCCAGGTGGGCAACCTATGCCTACAGGTGCATGAAGGGTACTCAGGGATGCAGGGACAGGAGTGCCTGCTATACAGGAAGTGCTTAGAAAATGTGTGGGACAATCAGTGAACTCCTGTTGTCCATCTAGTAGTAGTTAAGCTCACCAAAGAAAGATGCAGTCAGTGAATGTGGTGATTCCCAGGGGGCCTTTGATTTCCGTTTGTTACCTTGCTTAATTTTCCGATAACAAACAAAACACATAGCTATTTGTCACTCTTCTAGCATGCTTATACTTTTAAGGCATTTTAGATCCCAAAGAAGGAATATAGTATATACAAAAAAGAAACAAAAATTGGTATGGTATTAAGGGATATTGTTTGAGTGCTTGATTTGTGTGAGCAAGAGATCTTCTACCTTAATTAATTAATTAATTAATTATTTGCAGGGTTGGGGTGGATCCCAGGGCTTTGCTCAGGCTAGGCAAGTCCTCTACTGCTAAGCTACATGCCTAACCCATTACCCACCCTAGTTGATCTAATCTTTACACCTATAAAACAGGAACTAAGCTCTGTACCTCACAGAAGTGACTGTGTGGATCACATTGGATCCTAAAAAACACTTGAGAGCTGCAAAACAGGTATGAAATAATCTTAACTGCCAAGGATTGGAGCTCAGACCACTGAGCCAGTCTGAGGCATGGCTGAGAAGTTCAACTGCAACTTCCCTTTTCTGAAAATCTGCTCCCACTCATTGGCTTCTCCTGCCCACCTCAGGCACCAAGTGTCTGGATATCTTGCCTACCATTCTGCCCACCAAGAAAATATCAGACAACATTATTCCAATGTTCTATCAGTGCAGAAAGAGATTTTCAATCCTGAGCTGGAGTATCTTTTCTGGGGTGAATATATAATTACTGGATACTTAAGGGATATTTCCCCCAAAATATCCTTTTTAGTCCATGATAAATCATTTTAGATGTTTTTGTATTTGATTACACTTGGACATTTCCAGAATAAAATGCAGAGCTCATTAGACTTTTTAAATATAAAAAAGAGGAACCTAGAAGAAATGCTTTCACTAAAGAGAAATAGGCATTTCAAATTATTTCCCCAAGCTCAGAAGATGTATAATTTTGGGTTCAGCCTCCTCTTTTTATGCTCTCAAGAAGGAAACTGAGGCTCAGGAAAATGAGAAGACTCACTAACCTCCTTTTTCTCTCCTCTACAAGGGAGCACAGACATTGCTGTCTTCTTTGTTCTTCTGGGTCCCAAATGCCCAGAAAAGTGTCTTGAAAGAATCATTGCTACTCTCTAAGTAGTTATTTTATCATCATCATCATCATCATTATTATCACAGGGCTGGGTATGGAACCCAGGGCCTCATGTGTGCTAGGCAAGTGCTCTACCACTGAATGACATCCTCAGCCTTCCATTAATTTTAAGGGGCCTAAGGACTCAGAATGCCTCTGAGTTGACTCAGAGATGTCCACATTAACTCAAAGGACAGGATGGGATACTTCCTGGGGGAATAAGAAGATGTTTTTTGACATTCAGGGACTGGAACTATAAGATGAGAAAAATCTTGCCCTGGGATAAAGCTGGAAAGCCCCTTATTTCCTGGAAAATTTTCTCTGAGCAACAGAAAATACACTGAAAATCACAGTGTATTTATAAGGAGATCACACGTTTCATCTCCTATTTAAGAAAACATTTTTTTCTAATTTTATAACAATAAGCTTGTTTTATTTACAAAATAAGAATTAGTAACTTCAGAGCACTTTATTCATGTCACCAACAGTGAGCATTAATAAAGGCATGCACTGTTTGCTGTCTTCAGTGCCAGAATGAGACACATGTTGGCATCCTCAGGAACACATGCAGGAGCTCACTGACACATGAGTTTCTCAGGGGCTCTCACATCAGCCCTGATGGCTGGCCCTGCCTGCATGTGTGGCTTTTACAGTGTCTCCAATTCTCCAAAGTTTGGCTAGAAAAGAACCACTTGGATAATACACAGCCAAGCAGCAAGAGCCATTTGAAAACAGACTCAACAATGGTCACATTCCTTCCTCCTCAGGCACTTTGTCCAGCTCAGTAACTGGACACAAGAGCTCTTCTTGCCCTGACTTCTGCTCTCTGTCTCAGCTGGTAACATTGCCATTCATGGCTTTCTGTTTACTAGAGCTCAGAGCTCTGTCCTGTGGAGTGACATGAATAAAAGGCGCCATAGTCTCTTTTAGGGGGGAGAACTGCCTTTGCTTAGGGTCAGACCATTCTTTATGCTTGGAATAGAATAGGTAAAGCCCAAGGGATGGTTGGCTGCTCAGCAGAAGTTTAGAGAATTGGAAGATGGGGGAAAGGAAGGATTTGAGGATAGTGAAGAAAAGCACACAAGGTGCGAAGTTACCTAGAAAAGGCAGAAGCACAGAGTGAGAATTTCCTCCACTAGAGTTGCTGAATGACTTCTAAAAGTAGAGTTCAAAAGAATTTAAGGCTGTCAATTACTTAATTCTTATCTCTGTGCTTCTCTTTGAAGACTTCTGCACATATAATTGCCCTAGGGAAGCAGGGCAATGATTCATGTGGCAGGTAGGACTGCTGAATGTCTGGCAGAGGAGGAGGCAGAGGAAAGGAAAACTCAGGAGCAGACGCCTAAAGCCTGAAATTATATCTTGACACAGAGCTTCCCAAAGAGTTCTGGTGCAAAAATTGATTTTTCCCACTGTGCGCAGGAAGGAGATTGAGCTTAGTTTTACTTTAACCCAAGGTGATATTTGAGTTCTAGTACCAGGCATATTCCTCACAAAAAGCAGAATTTAATTTCTGTGGAAATTTTAGAACTTCCTTTTTACATGTAAACAGATTCCTCTTTTTTATATCCTGACATAAGAGGAGGCAGTAAATTTAAGCAACTTTATGTGGCACAGGAAGCTTAACATGTATTTATACACATGAATGTGTGCACAAGCCTACAGAAAAATAAATCTTCCAGTTTTCAATGGCCTTAGAACCTATTTGAGGATATGGGAAAAAACAAATGCAGGATTTGGGTGATATTTATTCAAGTGCTAGTTTGTTAGGGAGACATCTAGGTTTAAAAGAAAGATCTGGTAGACTAGAGAGACCCTGGAAAAGTTTCAGAAAGGAGGTGGGACTTGAAGAAAAGTTTCAGTATCCACTATTAGTGACGAGAACTGATGGCCATTCTGCTCAGGAAGGCACTGTATTGGTGGCAGTAATACACCTCTCTCTGGTATCAATGACCTGATTTCATATTGGGGAGAGTAAGAGCGATATTCAGATGGGCACAAAAAATAAAAATAAACCAGTTTGTAAGGAATCATGAGCATCAATCTGAAAATTCATATTTACTCTACTCAATTATACATTTTGTGTCCATTCTTGATATTTCCAAAAGAATAGTTCAATAGAGAGGTGTCCAATCAGATACAAGGAATCATCCTGACTTGGAGATTATGGATACTCCTGAAGCCTATGATTTTGACATTAGAGTTATCATTTTGTGGGTTTACTCAAGTTCCAGAGAAGGGATTCCATTGTTTATATCAGACCCTCAGAAAGCTGAATCTTGGGTTTAGGTTGAATACAAACAGGAAAGACAGCATCAGTGAGTGTTTTACTAAAACAATCCTCCTACCCATTCATCCTTCTAATCTCTGCCTCTACTTTCGGCAAGCAAACATTCATTCCACAAATGTTCATTAAGTAACTGCTACGTGACAAGTACCATGCCAGGTATTGGCACTGCAGGGAAGGATGGACCTCGTCACATGGCCCCCAAGGAAACCACAGGTGAGAGGCAAGGAGACATTCAGATATCTAATGAAGCATAGCATGGGTGAATACAGAGGATCACAGAACCATGAAGTCCTTATATGAGGGCACCCAAGTGCTGTCTTACCAATAGCTATTACCATTCATAAAGCATCTGAGCTCAAGAGGAGCCCATACTCAAAGGTGGTAGAGGAAGTGAGAGAGAGGAAAGAGCTAATCTGAAAGTTGGTGAGAAGAAAGCCCGTCACCAACATCATGACTTAGTGACAAATCACACACAGGGTAAAGAGGATTGAGAGGCGGGTAAGGAAGACTGAGAGGTGGGTGAGTCAAAGAGCTAAGCTAGGAGGCCTGGAGACAATATTGACTGTTGTTGGCAGGCAGAGGTGGGCAACGTGTTGAGTGGGATGATGATGAATTTTGTTTCATGACATATTGAGTTGGAGACAATGAGAGGATGTCAGAAGAGTCAGAAGATACCTTGAGAGGAACTGGAAATATAGGACTTAATCTGAGAAGGGAGTAAGAAAGAGGTGGGCAAAAAGGAAGGGGATCTGTTTTCTCAGGTGACAGTAAGGGGACCCTGAAGCCAGCCTTCCACAGTTCTAGTTTTTCCAGGTACTCTCTTTTTCTTCCTTCTTTCCTTCCTTCCTTCCTTCCTTCCTTCCTTCCTTCCTTCCTTCCTCTTCCCTCCTTCCTTCCTTCCTTCCTTCCCCTTC
>NW_025999929.1:168509-205497 GCF_001458135.2 Marmota marmota marmota | reverse complement strand
TACTCTCTTTTTCTTCCTTCTTTCCTTCCTTCCTTCCTTCCTTCCTTCCTTCCTTCCTTTCTTGTAACTCACAGGATTTTTTTGTGGGTAGAAAAGAAAAATCTCAGGATGGCAACATTAAAATTTCTGATTCCAGATTTTCATACATAGTTGAATGTTAAGTATTGTTGGTTTTCTGGAGTAATAAGGGGAAAGGGATGTTAAGGAATGAGGAGGGAAGGGCAGGCTGGAACACCTAGTTTATCTTACACAAATTCATAGACACGTTTGCAGCTATGCCATAGCAAAGGTAGAGTGGGTGAGGACCTGAGAGGTGATGGGGCCATGAGAGTCTTGAGCTAGGCCTCTATTCCAATTGCTTGGTAAGAGAGGGGTTCCAAGGCTGTGGGTGCAGCTCAGTGGCAGAATGCTTGCATAGCAGGTGCCTGGGCCCTGGGTTCCATCCCCCATACTGTGCTACATACCAAAAAGAGAAGGTATTCTGAAATATGGCTCTCATGTCCAGTAAGTCAGTTTCTCTCACCTGCTCAGTCCACTGTAGGCAAAACAATGACTCTGGCAAAGTCCCTTTCATCCCATTGGAATCCAACTGGGTCAAGAAACATGACTTAGTGGGCAACAAGACAATAGGAAGATACGAGCTGCCCTCAAAGAGTACAGAGTATTATAGAACAGTCTAGAAGTGATTACAAGGTGCAATGAGACTATCCATGGCATTGGGAGTAGGCAGCTGGGCAGAAGCTTGAGTGGTCCTTAGGTAAAGGAAGGAGAGAAGGATATCAATTCAGATAGAAGGAATGGCAAGAGGCAAGCTCTGTGGTAAAGGACAACTTGGTGTGGTGGAGGATAAATAGAGATGAAGGAAACAGGAAGATGCTCCACATATTAGGAAATAGTTATGAAGCAAATGGCCCTGTAACCAGAGTGGTTTTCAAAATGCTTAATAGCTGGTGATAGCAAAGGAACTGACCCATGAGAATTGTGGTGGCCCAGTGAAAAGAACAAAGGCTATGTAAACATGAGACCTCTCTCAGACCACGCTGGGGGACATTCAAGATAGACACTGTCCATCTCAAATATTTAAATAGTATATCAGCAGATGATTTGTGTTGCAGGATTTCCTTCTAGACACAAGAATGAAATTCTATATATAAAATTATATGCATTTTCTCTTTTTCCGCAGCATGCCTACTAATGAGCAAAATGGCTATACTAGAATTTATTTAATTATTTACTTTTGATGGAAATTTAAGTTCCTAATTTTCACTGCTGCATTGATGCTATGCCCATGTTTTTATACGCTTTTGTAAACTCTTATGAGTGCATCTATGTAATAAATTCCTGAAAGTGGATTTCCCTGTAAAAGTACATGGACGTTCTGCATTTTAACCCATATTCCCAATTATCCTCCAGAATATGGTATAAATCTACACTTGTACTAATAATTATGAGAGCCAACAAATTTTGTGTCCGTGAGAACCACCGAGAGCTTGTTACAGAAAGCCATAGGCCTGGCCCCATCTCCCTGGAGATTTTAATTGTCAGGTTGAAAGTGGGCTTGTATGTTTTTTGTTTGTTTGCTTTTCACACAGTAAATTTGGCTTTCAGGTGATGGGGGTGAAACATGCAGTTTCTACAAATTCTAACACAGGTAGTGAATTTGTGTAATCGCCACAATAGATTCGGAAAAATTCTATCAGTCTAGCAAGCTACCAATTTTACTCACACTCTTCCCCTAACTCACACCCTAGTAAACACTGGCCTTTTCTGTTACTATTTTTTTTTTAATTTCCAAGCCTGGAATTGTACAGTATGAAACCCCTTGAGTTTGGCTTTTAAAATTCAGAATAATGCCTTCAGGATTCATACAAATCATTGTTTCAATAGTTCATTCCTTTGGTGAAAGTTGTCAGATTCCAAACACAGTTACTTATGTCAAATCCTGGCAAGATGCAGCTGGAGAAGACCATAAAGGAAGGGCTACCATGAATGATTTGCCCGATAACAGGAGTTATCACAAGAAAGTTTTCAGCTGACTATATGAGTAATGGTTTTAGTCAGTTTTTTCTTTTTTCTTTTTTTTGCTGCTATGAGCAAAAGACCTGATTAAGATAAAATTAGAAGAGGAAAAGTTTATTTTAGGGCTCATAGTTTCAGGGTTCTCAGTTCATAGATAGCTGGCTTCATTCTTCTTGGCCTGAGATGAGATAGAACGTTATGGCAGAAAGGTGTAGTGAAGGAAAGTAGCTCAGAACATGGCACCAGGAAACAGAGAGATGTCCTTTCCATGGACAAAATGTAAACCCCAAAGGTATGCCCCCATATGACCTAACTCCTGCAGCCACGCCCTTCCTGCCCTCAGGTACCACCTAGTTAATTCCTATCAAGAGATAAATTCACTAATCAGGTGAAAGCTCTCATAACCCAATGATTTAACCTCTAAACTTTCTTACATTGTCTTGCATAACAGCTTTTGGGGGGCACTTCATATCTAAACTATAATAGTAACACAAGGAAAGTTAACAGCATGAGGACATCTGTACACTTCTACAAGGCCCTTTTTGCTAATGCATGGGTCTCAAAAGCTCAATCCAATGAAACAGCTTGCTATGACTTTAAGACAAATTTTATCTAGTAACTGCAGCCACACTATCTAGTAGTGCAGCCACACTAATCAATTAGCTTGCCAGCACTCCACTGTCAAGGAGTGTTTCTTTCCAAACACCTTACATAGTTTTTCCTCTCCCAATAAATCTTCAACTGTTCATTTGTTCCTCAGACATACCAGAGTACATCCTATCTTGCATGTGTTTCTTGGATTGTAATACTATTCTGTGTAAATCCTAAATAAAACCCATTCCCCCCTCCCCATTTCAGTTTCTGGGAACGTTTGTTTGACTTTGGCACATCTTATGCTGAATAGTATTCCATGATGTGACCTTGTCAGCTGCCGCCCCCCCCCCCCACTGAAGGACACCTGTCTGGTTTTCAGGTTTTGGTAATCGGGATGTGACTTTTAAGTAAGTCCACCAAACGATTCTGATAAAAAGGTCCCAGATTATACTTGGAGAAATAATGCCCTCTATCCCCCACAAAAGTGGATATTATAAATCTTTATAACTTTTGCTGATCTGATACATGGAAATGGTGTCTTGTGATCAGACTGCATTTTCTGCTGGGTGGAGGAGTGGGTTTGAAAATCTTTTAAAATCTTTATGAGCCACTTATATTTCTTCTGGGTATTGTCAATTCATTTCCTTTGCCTTGAATTTTTTTTTTTTTTTTTTGGTTTTCCTATTTACTTTCAGGAGCTTGTATATTAGAGATTTTAACCATGATCTGTTGAGCAACAACCAGCACAGTCCAAACTGACAAAAATTCTTTTAGTCTGAGAACCACAACCTTCAGGTGAGATTTCTGCAATGGCTTGAAAGTAGCATCATGCATTTGAATGCCTAAAAGAACCATTTTGAAACATAACTACTTTGAAGCATACCTATCCTGTTATTGATTTTTCTACTTTCTCCTGCTACTCAAAGATCAACTAAACCTGAGAAGTGCAAGCTACTTTCAGCTCTATTAGTTTTGGTTCTGTCCTTTGCTTTTGCTTGTTACAGCTGTTTTCCTGTGGTGGGTATAGCTAAAGACTATTTTCAACCCAAAAATTAAGACATAAAAAAACCCTCCATAGGTAAATATATCCTAACAGTAGATTGGAAGACTTATCCTAATTCTGAGTCTTAACTTTATTTTTTGTAGTTGGCTGCTAAAATAACCTTCCATCTGGATGACATGATAATAATAACTTATTCATCTGTTATTTGTTTTGTGTGTGTGTGTGTGATAGTGAGGATGGAAACCAGGTTTCACACACACACGGCAATTGCTTTACTATTGAGGTACATTTCCAGGCCTTCAGAGCATTTTTTAATTAACAGAAACATATTGCCTTTAGAAATAATGTATTTTAAAAAAAATTTAATTCATTTAGGTGGGTATTCTTTCTAAGGTGTTGTGAATACTCTTCTGTCTTACAGAGGATATGAAAAATCATTTCTTTTTTTCCTAAAGCTAAAGATCATTTTTAATTGTGAATATTCATTGTAACAGGTCACTGACCTGTGTTCACCTCTGGCTGCCAGTTCACCTTCTATCTACACTGCCTTTACCAGTAGATGCCTTGTATCCTGTGTGCTTCTGCTTTTGAAAATAAATTTTCTCTTCCCCATTTTCTTCCTCATCAGTCATTGCTTGCCCAGAATTTTCTGCTATATATGGTACTGTGGCTCATAGCTGCTGCTCCATGACTGGCTCTTCTGTGGGCTCCAGCCCCACAGCTTAGAGACCCTGGGATTAGGCAGTGGAGATAATAAATCTCCACCCCAGCACAGAAGGGACTGTCTCTCTCTACTAACTATCCTTCACTAGGAAAGGATATCATAATCCATTTATTGTTGCATTTGCCCCCCAAAAGGTACATTTTCTACCTCATCCCAGGCAGTAGGTGCTGGGGATACAGTGGGGATCTGACCTTGCCCTCAGTGATCTAGAAAGAACAGATGCCAAATTCATGAGAATGCTCTTAACCCTGGCCTCATAGCAAATCAGATTTCTCTGGCCTTATAAAGGCAGGTGGTATCCCTCTATCCTCTCACATAAAACATTCCCAGACTACTGCATTTTTTACTGTTTCCAGAAGCCCATCATCTGTGTAGGAAATCAGGCAAAGACCCTGGTCTTAAGGGAGATTCAGTCTTCATCCAATAGTACTGGGTTTTGGCGCAGAACAGCAGTAGCTCAGGGAGCATTGTCAGCTTCTAAATTATTCTATTTGTAATTGTCATGTGGCTTTCCCATGTTTAAAAGAGAACAGTGACTCTAGAATTGTTTTCCATTATGCTTTTTTCAACAAAATATAATTGTAGTTATATTATGGAGCTCATTGATACCTACAGGAGCTATGTGGAAATGAAACTGTTATTTATACCATTATATCTAAAGGAAGTTTACTGAGCCTTCCAAACATCAAGCCAGATGTTCTAGGAAGAATACCACACACTAGGAGATCAGAGAGTATGTGAAGTGAACTTTACTGTAATAAAATAGTATTTTGAGGAGCATGACAGTATAAGATTGGTTGCTTTAGTAGTAAATTACCTTTGACTGTTCTGACAGTCTATTCTTTTGACTTCTGTCTAATATTTTAAAGCAGTTTTTATGTAGTTGCTTACTTCCAGATGCCTAGCAGCATTTCTTTCTCTTTGAATTGTCATCTTTTCATTTTTAGCCAGGAAGCAAGAATATCATGCTTATTAGAGATTTAAGGAAGTGTAAATTAACTGAAGTAAAGGTGGAGATCACTTATGCTCAGTGCCCAGACTCAGATGCATCATTTTTAAAAATTTATTAATTTAAAAAAATAAATGACAGTGGAATGCATTACAATTCTTATTACACATACACAGCACAATTTTTCATATCTATGGCTGTATATAAAGTGAGTTGACACCAATTCGTGTCTTCATACACGTACTTTGGATAATGATGTCCATCACATTTCACCATCCTTGCTAACCCCCTGCCTCCTCACTTTCCCTCCCATCCCTATCTAGAGTTTTTCCTATCCCTCCCATGCTCCCCCTCTCTACCCCACTAATTTTTATGTTTAGAGACCTTTTTATTTTTACTACTAAATTTTCAACTGAGTTTCAGAAATTGTTGCTAAATCCACCCTTAAAGGTTTTATTTTGTAGGCAGTCCCAATTCATTTTACTAATAATTTCCTACACATATTTGATGTAGTTCTTTGTGAGATACCATTACCTTTGACATTTTTTTGAATTTTCCCTTTTAAAGAGAGATTAACATCAGGAGCTGCTGCATAATCTTCTACTTGGAAGCAGAAAAGGATACTACTCCATCCCTTTGGATTAGGAGAGAGTGTGGGGCCCACCACTGATTATATTTTCTTTTTGGATTTTCCTCTGATCACATTATTTTTTCTCTTTGAGCAAACTGTAAATTCATTTTAAGCAAAAATTTGTGGCACCTGGTACATTCAGTTCTCAATTAACTCTTGTTGAGTTTAATTATAAGCAATCATCTCTTAATGCTTGATAATGTTGGTTTCTTCCCTAGTAGAAATGGGATCAGACTCCTATCGGATCTGATGAGATGACAGTGAGACAAGTCCAATAGGAGCCTGTGTGAAATTTCCATTGCTATGACAAAATATCTGAGATAGATCAACTTAAAGGAGGGAAGATTTATTTTGGTTCACAGCTTCAGAAGTTTCAGTCTGAGGTATGTTGGCTTCATTGTTTCTAGGCCTGTGATGAGGCAGGACATCATGGAGGGGAGCATGGGTGGATCAAGGCTGCTCACCTCGTAGTGGTCAGGGAAGAAACGTCAGAGAAAGAGTTCACTTTTCTAGGAATATTCATTTCCCCCAAACCCACTAAGCTATAAATCCATAAATGGATGAATTTACTTGTGAGATCAGAGCCTTCCCGGTCCCAAAAGCCCCACCTCTGAATACTGCTGTATTGAGGATGAAGCATTAAATTTTGGAGGACATTTAGTTTCCAAACTATAACAGCCTTACCCTCATGTTACTAACCATGTAATAAAATGATCCTAAAACTTACTTTCTTTCCCCTTGGTGAGGATTCCCTATAAACTTTCCTCTATCTGAGAAGGGAAACAAATGGACAGCTACACAGGGGCAGAGGCCCCTAGACTGTGAGGAAGAAGGTCTTCCACCTGGACCCCTGGGGTTAGTGCAGGAGGCCTTGGAATCACATCGCCACAGGGCTAAAACTTGATTAGTTCATTCCAGTTGCCTGTCTTGATGGAAACATATGTGTGAACTTTGTGGACTAATATATATTGTTTAGTAGATGAATCCTCCAAGCTGGGCTTACTTGATGTTTTTGTTAATGTTGTTTTTATTAGTGAGTGACCTTGTGGGTTTTATAGGGATGGAGACAAATCAGAGAAGAGCTCAATACCTGTGTTCATCACTTCAATAAAGCCCCCAAACTGAACTACAGGCTAATGAGAGTCAGCTGTTCACCCATCTACCCACCTATCCATTCACCTTCCACTTACCCATCCAACCATCCATCCATTCATTCATCTCTATGCACATAAATACATTTATTGCTGCTCAATAGCTACTCAATATATTTTTATTTTATATCTATCAAAAGTTAACAAAGAAGATGTGGTCCAGCCCTCTATCTTGCAGTCAATCTTATATTCAGATAGAGAAATGATGGCGAATAAAATCTACTCAATAGAGCAAGTTAGGCCTCAGGACCACATAGAGGAGTGGAGAACTGTTCTGACTCAACCTCAGAAGCACATGGTTATGAGAGGTTAAACATTGCAGTGTCCCCTGAACTTGGGTCAAAGCAGTTCCTCCCCCACAGGCCTCTGCTCCAGAACGAAGTCATATATCATTTCCTATAATGAAGCCAGTGTCTGCCCACCTACACCCATTACATGAATCCTTTATGTGATCATAAACTTGAATAGTACAATTAAAAATAACTTTGATAACTACAACTTATGTGGTTTGGGGTTTTCTGAAATAAGACAACAGGTACAGACCTAGATTTTGCAAGGTATTGTGGTTCTAGAAAACACGTGTGGAGAAGCCAAGAGCGGGCGGGGGGAGGGGGAAGAAAAGACATGCTCTTGATGTCAGAAGCTTTCTTTCCCCTACACTGCAGCAGGTGACTCATGAAGTACAGTTTTCTTTTTCTGTTTTCTTTTCAGCATCCTGCATGAGATGATACAAGACTTTCTAGTACACTTCTGAGGCTTGCTAATATACAAGGGGCAACATTCTTCATTCTAAGGCCACTCTTATGAGACAGATGAGACAGGCCACTAAGCCTGTTTCTGGAGTCTTACTCATGGAACCTAAATTGTTATTGAGTTCACTGCCTTACTACAATTCTTTCCTATGATGGACCCCAGAGGATGGTCTTGTGAAGAGGTAGGAGGAGGAGCCTTCTAATGACATAGAAAAATATTAATTAAACATTGCTAGTGTCAAAAAGCTGGTTATAAACATTCCATATACAGTCTCATATGATTTTATATGAGTAGGTTACTACAAAGATTCTTCATTTTGCATTTGGATATACAATTATTGGCCTAGCATGCATAAGACCTGGAATTGGATCCCCAGCACTACAAAGGCAAAACAAAAGCATATACAATTATCCTAGCACTGTTTTGTTGAAAAGACTGCCCTTTTCCCATCAATTTGTTTCTGAGTCTATGTGAAAAGCGAACCACATTTTTGTGATTCTACTTCCATACTCTGTTTTCCAATCTATTTATTGGTTTATTTATCTATCTTAAGTAAATACCAGAAGTTCTTAATTGCTGAAGCTTTATAGTAATTCTTGAAATCAGGTATGTGAGTCCTCCAATCTTTTTCTTTCTCTGTGTTTATTTTAGTCTTGTTAAAATATTTTAGCCATTAGGTGTTTACAGACATTATGACATTTCTCTCCTTTTATTTAATTATGCTTTGATATCACTATAATCCTTAACAACAGTAATAATAGTTCCTTATTGCCTCCAATTCTTAGTTTCTCCTTATATTTCTAAAAGTGATTATCTTTGAATTTCCTTATTCCTCCTTCCCATTGAAATCCCTACCACAGTTTTGAAGAAAACAATACAACAAAACAGAGTGACTATTATCCTGGATACTTTTTCTTACTATTTCTCATCACATATTACTAGTGCATCACCAAAAGGCTAAGCAAGGTATATACCCTACATCCCAGAATAAGAATTTAGTTTGATATACATGAACTTTATTTCTACTGTAACAAAATAGCTCAATTATCTTCTCTTTTGCTTTTGTATGAAAGTCAATATATTAGAATTTTGGAAATCAAATCTCAATTTTGTTCCTGAATTGCTTTGTGGTCTTCAGACATTCACTGAGCATCCAATAACGGTTATTATGACAATTAGACTTCTTCTGAATCCTGGTTCTCAGATAATAAGCAGCAAAAAGTACCCCAAAGATGGCAAGTTAATGATAGATGCCCATTAATCTAACTGTGCTTTAGGAGAAAGGTAGCTCTACAATTAACCACAGTCTGTTTCTGGTGTCATAGTAAGTCCCATAGAACAAACACACAGAGGTAGGTCCCTAAAACGTCAAAAAAACCCACATATCCAGAATAAAATAATGATTAGAAGTATGCTGAATCACGTTGCAGATAAAAGATACTGGGGGAATTTTCTCAACCTTGTTAATATGCTTAAGAGGTTAAAAGTCAGATGAGAAAAAGGAAACAAAGAGGAGAGGAAGGAAAACCCAGTAGATGCAGATGTGCATTAGGGAAGTTACTTTTTGAAACGTGCAAGGTGCTGAGTGTTCAGGGATATGGAAGACTGATTGCAACGTTCTAGGGAAATTGACTTCTGTGTGTAGGAGGCATCCTTCAGTGGGAATGCCCCAAAATGCTGCTGCACTTTTTAAAATTCAAAAGGTAGCAATTACTGACACAGTTGTGCAATACTTCTACCTCCAGAGCTATCTCAGACAATAATTTGACTTAGGAAATGTGTCCTATAGTAATAACAATTTAACTCAAATCATTACAGGTGATATTTGTCAAGTATTTACTACGTTTCCTACATCAGTGAACAATGCATGTATATATGAAACATTCATGGTCCAGTTGTGCTAGGAGAGTGGGATGGTAGGAAGACACCTGGAAATCAAATATGAGATGCAAAGTTTGTTGAAAAATGTTTACAAGGAAGATCTAGTGGTGATGAGCTGGAATTTTGCTGCTCCACACTCCCTCTAAGGCCTCACCAGAAAGTAGTACCTTCTATGGCCTGGACTAGCATTTTCCTTTCCAGAGTAATCCAATCCACACCATTTACTACAGGGAGGGTGGTTTGATGAGAAAGGCTACAGAAGAATTGACATCATTAATTTGCTTAGTTTGACTTGTCTCTTGTATGACCGGCATCCCAAGGAGCAGCTGTCTTGGAATGTGAGTAAGAAAGCAGCTTTCTACAGAGCACTAGCTTGCCCTAATTCCCAGCATACATGAGAGAATGACAGTGTCCTTCAAAATAATAGGTATCTTGACATTACAGCCCAGTCTCACCTTCAGTATTCCTTGACTTGGCCAGGTTTTAGCAGAAAGGGGCATTCAGGCACTGGTGTTTTATTGTCCCACTTTTCTTTAAGGATGACACACTGAATTGATCCATATGATCCTCACATAAACAACCCTAAAAATGTGAATACAATCATGATCCCCACTTTATAGAAGAAAAAAACGAGGCCTCAAATTTTGTCAAAGTTATCCAGCCGTAAAGTGACAGCTGTCTGGTTCTAAAGCCAGAGCACACAACTGTGATAAAATGCCACCATCGTTGCTCCTAGTTTTCAGGCATCCTCCATCATAAAATGATCAGATTCTACACACACACACACACACACACACACACACACACACACACACAGAGACAGCATCCCTCAGGATACAGAGTAATATTGACATTAACTTAATCCATTGTCATTTTCTTCCTCTGACTCTCTGGTTATCCTCCACTCAAGGTAGCCAGCTCTGTCCTACAGCACCTCCCATGTTCATTCCCACCTTGTGTACTTGGACTATCTCTCCCTCCTCCCATGGGTTCACTCGCCTCTTAAGATCTACTTCTTTCAAGACCCAACTACAGATCCATGTTCACTAAGCACCTTTCCTCCTAGATCCCTATCTCAGCATCTGAAAGATTCCCTTCTTTCCCTGGAAAATATTCACTACAAGTCACTGTTTCAAACAAAAATTGAGTCCTGATGCTAGAGTTTTTATTTTTTGTTAAGAACATTTTTTGTTGTTGCATATAACACAAATACAGAATCTACATTGAAAAAGTTCACAATACATTTTAAAAGCTAGACATCTTAGTTACCATCCAAGAGGAAGATGGGGTACTAAAGATGAAATGTATTATAAATATTGCTTTAGAGGTACTTGCAGGTGCTCTGAGACTGGGTGTGTGACCAGGCCAGAGGGAGCAGCTTACATTGAATGGTGTACTACCTGATGAATACAGGGCTAGCTTCATAGGTGTGAGATTGACCCAAAGCCCTGCACTCAGAAGGGCTCATGCTTTGTTTAATGCTTTGCCCTTCTGTCCTGCATTCTTAATAATTTTTGAATAAGGGTCCCTCATTTCCATCATGTACTGGTCTCCACAGATAATGCAGTTGGACCTGGTCAGACCTACATTTGGGGCAGAAGTTACCTGTTTGGAGGCTGGCTTTCCTCCTCTGCTGTTCTTTTAGTGGTCTATTCTGTTGGTGCAAACCTTCTTCCTTTGCCAGGTCTGTTGCTAACACAAACACAAGCCTCTCTTCAGAATGAGAGACACCTCTATATATCCTTCCTGCCTTCTGCCCAGGCCCGCATATCAATAGTCTCCTGAAGGCTTCTCCCACACCATCACATATTCCAGGGCTTCCAGGATGAGATAAGAGAAGCCAGGGAAGCTCTCTCACGTAGAGACTTTAAAATGCCTTTCCACTTTGCTTACATTTTCAATGCAAGGTAACATCTATGTCTGGCCTGGTGAAGGATGCAGGCATTCAAGTAGAACTGGCCATTGTCTGAGGGCTTCTGTGAAGGGTACATGGATAGCCACTGATCCCTGGCCTCAAAGGTCACTCTGGCCAATGTTCTTTCCAGTTGCTAAAGGTAATCAGGAAGTCAATCTGTTAGGGTATTTTGTTGTTGTTGTTGTTGCTGCTGTTGTTCTAATTAGTTATACATGAAAGTAGAATCCATTTTGACACATCATACATAAATGGAGTATAATTTCTTTCTTTTGGTTGTACATGATATAGAATTACACTGGTCATGTTTTCATGTACGTACAAATGGTAATAATATCCAATTCATTCTACTATCCCTCCTATTCCCATATTCCCTCCTCTCCCTTCACTCTCCTCTTCCTAATCCAAAATACCTCTATTTCCCCCACCCCTTATTGTGATTTAGTATACACATATCAAAGAAAACATTTAGGCCTTTGGGTTTTTTTTTGGATTGGCTTATTTCTCTTAGCATGATATTCTCCAGCTCCATCCATTTACCTGCAAATGCCATAATTTCATTCTTCCTTAAGACTAAGTAGTATTCCATTGTGTATATATTCCACGTTGTCTGTATCCATTCATCTGTTGAAGGGCATCTAGGTTGGTTGAGCAACTATGGATAGTTTGGCTATTGTGAATTGAGCTGCTATAAACATTAATGTGGCTGTGTCACTGTAGTATGCTGATTTTAAGTCCTTTGGCTATAAACTGAGGAATGGAATATCTGGGTCAAATGGTGGTTCCATTCCAAGTTTTCTGTGTTAGGGTATTCTTGAATCATATTTTCATAGTACCTTCAATATTGGTCAGGATCCTTGCCCTTTGGGTAGTTTATTGAGAAGAAACTGGATCATTCCTTTGTAAGGGGCTTAGGAGAGTCACACTCTATGGATCGTGACCAAATCTACCCAGGCACTTCTAATAACTGCACCAATCCTGCCCTAAGAGATCTAAATCACTCTTCCTGGATAAGTAAAGAAAGTGATATCCTGAAAAGCACTTCAAGATGCTGGGCATAAGGTGCTATGTGTGGTGGTGTGCGACCTTCTAGGGCTCTCTTCATTCCCTGGTGAGCTATAGAACACTTCTATGGCCATCTCAACCCTCCAAGTAAAGGGAAAGCCAGATGTAGCCATCAAAGCAGAATTGAGGATCCCAGTGGGCTCCGAATCCTGCCCTTAGCATCATCATCCATTCATACAATTATTAGTTCTGTCAACGGATCACAGGCTCATTCAACATACATGAATGAATCTCTTACACATCCCAGTCACATGTGGATGGAGAAGAGGATACAGGCAAAGTGCCAGGCATGGCCTTCCCAGTAGACAGCTCACAGCCTGCTTGGAGGAACCACACACATGAAAACGCAAAACCCACCAAGAATAGGGCTGTAAAGCATTGGCCTGGAAGAAGCTGTCATATGGAGTCCCTGAGAATCATTCAGCTTCCCCAAGTATGACCACCTACCAGGGAGGCAGAGGCAGGTTTAGTCCAGGAAGAGCCTTCTGATTTGATTGCAGAAGAACTAGTGAGCCATGGTCTGTCTTAAGCAACCAGAGCAATGTAACAAAATTAGTACTTAATGATTTTAGGACTCTAGCAGTTTGTAAAGGACTACTGGAGGAGATGAGTCAGGGTACAGAGGTAACCTGGATATAAAGGCTTACATGAAGACATGGGTGTGGGAAGACTCAAGAAATCTTGACCAAAGTTTGGAGTGAGAAGACACTGATCTAACTCTCAGGTTTCTAGTTTGGACATTGTAAGGGGTTGAACTGTCTCCAAGAAAAAAAAAAATTGTATTGAAATCTAAACCTCCAGAACCTCAGAATGTGACCATAATTGGAGAAATGGTCTTTATATAGGTAATCAAGTAAAGATGAGGTCATTAGGGTGGACCTCAGCACAATATGAATGGTGTCCTTATAGAATGGAGAAACTGGGGGACATAGCTGAAAACAGGAGAATGAGGACAAAGCTAGAGGTCAGGAACACCAAAGATTGCCAGGAAACCCTAAGAAACCCTCAGAAAGAAACAACTCCTGATAGTACCTTAATCTCAGATTCTTGGCTTCCGGGACCAGGAGAGAATAAAATTCTGCTGTCTGAAGCCACCCAGTTTGTGGGAGTTTGTTAAAATAGTTCTGAGAAACTAACATAGGTCTATAAAAGGATGATGATTCCAGAGAGCTAAGACACCTGAGAGGCAGACCAGTTTGAAGAGAAAGGGGATTTGTGCAGTTAGGTAGTTGTTGATAACATTTCAGGGCTTTGGCCAATTGGGAATGTGGAACATGGTCCAGAGGTATCAACTGGAGTCAAGCTTTTCCTGTATGACACCATGAATAGCCAGAAAGTCTTGAAAGAGGCTTAACTGGGACCAATAAGGGGAAGAATCACCAAAGGTGGCAGGAAACAAAGGTAGGAAAGAACTAAGAAAACAGTCACAGAAGTTAAAAGATTTCAGGAGGAAAAGTGTGGCCCACAGTAGCAAACACCTAGACACAGAGAAGAGTAGAATGATGGTCAGCATCCTGATGCATTCTGTGGATCTTCCTAGCAAAGGTCTTCCTCCTTTGAAGCAATGAGGGGGCCACTTGAGAGGAAAGAAGGGGCCTCCAATGTCAAAGGAGTGACTTAGCTATTTCGAATGTCAGCCATTGTCACAAGGCCAAGGTCTGTTCCTGGAGCTTTATGTAGAGTCTCAGTTTAAACCCGGCCCCTGAGCTTAAGAGAACAAGATGTACTTTTTCGCTTTCTGTCTTTTACTCTTAGAAACTTCGTGACAATCAACCACACCTCACATTTGGGTCACCAAATCTATGGACCACGAAGGATTTTCTGTGACACATTCACATTCTTAGTCATTTATAGAGTCACACTTGTATCAGTCTGGGAACCAGTCGCCAAGTGGAAGATGAGGGCAATTCTGGTAGGCCTGTTTTCAATGCCATTTTCTCACAGGGCCTCTTCATTTTAAACCACCTTTCCTTGAACCACACCAAGGGAAGAAAAAAAAAAAAAACAACTAAGTTCCAAAATAACAAGAATTCAGAGGTAGTTCTCAAACATCTCTTTTGTCGTTCTCAAAACACCTTCAAAGATACTGCTGAGCCTATGTGAGAACCAGCATTTAAATAAGAAAAGGACCTTACACATCATGAAGCCTCTCATGTTAAATTTTACAGAAAGTTCTGCATCCCACAGTCAGAAACTATCAGCAGGCACAGGTTTTATTTCTACAGCAGGTAATGGAAATTAATAAGTTGTTTCGAAAGAGAAAAAAATCCTATTTGTAGGAACACCAACGACACACATGCAATGATTTGGGAATTGGGAACAATTCTGATTTAAGCAAAAAATGTTTTGCAATCAAAGCCTTGGCCAGACACACACACCAGAGATTGACTTAAGTTTGGTTCTCCTCAGTCCTCTGGCTCCCTCTAGAGGAGTTCTAGACACTCAAAAGTGAGGGACAAATTGGTTTTGCCCACATTAGCGAACCTGTATTTGTGTTCATTCCTGCTTAGAGCTGTGGGGAAGATATCATAGATATCCCCTATGGACTGAAATTCAGGCAAAATTCTCACTTCAAATGCTACCACCTTTGGGAAGTCTTCCTGGGTCTCCCCAAGTGGTTTATCACTTTCTCATGTGTGTTGATGCATTATGGCACTCAATTAACTCATGATCCAGACAAATCTGTCTTTGTCTCTAGACCAGAAACTACTTGAATGTATATATTTTTTCTTATTAATTTTTGTCTTCTTAGCACTTAGACACTGTACCTGGCACACAATAATTGTTAAAAAATAAATATTTGTTGACTTAATGTGAATGAAATGCTAGCTAATTCAGGCTCCTAAATACCTACACCAAGAAACAATTTTCATTTCCAAGGTTAATATCCGATAGATGAGCCTCTTACCTCCAAGGATGTGGATTTTGGTGGAAATTAGCCTTTTACAATAGGCTTGGTAGGTCTGATGTGTTGGGGTTCCTTGTTTGGGATTGGGACCCTGATGACTTCATGGCTGTGGCATGCTTGGTGCTTGGGAAAGCAAAGGCATAGGATGCCCGGTTGCTATGGTAATGCTCTCCATGCTAGAGTCTTATCAGCTTCAACCTTAATCTTAGGCACATAATTCCCGGGAATAAAGAAACTTGCTTGCTTGATAACTACAATTTTTCACTAAGCTCCTGGAGCTGCCTGCCTAAAAGTAACTTCAAACAATGAACCTTCTTGAGAATTGCACAAAGCTCCTAACATTGCATATTGTAACTATGGAAATGTAATTACAGAATAAGCAACCTTACTGATACTCCAAATAATAATGTGGTTATGGTACTAATGACCTAATGTAACCTATTGTTATAAATAAACATGGCTGCTTGGACAAAGAGCAGCTCTGCTACCTTCCCTGCCTCTGCACCTTGTCTCGGTGTCTCTCTTTATTATTATTTCCTTACACTGCTGGGGACTGAAAAAGCTTGTGTTCTCCAAAGAGCCACAAATATGTGCCATGAGGAAATGATGCAATAGATGAGCCATGAGAAGCAGAGGGAAGACTTCAGAGGCTACCTGGTATAGCCTTCTCACTGATGAAAATGTTCCTAGAGGGGAAGTGACTGACTCTGAGTCACACAGAGACAGGGACAGAATACAGGCCCCAGCTTGTTCCTTGTGACCCAGAGCCTCTGTCTCTGATTCATACCTTCAGATTTGGGAGCACCAATGTGAGAACCTTTTACTCTTTTGTGCTGTAGTGACCAGCCCTCTTTATGTGTCCAGAAATTCTATCTAAAATTTGCATGAGTACTTGGTTCAGAGGGAGGCAAGTTTGTCAGTGACAGGCAGAATTGGCCAGAGTGGCCAGAAACCTAAGGGGACCAAGCTGGAAGGTCCTCAGACCACAGGGGCAGGTCAAAGAAGTCTTTTTTGGTTGGTTATGTCTATTGGATCGAGGTTTTCATTTCAGGTCTGAACAATGTCCATAACTGAACTGGGTTGAGTCATAGCAGACCTAGCTCTGCTATTGATTAAGGGATGATCTTGACAGAGTGACTTACCTCATTCATTTCTTTTTCCTCTTTGAAACAAAACAGCATAGCAGTTATTAGCACTGGCCTGGAGTACGACTGCACATTTTTATTCCAACATTGTCACCCAAGAGGAGGGTAATCACGGGTCAGTTAACCTCTTTCTTTGTGCTTTTATTTCCCCAGCTGTAAAATGGGGGCAATAAAGTTACTTATAGAGTAGCTGTGATATTAATCAGGGCAATACATTCATCTATTCATTATGTATGGTTAGCTGTTTCTTGCCATCGTAATTATCTACACACTAGGGCTAATAGCCCTGTCTTACATAATACACAGAGTTGTGGTGAACATCAAATGTGTGTGAAAGCACCTTATGACTTGAAAAATGGAGGGATGAACACTTAAATGTGATAACTTAATCAATCATCCAGAAGAGGGACTTTGCCTGTAGGGATTCAATTAGTTTTTGTGTTCTTGTTATGAAAAGTAGAGAAATATAATTGCAAAGGGTCATTCTGATCTTCAAAGTACATTTTCAGGTTTGGGTTTCTTCTAAGAACATGATCCTTATGTACCTCTTTCCCTTCAATTTACCCAACAAGGAATATCTGTCAAACCTTGTTCTGTGTCAGACTCCCCTGTGGTGCTGGGAAAGTAGTGGTGCTCTAAAAACAGACCTGATTGTTATTCCCTAATGTCTATAGTCTCGTGGAAAAAAAGAAATATTATACAAATAACTTCAAATTGTTTTTGCAATAATATTGATGACTTGGTTTGGGATTTTGTGCTTTCTTACAAGCAGCCTGCTACTGTTTTACAGATGCTGGAAGAAGATAGGAGAGTCTTGAGTCAGAAACAAAGGACATTGTTGCACCCACCACAATAAGCAGCATATTCACCAGCATGGTTATGTCAGTTCCATTAAGGTGATGCAGTGGACTCAGCTGGATGCTATGCATGCACTGGAATATGGAGCTTAGGAAATCCACTGCTTTTATAACAAGTAGTAAATATACATGCTCTTTGTCTGGAGGATTAGAAGAAAAGGTGCAATATTATCTCATCATCAAGGATACCAGCTACACAATCCTGGAAAATGACTTAAAATGGCATAGAAATATTCCCAAAGGAAGAGTCAAAGCCTTGCATTCTTGTTATGTTTGGCAAGCAACCCAAGGAGAACTCTCTTTTCCAACAAAGACATAAAAGGCAAAACCAAAAACCAAATACCCAGATGCTATATATATCCATATTACCCAGAGTTATAATCATGGTATATATACTACTTAATGTTCCACTCTATTCACTTTGTATGATAAAAATTTCCCCATGTTTCTTCACATTGAACAATTATCCTGCACATTTGACTATGCTGATGGACCAGTAGCTTCTGCCCTTGGAAACCCAGCTGGGGAAAAAGGTTGATGAGGGTATGTGCATTCACCTATTTTAGCTCATCTTTCCCAGTTACTTTTGAGCCTGTAGATTGCTTCCACTTTTATTCTTTGCCTGTCATTTTAAGAAAAGCAAGGGCAGTTCAACAAAGAGGAAGAAAATAACATTCAGGGTGGGCAGAGAAGACCCCATCTGCCTTGTTTCCTTTGTAGATTTGCCTACTACCTTTGGGATTCTCTTCTGAAGCTTTAAAGTGTCTTCTTCCTAGAGAATAAAATACCTGGTTCACTCCATCTTGTGATGGTGACTTCATATTTGTCTAAGGTCCATTCTAAAAAAATCAAGGATAGTAAATAGCAAAACCAAAATCTCTTGTTGTGGGTAAACCCTTTCAAATGAAGACTCAAGGGACATAAGAGTTGGTTTGATGGTATATTTATGTTCATGCTGGGGCTATTTGGGATCTTTCAGTAACATTCTTTATCCAATTCTTCATCTCTCTGAAATCCCTAATTTGTATCAACAACATTACATATTAATATATTCTTTTTTCTTATATAACTATCTATTTAATAAGATAATTTACCAGCAGAAAAGAGATGTTTTACTCAAATGAGGACAGGATTTACTAAAAGGTTTTGATTAGAAAGGTATGGGCATGGTGTATGGAACCAACAAGGGCTGTGGAGTTTTACTCCTGCCCTTGTGATATGGAGGCCCTTACCACTCCTCACTGCATCAAGAGCCCAGAACCTAAAAGAGAGGGGAGTAGAATGGGTCACATGGAGAGGAGAAGACATCCAGGGTTCAGGTAGCATTAGTATGGCTGGGCTGGAGATGGTTCCCCTTCCCATCTGGTCTCCTCCAGGGATCCCTTTCAGCTGAACCTTCCTAGAAGCCAAAGGGCAGAGGTCACTGTATCCACTCAGGCTCATCTCCCAGGGAACCTACCAGGGTGGGAAAGGATGAAGAGCAGTCTGGATGGATAAAGGGAAGAAACATGGCAGATAATTCTTAAGAAGACAGCAATATTCCCAAAAGGCAAAGATCATATCCTAAATTCACATCTTGCTAGAATTAGACAGGAATGTAAAAATATTTCTCATCTTTAAATGGGAATGATAGACTGAGTCAGATGAAATAGAAATTGACTCCAAAACCATAAATACAAAAAAAGACAACCCGAAGAGATTGAGCTGTTGAGTACTGAAAGGATGCGTGGGTGATGTAGAGGTGCTTTCCCTAAGTGGTACTCCCCCTAATTCACCTTGCTTGATGGTTGAGGCTCAATTTTAGTAGCTTCTGCCCTTGGAAACCTAGCTGGGGAAAAAAGGTTGATGAGGATATGTGCATTCACCTATTTTAGCTCATCTTTCCCAGTTACTTTTGACCAGTTCCTCTTATTTTGTAGTTCTTGGAAACACATTTTTCTCCACAGGTTTGCAGTGGCCAATAAGGAGATCTTGAGCTTCTTCAGAGGTTACCCAGCACCTGTTTGCTCAGTGTGCCCTTCAGCTATGGGCCATCTGGGAAAGAAAAAGTACAAAAACAAGACAAAGGACATCCTTCCTCCTCCACCCTTGACCCTGGCGTGTGGATTCCCCAGCTTCTTGCTCTTTTTTAACTGAACCTTCAGACAAAAATGGAGGGTAGTTGGATTTCAGACCAACCCCTTCTGGAAGCAGAGAGTTGAGTTGCAAAAGGAAAGCCAGTGATTGAGGAGTATAGGAAGTTTCCTCCCCAATAATAGGTTCTCCAGGTTGGACACCTATGCCACACCAAAATTCTGTAGCTAGAGTCCACATGGGAGGAGTGGGTAGAACTGGAGTTGGGTGGAGGGCCAAGGAATGCAAGCTCCAGCTTATCCCCCTTGTCAGTAGGACACTCTGCCTATGCACCTTTTTGTGAGTTGAATGGATAGAAATATACAATTACAAATTTCCCTCAATTTCAGTTGTACCCAATTTCAAAAAGGTGTGTAATGAAGGAGGTAGGATAGTGGAAGAATTTCTGAGCTATTTAGCATCTGGAAGTAAGGCCAGGGTCACTCTTCAGCAGCCCTTCAGGAGACAGGCTTCCCTTCAACTCCACAGCTTCCTTAGAAAAATTCTTATCAACCTTTTAGGAAGAATATCTGTCACTTCCAGTGAAGCAAACTCCTTACCTTCCGTAGTGCCTTACTGCTGAATAGTTGAAATAGTATAATGGAATGTTCATTTCCAAATAAACTTCCCTATGTTATTAAGTGAAATAAAAAAACTTATTAACCTCAGATATCTTGAGTTCAACCTTGATTAAAATCAAGCTGAAGTTTGGTGGCACAAACTTCAGTAACAGGAAGCTGGGAGGGCTCCATTGCTTTTGAGATTTTTGAACACAGAGTTACCCACTAACTTTTCCTTTCAAAGTCAAGAATATCCACATATCCTCTACCATAAATTTTAATGTAAGTCTACAACTATTTTGCATGCTGTTGTTTAAAAAAATGAGTATACCACTCTGTTTATATACTTTCAGATAATATGGGAAGGTTTATCATTTTTTAAAATTGTCCCACCTCAAGATGATAAATGTTTATCATAGTAAATCGTATATTTGTTAGAGTGTTTGTTGTAGAAAACTATGGTGTTCATTTCAACTTGTGACATAACTCTGCCTCTAATTTCATCTAATTGCGTAATCTTGCAATGACTACCAGTCTATTATCAGTCAGATGATCACTAGGTGATCTAAATACAAGAGTCAAAAAAGACAGCAGAATCTGTATAGGTAAATCATTCTAAAACTTCTAACACAGCCAAGAACTTTCCCCTAGGAAAATATTTTATAAACAGTAGGATCGTAGTTCAAAGTCAGCTTCAGCAAAAGTGAGTTGCTAAGCAACTCAGTGAGACCCTGTCTCTAAATAAAATACAAAATAGGTCTTGAGATGTGGCTTAGTGGTCTAGTGCCCCTGGGTTCAATCCTTGGTGCCAAAATAAATAAATAAAGTAGCAATTAAAGACTAACCTCATAATATAACACAGAATCTGAATTTATCTATTTAATCTAATCTATTTTTAATATTTAATTTTTTAAAATTAGAGCTTAGAATCTAAATTTAACTCAGCAAATACTAATGTATTTACATTTCAATGTATTTAAATTAGCCAATACTTGGTAGTAAAGCCCATGCAACTTATTATAGCACACTTGCATTTTTAATTGAGTTCTGCATAGGTGTACACCTTCTCAGATGCTGTTGAGTGCTGACCTTTTTCCTGGTAAACATTCCATCTGTGTTTGGAATTTCATTTCATAAAATGCTGAAACCACATGATATTTCATCAGACATGACATAATATCATTGACTATTAATGATGACTATTTTTTTCATTTGAAATAAATGCTAATAAATATTGTGTCTTTGCTATTAAGTGGCAATTAGGCCAAACACCCTGAGATTCTGCTTTCTGATACCAAGGTTACACTTTGATGAGATTACTGTTTCACTCACAAAAAATACCTTAAGAATACACGAGGGTTTTTTTTTCTTCTTTAAATAAATTAAGAAATGTAGCTTTCATAAAGGAAATGAAAGAAACATGGAAATCGAAACACTATTCTTTCAGGTGTCTCTCCAGACTGCTGTGGATCAACTGCATTCTAAGCAAGCTTTGTTATATAGTTCACATTTTTTTTTTCTGAATTTGTTTGGGCTAAGAGATCTTATGCCATTATAAAGAGGATTTTTAAAACTGACCTTGTACACAGAAAAAAGGAAACCACAGTTCTTTTTGCCTATAAGACAGGGGGACTGTTTCAGGTATACCTCATGTACATCTCATCAAGCATAGCAAGTCATTTCTTCACCCTTGGAGTCTGAAGCTTCTTTCTCCCACAAGGAACATCTTGCATTTTTCTTATAGGCAAATTGATTTTAAAGTTAACTTTCAAATAACATGACCCCTGCCCCCAAGGCTTTAACTCCTTCTTCTATATGGATCTCTCCTGAAAGGGTCTAATCCCTAAATAATAATCAGTTGAGAGTTTTCCTGTCCATAGGCTAGCTCCCTTTGAGCTTCTTCAAATCCTTTTGAACTCAACATGGCTACATGTGAACACATCTTCCCTCAGGAGCTCACCTTCACCATACCATCTCCCAGATGCATCCTTTGGCTGCCTTGTCTGGAGTCCTTCCACTCACGCAATCCCCATTATTTGTCATTTCCTAGCAAAGGCTGAACAATGGCACAACCCATCAGGAATTTGTGGGATGAGTATGGACTATTTAAGGCCTCTACCAACATCTAGGATCTAAGAGTGCCTTCTTTGTACTTTTAACACCCTATAAATCATTTCCATATACATGGCTTCTTTACAAGTGAAACCCATATTAAACTTTATTCTCTAACCATAATCCAAGCTTCCTACAAAAATTGATATTACCCTTTCCATACCTCTATATATGAACCTAATGTGAATTAATCTATATACACGAATATGAAATGTAAAGTGTATTTTGACTTCTAATTTCAAGTTTCAATGTTAAATATGCATACATATCACAGTATATATAGAATTCATACTGTATTAGCTATATTTACAAAATATATATTCATAAAACTCACACTTCACTCATCCTTGTGTAAGATCCTGTATATTTCTGTTTTCACACATAATTTCACAAGTACATTCTTATGAATATTCATATTTCCCTACATATATCTTAATTCTCTAATCCTAACCCTACCTCAGTACAACTTTTTATACTAACCTTTCCATACCTCTTTATATAAACCTAGGCTCACATAAATCCATGTACACAAATGTGAATTTTAAAATATATTTTTACTTCAGCTTTAAATGTTAAATGTTAAATTTGCATACATATCACAATATATATAGGATTCATCCATGCATTCCCAATTTACAAAATATATATTTATAGGACTAACATGTACTTCTCTTTGTGTATGATCCTGAATATTTTCATGTTTTCAAAAGTACATTGTTATGAATATCGATATTTCCCAATAATAATCTTGCTTCTATAAGTATAAAATTTAATAATATCCTTTCCATACCTCTACATCTAAAACTAATGTTACTTAAATCTTTGTATAAGAATATGAATTTGAAAGTGTATATTGAATTCTGTTTTTAACTGTCAATGATAAATTTGCATAGATATCACCATATACCATGTATAGAATTCACACTGCATCCCCATATTCACAAAATATATATTCAAAGGACTCACTCATTACTCTTCCCTGTATCAGATCCTGTATATTTATTTATGTTTCAAACATATTTTTACAGGTACATTCTTAAGAATATTCATATTTCCCCATGTAAAGTTTAATTTCCTAACCCTAATCCTATCTAAGTACGAAATTTGATATTATCCTTACAATACTTTTCTCTATAAAACTAATGTGGGTTATATCTATGTACATGAATGTGAATTTTAAAGTGTATTTTGACATTTATTTTCTATTTTATTTATTTATTTTTATTTTTATTTGATTTTTAAAAAAATAAATGACAGTGGAATGCATTACAATTCTTATTAAATATATACAGCACAATTTTTCATATCTCTGGTTGTATATAAAGTATGTTGACACCAATTTGTGTCTTCATACATGTACTTTGGATAATGATGTCTATCACATTCCACCATCCTTGCTAATCCCCTGCCCCTCCCTTTCCCTCCCACCCCTCTTCCCTATCTAGAATTCATCTATTTTTCACATGCTGTCCCCTCCCTACTCCACTATGAGTCAGCCTCCTTATATCAGAGAAAACATTTGGCATTTGTTTTTTGGGAGGATTGTCTAACTTCAATTAGCATTATCGTCTCTAACGCCAACCATTTACCTGCAAACGCCATGATTTTATTCTCTTTTATTGCTCTGTAAAATTCCATTGTATATATGTGCCACATTTTTTTTTTATCCATTCATCTACTGAAGGGCATCTAGGTTGGTTCCACAGTTTAGCTATTGTGAATTGTGCTGCTATAAACATTGATGTGACTGTGTCCCTGTAGTATGCTGATTTTAAGTCCTTTGGGTATAGACCGAGGAGTGGGATAGCTGGGTCAAATGTTGGTTCCATTCCCAGATTTTCAAGGAATCTCCATACTGCTTTCCATAATGGCTGCACCAATTTGTAGTCCCACCAGAAATGTATGAGTGTACCTTTTCCCCCACATCCTTGCCAACACTTCGTGTTATTTGTCTTCATAATAGCTGCCATTCTGACTGGAGTGATATGATAGAGTAGTTTTGATTTGCATTTCTCTAATTGCTAGAGATGATTAACATTTTTTCCATATATTTGTTGATTGATTGTATATCCTCTTCTGAGAAGTGTCTGTTCAGGTCCTTGGTCCATTTATTGATTGGGTTATTTGTTTTTTTTTGGTGTTTAGCTTTTTGAGTCTTTATATACCATTGAGATTAGTGCTCTATCTAATGGGTGAGGGGTAAAAATTTGATCCTAAGATGTAGGCTCTCTGTTCACCTCACAGATTGTTTCTTTTGCTGAGAAGAAAATTTTTAGTTTGAATCCACCTCATTTATTGATTCTTGGTTTTAATTCTTGAACTATAGGAGTCTTATTAAGGAAGTTAGGGCCTAATCCCCCATGATGAAGATTAGGGCCTATTTTTTTCTATTAGATGCAGAGAATCTGGTTTAATTCCTAGGTCCTTGATTCACTTTGAGTTGAGTTTTGTGCATGGTGAGAGGTAGGGGTTTAATTTCATTTTGTTGCATATGGATTTCCAGTTTTCCCAGCACCATTTGTTGAAGAGAATATCTTTTATCTAATGCATGTTTTTGGCACCTCTGTCTAATATAAGATAATTGTAATTTTCTGGGTTAGTCTTTGTGTCTTCTATTGTGAACCATTGGCCAACCAGTCTCTTTTGGTGCCAATACCAAGCTGTTTTTGTTACTATTGCTCTGTAGTATAGTTTAAGGTCTGGTATAGTGATGCCACCTGCTTCACTCTTCCTGCTAAGGATTGCTTTAGCTATTCTGAGCCTCTTATTTTTACAGATGAATTTAGTGATTGCTTTTTATATTTCTATAAGAAATACCATTGTTATTTTGATCAGAATTGCATCAAATCATTATAATGGTTTTGGTAGTAGGGTCATTTTGATAATATTAATTCTGCCTATCCAAGAGTAAGGTAGATCTTTCCATCTTCTAAGGTCTTCTTTCTTTTCTTTGATTTATTTCTTTAGGATCCTGTAGTGTTCATTGTATAGATCTTTCACCTCTTTCATTAAATTGGTTCTCAAGTATTTTATTTTATTTTTTGAGGCTATTGTAAATGGGGGAGTTTTCCTCACTTCCCTCTCAGGGGATTTGTCACTGATGTACAGAAATGCCTTTGATTTATGGGTGCTGATTTTATAACTGGCTACTTTGCTGAATTCATTTACTAGTTCTAGAAGTTTTCTGGTGGAGCTTTTTGGGTCCTCTAGGTATAGAATTATATCATCAGCAAATAGTGCCAATTTGAGTTCTTCTTTTTCTATGTTTATCTCTTTAATTTCTTTCATTTGTCTGATTTCTCTGGCCAGTGTTTCAAGAACTATGTTAAATAGAAGTGGTGAAAGAGGCATCTCTGTCTTGTTCCAGTTTTTAGAGGGAATGCCTTCAATTTTTCTCCATTTAGAATGATGTTGGTCTGGGGCTTAGCATAGATAGCCTTTATGATGTTAAGATATGTTCCTGCTATCCCTAGTTTTTCTAGTGTTTTCAACATGAAGGAATGGTGTATTTTGTCAAATTCTTTTTCTGCTTCTTGACATAATCATATGATTCTTATCTTTGAGTCTATTGATGTGATGAATTACGTTTATTGATTTTCTTATGTTGAACCAACCTTGCATACCTGGGATGAATCTCACTTGATCATGGTGCACAATCTTTTTGATGTTTTTGTATTTGATTTGCCAGAATTTTATTGAGAATTTTTGCATCTATGTTCATTAGAGACATTGGTTTAAAGTTTTCTTTCTTTGATGTGTCTTTGCCTGGTTTTGGAATTAGTGTGATATTGGCCTCATAGAATGAGTTTATAAATGCTGCCCCTTGTTCTATTTTCTGAAATAAGTTGAAGAGTATTGGTATTAGTCCTCCTTTAAAGGTCTTGTAGAACTCAACTCTGTAACATCTGGTATTGGGCTTTTCTTGGTTGGTAGGCTTCTCATGGTGTCTTCTATTTCATCACTTGATATTGGTCTACTTAAATTGTGTATATCTTCCTGATTCAGTCTGGGCAAATTGTATGTATTAAGAAGTTCATTAATGCCTTCAATATATTCTACTTTATTGGAGTATAGGTTTTCAAAATAATTTTTAATTATCCTTTGTATTTCTGTATTGTGTGTTGTGATATTATCTTATTCATCATGTATGCTGGTAATTTGAGTTTTCTCTCTCCTTCTCTTTGTTAGCATAGCTAAGGGCCTTTCAATTTTATTTATTTATTTTTTCAAAGAACAAACTTTTTGTTTTGTCAATTTTTTAATTGTTTTTTTTTGTTCTGATTTTGTTGAGTTCAGCTCTAATTTTAATTATTTCTTGCCTCTTACTCTTTTCCTATTGATTTGTTCTTCTTTTCCTAGGGCTTTGAGATGTAAAGTGAGGTCATTTATTTGTTGACTTTTTCTTCTTTCAAGGAATGAACTCCATTTGATGAACTTTCCTCTTAGAACTGCTTTCATAGTGTCCTAGAGATTTCAATATGTTGTGTCTATGATCTCATTTATCTCTAAGAATTTTAAAATTTCCTCCTTGATGTCTTCTGCAACCCATTGTTCATTCAGTAGCATATTGTTTAGTTTCCAGGTGTTGGAGTACTTTTTATTTTTTATTTTGTCATTGATTTCCAATTTCATTCCATTATGATCTGATAAAATACATAGTAGTGTCTCTGCTTTTTTGTATTTGCTGAGAATTGCTTTGTGGCATAGTATATGGTCTATTTTAGAGAAGGATCCATGTGTTGCTGAAAAGAAAGTGTATCTGCTTGATGCAGGTTGAAATATTCTATATATGTCAGTTAAATCTAAGTTATTGATTATATTATTGAGTTCTCTAGTTTCTTTATTCAATTTTTTTTGAAAGATATATCCAGTGGTGAGAGAGGTGTGTTAAAGTCACCCAAGATTTTTGTGTTGTGATCAATTTGACTCTTGAACTTGAGAAGAATTTGTTTGATAAACATAGCTGCACCATTGTTTGGGGCATATATATTTATGATTGTTATGCCTTGTTGGTGTATGGTGCTGAGAGCCACGGCCGAGTCTGTATGGCCCCTGGCATTTTGCCAACAGTATTGATTGACAGGAGAGGCATTACTATCCACCTCTGCCGCAACTTTTGAGTTCTCGCACTATTTTGGAGTTCTCGTGGGGATTTCCGGGGATTCCCCGAGAGTTCCCATTGGTTGGGGAAGTGCAGGAGGAGGGATTTCCGGGAGATATATTTCCGGCTGGGGGTTCCTGGACAAGCCTCGTGGTGTTCGGGAGGATTCCCCGGGAGCTGTGTGAAGTGTTTTCCTGCAGTTTAAAAATAAAGTTTGTTCCTGCTTCAGTGGCTGGTGATTTGTGCCCAGCCAGACTGCGGCAGTATGGTTCCCTTGAACAGTATGTAATGTCCATCTTTGTTCTTTTTGATTAACTTTGGCTTGAAGTCTATTTGATATGAGGATGGAAACCCCTGCTTTCTTTTGCAGTCCATGTGAGTGATATAATTTGTTCCAACCTTTCACCTTTAGTCTGTGTATGTCTTCTCCTTTCAGATGATTCTCCTGGAGGAAGAATATTGTTGGGTTTTTTTAAAAAATTTAATCTGCTAGATTATGTCTTTTGATTGGTGAGTTTAAGCCATTAACATTCATGGTTACTATTGAGACATGGTTTTTATTCACAGCCATATTTGTCAATTTTTATTATTTAACATTTCTTGGTTTTCTTCTTTGATTAGTTTTTCCTTTAATGTACTACCTCCCTCTTAAGATTTTCATTGTCGTTTTTTGTTTCCTCTTCATAGAGTATTTTGCCAAGGATGTTTTGTAGTGCCAGTTTTCTAGCTATAAATTCTTTTAACTTTTTTTTTTATCATGGAATATTTTTATTTAATCTTCAAATCTAAAGCTTAGTTTTGCTGGATACAAGATTTTTGGTTGGCACCCATTTTATTTCAGAGCTTTATATATGTTGTTCCAGGATCTTCTCGCTTTCAGGGTCTGTGTTGAAAAATCTGCCATTATCCTTATTGGTTTCCCCTATATGTAATCTGATTCCTTTCTCTTGTGTCTTTTAAAATTCCCTCCTTATTCTGTGTGTTGGGCATTTTCATTACAATGTGCCTTGGTGTGGATCTGTTGGGCTTTGGTACATTCGGCGTCCTGTAGGCTTTTTAAATTTGGATTTCCAATTCATTCTTCATGTTTGGAAAATTTTCTGATATTATTTCATTGAATGGGTTGTTCATTACTTTGCTTTGGAGCTCTGTGCCTTCCTCTATTCCAATAACTTTTAAATTTGGTCTTTTTATCCCATATTTCTTGAATGTTCTGCTCGTGGCTTCTTACCATTATCACTGTGTGGTCTATATTCTTTTCAAGATTATATATTTGGTGTTCACTGTCTGGTGTCCTGTCTTTTAAGTGATCTACTCTTTTGGTGATTTGAGCTTTTAATTTGGTTTATTATTTCTTTCATTTCAAGAATTTCTGTTTTTTTTTTCTTTTTTAGAACCTCTATCTCCCTGTTGAGGAAGTCTTTTGCTTCCTGTGTTTGTTTATGTAGCTCCTTGTCAAAGTGATCTTTCACTGCCTGTATTTGCTCTCTTATATCATCCTTGAGCTCACAGCATTTCAACCATGTACACCCTAAACTCCTTCTTTGTCATTTTTTTCTGTTGTTGCTGCCAATGATTCTAATGATGTGGTGTCTTGATTTGTTTGGGGCACTTTCTTCCCTTGTCTTTTCATGTTGCTCATGTGTCTTCTTTTCCAGCTCTGTGGGTCTATATTTTTATTGTTTTTACCCTATAGTGCTCTCATAGGGTTCCAAGACCTCTCCTTTGTGGGGAATGACAATGTTAACAGATCCCCCAATATACCAAACAATATACCACATATGAACAATTTGTTTTTATTAAGATGTTTATAGTTTAGTCTCAATGTACAGAAATGTTGAATTCAATTATTATCTAAAATATAATCAGTAGTTTTGTAAAATGGTTTACAGTTTCTGATGGTAGACAATAAACTGGGGGTGGGACAATATGCTAAGGAGGTAGGATGTGATATAGGATATAGAGTTATATATCTTAGGAATATATAGAGTTAATATATCTTAGGAAGTGTGAAGAAGAAATCTAATGAAGAGGGGTAGTAGCAAGAGAATAGACAGGAAGTAGTTTAGGGTAGGCAAGTATGTGGGATGACAGTAGAGTACATAAAACAAACACACATACGTATTTATAAAAATACAAATGTTAAAACAGTAAAATTTGGAGGGAGAAAATGAAATAATAAAAAGTAAAAGGAAAAAAGGGCATATACAACACTTCTATATTACATTATTCAAATGACTCAGTCCTATTTCATGCAAAGTTCTTGGTTTTGCATATGTGGGGATGTGAGGGCTGAAGGATAGAGAGGTAGAAAACAAACAAACAAACAAAAAACTCAAAGGAAGAAACCAGGGTTGTAGCTGGCTTTAGCGGTCATATCTTTTCTGCTTCTCTTCTCATCCAATAGGTGGAATTGCTTGTTGTAAGCTGGTGTCTCTGTCCTCAGGTTGGTGGAGGCAACCAGTGTGGGAAGACTGGTCCTGGCACAGGGTGCCTGGATGTGGGGAGTCACACCCGCCAGTCCCTGCAGAAAAACTGTTCCTCACGGGTCTCTTTTTGGGATTGCTAGAATGACTGAGCGTCCGGTACTATCTCCCTCTCTTGCCTGAAGATATCCCAGTTCTTGGTCTCTCTGTTAGACTCCAGGCTTTATCCCCATCTCCCTCTCCCCTAGCAGTTCTCAATTGAGGAAACTCTCAACCTGGGGCTCCCGTGGGCGGCTCCCTGGTTGCACTGCACACCTGTGATGGGCAGCAACTGTGTTGGGTTATTGCCACTGGTGGGGGTGGGGGGAAGGTTGGAAACCTAGTATCTGGCTGCTGGAGTTTCATCTGGGAACTGCCCCCAGCTAATATGGTGATAATGTTGAGTCAAGATGGTGGTGGTCTGCTTTCAGTGCAGGGCTGTCTGGTGAGGTGGGGGAGCCTGGCGATTGTGTTGTGCTGTGGGTAGATAGCAGTTGAGTGACTTGCATGAGAGCAGAACAAAGTTTTGGTGATCTGCAGATGTGTTGATAGGTGATTCTGCTAAGGCAATCACCAAGTCTTGTGTGGGCTAGAACTTTGGGCTTTGGGTCCTACTCAAATGCTGAGGCCTGAAGCCCTGCGTGGGGTCACAGTGCTGGTGATTTCTGTGGAGAGCAGATGTATAAGGGTCCTCTAACACTCTCAGAGATGGAGTATTCTGACTAGGTGAGATCTGCAGGCACAGTGGTGCAGGGCACAGGGCACCAGGCAGCTCACTTCCTTCCCACCACCATGTTCCTCTCTCCCTCTCTATACCTTTATATGCTAATGTAACATGTCTTAAATAAATGAATCAGAATATTAATGCTAATATTTATTTTGACTTCTGTTTGCAATTTCCAATGTTATGTTTGCATACAGATCAAAATATATAATATATAGAATTCATTTATGCCTTCCAATATTTTCAATACATATATCTATAGGAGTCCCATTTTATGTGCCCCTATTTCAGATCCTGTATATTTATATAAGTTTTAATGCATAATTTCATGTCTTTCTTGTGAATATTTTCATTTCCTCTTATTAATCTTAATTCTCTAATACTAATCCTTTATCAATATTATACTTTCTGTATGTTTTTATATAAACATAATGTGAATTTTATACATGTACAACAATATAAAATTTGAATAATTTTGACATTTATTTTCTCTTTTCAATGTTAAATTTCAATGCATTTCAAAATATCTCACATATGTTTCATTCATGCATCCCTGAATTTACAAAATATACATTCAAAGAACTCACAATTTACTCTTACTTCTTTCCGATTCTGTATGTTTGTATGTTTTCACACATAATTTTGAAAGTACATTCTTATGAATATTTGTATTTTCCATGTTAACCTGATTTCTCTAACCCCAACCCTAGCTCAGTATAATATTTCCATACCTCTGTATATATAAATAATGTGAATTATATTTTATACATGAATATAAATTGAAAAGTATATTTTGATATATATTTTCTATTTTTTAATGTTAAATTTACATACATATCACAATCTATCACAGATAAGATTTATTCTTGTTTCCCCTATATACAAAATGTATATTCAATGGGCCACACTTTACTCTTCCCTGTACCTGAACACATGTTTTCAAAAGCACATTCTTATAAATATTTGTATTTCCCTATATTAATCTTAATTCTATAACCCTAACCTTAGCTCGGTACAAAATTTGATATTAACAATCAAATACCTCTGCATATAAACATAATGTAACTTAAAATTCATATACACAAATATGAAATTTAAAGTGTAATTTGACTCTGTTTTCAATTCTCAAAGATAAATTGGCATGCACTTCACAATATTTCAAATTCAGGATTCATCAATGCATCCCCATATTTGCAAAATATATACTTATAGGACTCACACTTTATTCTCCCATGTGTCAATCTCAAAAATTTATATATGCTTTTATACATAATTTCAAAACTATATTTTTATGAATATTCATATTTTCCTATATCAATCTTAATTTACTAACACTAGCCCCAGTTCAGTGCATAATTTTATATTACCTCATCATACCTCTGTATATAAATGTAATGTGATTTCTATCCATTGCAGGAATATAAATTTTAAAGTGCATTTTAACATTTGTTTTCTATTTTTAATGTTAAATTTGCAAACATACCACACTATATTACATATAGGATTCATCCATGTGTCCCTATAATTACAAAATATATATTCATAAAACTTACACTTTTCCTTGTGTCATATTTTGTATATTTATATATGTTTTGACACATATTTTCACAAGCACATTCTTATGTGTATTTTCTTTTTCCCATATTAATTTTAATATTCAAGCCCTAACCCTAGCTAAGTACAAAATTTGCTATTACCTGTTCCATACCTCTACATCTAAATCTAATGTGACTTAAATCAATGTACACAAATAAGAATTTTAAAGATATTTTTATTTCTATTTTCAGTTATCAAGTTCAATTTGCATACATATCACAATATATCATATATAGGATTCATCCAGGTGTACTCATATTTACAAAAATATATTTACAAGATTCTCATTTTAATATTCCCTGTTTCAGATCTTCTATATTTATATGTATTTACACACATATTTTCATACATACTTCCTAATAAATAATCATGTTTCCCCATATCTATCTTAATTATCTACCCTTATCCCTAGCTTTTTAGAAAATTTATATTACACTTTTCATATCATTATATCCAAACCTAATGTGACTCAAATTGATATACATGAATATCAAATTTAAAGTGTATTTTGACTTCAGTTTTTTATTTTCAATGTTATGTTTGCTTACATATCAAAATATATCATATATAGTATTCATTCATGCCTTCCCATATTTTGATATGTAAGCAAACATAACATTGAAAATAAAAAACTGAAGTCAAAATACACTTTAAATTTGATATTCATGTATATCAATTTGAGTCACATTAGGTTTGGATATAATGATATGAAAAGTGTAATATAAATTTTCTAAAAAGCTAGGGATAAGGGTAGATAATTAAGATAGATATGGGGAAACATGATTATTTATTAGGAAGTATGTATGAAAATATGTGTGTAAATACATATAAATATAGAAGATCTGAAACAGGGAATATTAAAATGAGAATCTTGTAAATATATTTTTGTAAATATGAGTACACCTGGATGAATCCTATATATGATATATTGTGATATGTATGCAAATTGAACTTGATAACTGAAAATAGAAATAAAAATATCTTTAAAATTCTTATTTGTGTACATTGATTTAAGTCACATTAGATTTAGATGTAGAGGTATGGAACAGGTAATAGCAAATTTTGTACTTAGCTAGGGTTAGGGCTTGAATATTAAAATTAATATGGGAAAAAGAAAATACACATAAGAATGTGCTTGTGAAAATATGTGTCAAAACATATATAAATATACAAAATATGACACAAGGAAAAGTGTAAGTTTTATGAATATATATTTTGTAATTATAGGGACACATGGATGAATCCTATATGTAATATAGTGTGGTATGTTTGCAAATTTAACATTAAAAATAGAAAACAAATGTTAAAATGCACTTTAAAATTTATATTCCTGCAATGGATAGAAATCACATTACATTTATATACAGAGGTATGATGAGGTAATATAAAATTATGCACTGAACTGGGGCTAGTGTTAGTAAATTAAGATTGATATAGGAAAATATGAATATTCATAAAAATATAGTTTTGAAATTATGTATAAAAGCATATATAAATTTTTGAGATTGACACATGGGAGAATAAAGTGTGAGTCCTATAAGTATATATTTTGCAAATATGGGGATGCATTGATGAATCCTGAATTTGAAATATTGTGAAGTGCATGCCAATTTATCTTTGAGAATTGAAAACAGAGTCAAATTACACTTTAAATTTCATATTTGTGTATATGAATTTTAAGTTACATTATGTTTATATGCAGAGGTATTTGATTGTTAATATCAAATTTTGTACCGAGCTAAGGTTAGGGTTATAGAATTAAGATTAATATAGGGAAATACAAATATTTATAAGAATGTGCTTTTGAAAACATGTGTTCAGGTACAGGGAAGAGTAAAGTGTGGCCCATTGAATATACATTTTGTATATAGGGGAAACAAGAATAAATCTTATCTGTGATAGATTGTGATATGTATGTAAATTTAACATTAAAAAATAGAAAATATATATCAAAATATACTTTTCAATTTATATTCATGTATAAAATATAATTCACATTATTTCTATATACAGAGGTATGGAAATATTATACTGAGCTAGGGTTGGGGTTAGAGAAATCAGGTTAACATGGAAAATACAAATATTCATAAGAATGTACTTTCAAAATTATGTGTGAAAACATACAAACATACAGAATCGGAAAGAAGTAAGAGTAAATTGTGAGTTCTTTGAATGTATATTTTGTAAATTCAGGGATGCATGAATGAAACATATGTGAGATATTTTGAAATGCATTGAAATTTAACATTGAAAAGAGAAAATAAATGTCAAAATTATTCAAATTTTATATTGTTGTACATGTATAAAATTCACATTATGTTTATATAAAAACATACAGAAAGTATAATATTGATAAAGGATTAGTATTAGAGAATTAAGATTAATAAGAGGAAATGAAAATATTCACAAGAAAGACATGAAATTATGCATTAAAACTTATATAAATATACAGGATCTGAAATAGGGGCACATAAAATGGGACTCCTATAGATATATGTATTGAAAATATTGGAAGGCATAAATGAATTCTATATATTATATATTTTGATCTGTATGCAAACATAACATTGGAAATTGCAAACAGAAGTCAAAATAAATATTAGCATTAATATTCTGATTCATTTATTTAAGACATGTTACATTAGCATATAAAGGTATAGAGAGGGAGAGAGGAACATGGTGGTGGGAAGGAAGTGAGCTGCCTGGTGCCCTGTGCCCTGCACCACTGTGCCTGCAGATCTCACCTAGTCAGAATACTCCATCTCTGAGAGTGTTAGAGGACCCTTATACATCTGCTCTCCACAGAAATCACCAGCACTGTGACCCCACGCAGGGCTTCAGGCCTCAGCATTTGAGTAGGACCCAAAGCCCAAAGTTCTAGCCCACACAAGACTTGGTGATTGCCTTAGCAGAATCACCTATCAACACATCTGCAGATCACCAAAACTTTGTTCTGCTCTCATGCAAGTCACTCAACTGCTATCTACCCACAGCACAACACAATCGCCAGGCTCCCCCACCTCACCAGACAGCCCTGCACTGAAAGCAGACCACCACCATCTTGACTCAACATTATCACCATATTAGCTGGGGGCAGTTCCCAGATGAAACTCCAGCAGCCAGATACTAGGTTTCCAACCTTCCCCCCACCCCCACCAGTGGCAATAACCCAACACAGTTGCTGCCCATCACAGGTGTGCAGTGCAACCAGGGAGCCGCCCACGGGAGCCCCAGGTTGAGAGTTTCCTCAATTGAGAACTGCTAGGGGAGAGGGAGATGGGGATAAAGCCTGGAGTCTAACAGAGAGACCAAGAACTGGGATATCTTCAGGCAAGAGAGGGAGATAGTACCGGACGCTCAGTCATTCTAGCAATCCCAAAAAGAGACCCGTGAGGAACAGTTTTTCTGCAGGGACTGGCGGGTGTGACTCCCCACATCCAGGCACCCTGTGCCAGGACCAGTCTTCCCACACTGGTTGCCTCCACCAACCTGAGGACAGAGACACCAGCTTACAACAAGCAATTCCACCTATTGGATGAAAAGAGAAGCAGAAAAGATATGACCGCTAAAGCCAGCTACAACCCTGGTTTCTTCCTTTGAGTTTTTTGTTTGTTTGTTTGTTTTCTACCTCTCTATCCTTCAGCCCTCACATCCCCACATATGCAAAACCAAGAACTTTGCATGAAATAGGACTGAGTCATTTGAATAATGTAATATAGAAGTGTTGTATATGCCCTTTTTTCCTTTTACTTTTTATTATTTCATTTTCTCCCTCCAAATTTTACTGTTTTAACATTTGTATTTTTATAAATACGTATGTGTGTTTGTTTTATGTACTCTACTGTCATCCCACATACTTGCCTACCCTAAACTACTTCCTGTCTATTCTCTTGCTACTACCCCTCTTCATTAGATTTCTTCTTCACACTTCCTAAGATATATTAACTCTATATATTCCTAAGATATATAACTCTATATCCTATATCACATCCTACCTCCTTAGCATATTGTCCCACCCCCAGTTTATTGTCTACCATCAGAAACTGTAAACCATTTTACAAAACTACTGATTATATTTTAGATAATAATTGAATTCAACATTTCTGTACATTGAGACTAAACTATAAACATCTTAATAAAAACAAATTGTTCATATGTGGTATATTGTTTGGTATATTGGGGGATCTGTTAACATTGTCATTCCCCACAAAGGAGAGGTCTTGGAACCCTATGAGAGCACTATAGGGTAAAAACAATAAAAATATAGACCCACAGAGCTGGAAAAGAAGACACATGAGCAACATGAAAAGACAAGGGAAGAAAGTGCCCCAAACAAATCAAGACACCACATCATTAGAATCATTGGCAGCAACAACAGAAAAAAATGACAAAGAAGGAGTTTAGGGTGTACATGGTTGAAATGCTGTGAGCTCAAGGATGATATAAGAGAGCAAATACAGGCAGTGAAAGATCACTTTGACAAGGAGCTACATAAACAAACACAGGAAGCAAAAGACTTCCTCAACAGGGAGATAGAGGTTCTAAAAAAGAAAAAAAAACAGAAATTCTTGAAATGAAAGAAATAATAAACCAAATTAAAAGCTCAAATCACCAAAAGAGTAGATCACTTAAAAGACAGGACACCAGACAGTGAACACCAAATATATAATCTTGAAAAGAATATAGACCACACAGTGATAATGGTAAGAAGCCACGAGCAGAACAT
>NW_025999929.1:153094-168428 GCF_001458135.2 Marmota marmota marmota | reverse complement strand
TATATTTATATATTATATATATTTATCTATATTTTATATATATTCTCTCTCTCTCTCTCTATATATATATATATTTACAGAATTCATAATTTAATTTTCCCTGTTTTTGATCTTATATAATATATATGTTTTCCCACATATTTTCCCTCATATTTCCTTATGAATATCTTATTTACTCATATTAATCTTAATTATATAACCCTAACCCTAGTTTAGTACAAAATTTGATATTACCTTTTCCATACCTTTATATCCAAATGTAGTGTGACTTAAATATATGTCCATGAATATAAATTTTTAAGTGTATTTTGAATTTTGTTTTCAATTTTCAATATTAAGTTTGCATACATATCACAATATGTCCTAGTGTTTTGGACCAGGCTATATGGGCAATGACCAAACAGACTCCATTTTACTTTTAGACTCCATATTATGTAAGAAATGCTTCTCCCATGGGAAAACCCCACCACAAAACCCTGCCACTGTACCCACTAATAGTTACCTAGCATAACATACTTCGGCAACACAAAATAGGAATTCTTATACAATGTAAAATGTTCTCTTTGCTTTCCATTTTTCTTGGGCAATGTACCTTGTCAGAGAGTGATTGTGTAGATGTTAGTAACCATTCTCTAACTTGTACTCAACTAGGATAATTTTGACTCACTTCCCTTCTGCTTGCTTGCTGCTTTGCCAACCTGGAAACTCCTGTGGAAAATACTAATGTACTCATTGCATTGTCTTGCTTACTGCCCAGTCCAGCTTCTGTACCTGCTTCCTTACAGCTACATCAACCTACATGTAGTTTTTGCCTTTAAATATCCTAAAATGTTCAGGCTTGGGGCTGTTCCTTGCAGAGACAGTTATGGATCCTGTAGGGAGTGGTTACCGGCTGGCTGGCTAAATAGACTCTTCAATTTGAAATTGGACAAAACTAGGACTTGGTGTGTTTTCTGAGTAACTTGCCTCACAACAATAGATAGGATTCATTTCTGCCTCCCCGTACTTACAACATGTATATTTAAAGAACTTTACTTTACTCTTCCTTGTGTCAGGCCTTGTATATTTATTTATATACATTTTTGCACATATGTTCACAAGCACATTCTTATGTATTATTTATTTTTTCCATATTTAATCTTAATTTTTGAATCATAACCCTAGCTCAGTACAAAATTTCATATTAACTCTTCAATACATCTCCATCTAAAGCTAATGTGAATTAAATTAATGTATACAAATATGAAGATTAAAGTGTATTATGACTTCTACTTTCAGTTATCAAAGTTAATTTTTTATACATATCACAATGTATCATATATAGGATTCATCCATATGTCCCCATATTTACTATATATATATTAATCTTCCCTGTTCCAGATTTTGTATATTTATATATGTTTTCCCATATATTTTTACAAATTCTTACTTATAAGTATTTACATAATTTTATATTAATCTTAATATCTAACCCTAAACCCAGCTAAGTACAAAATTTATATTATCATTTTCATATCATTATATCCAGAGATAATGTGACTGAAATCCATATGCATGTATGTAAAATTTAATTGTATTCTGACTTCTGTTTAAAATTTTCAATATTATGTTTGTATACATATAAAAATATATCATATATAGAATTCATTCCTGCCTTCCCATATTTTCAATATATATATTTATAGTTGCCACACTTTGTGTGGCCCAGTATCTGATCATGTATATTTATTTATATATATTTTCAGACATAATTCCACAGGTGCATTCTTGTAAATTTTCACATTTCCCCATATTATTCTTAATTCTCTAATTCTAATTTTAGTTCAGTATATTATTTCATGCTGGGGTCATGCCCTAGTGGGGTCCAGGGAGTCCCGAAGGATAAGTTGCATTGGCAAAAAAGATGAGACAGGAGTCTTTCCATTGGAGCAATCGAGAGAGAGAGAGAGAGAGAGAGAGAGAGAGAGAGAAGAGAGAGTGCTAGCTCTAATGCAGCTTTCTCTGAGTCATCTTTTATTGCAATTTTTCTCATTATTATGGATTCAGAATATGTCATTGATTATACAATTTCAAAACTTTGCCAAGACATGACATTTCCTTAACCATCATTAGGGGTATAGAAAAATGTAACATCAATTTACATTTTTTTCAGGATGTGACCTTTTGTTATCAATTATTAAGGGTACAGAATCATTAATAAAATGTGTCACTAATTTACATTTTTTAGATTTTCCCAAGATGTACTATTTTTCCCAAGATATGCTATTTTCTTATTAACTAATGCCAAACTACATCACCAGAATCTAAGTCTGCTAACCTATCATTAACCTTTAAGTTTAAAGTACACCTGCACTTTATTTCTTATCTAAAATTCCCATCTAAAAATGTCCCCTTAAATCTTATACTTAAAATATCCTAAAATTTACAAACCATTCTTAAAGCATATCAGAAACCCATATAACTAAAAACTTAAGAATTCTAAACCCAAGAATCTAAATAAAATAATATTTCTAACATTATTCTAAAAATATGTCTTATAAAGCTACATTTATTCTACATTAATTCCTACATTTATTCTCTTAAAACTGGTTGAGCTGCTTTCTCAAAGAGTTTCTTTGTTTCTTAGTCAAGGTGCACTAGTTCTTATATCTTTGTAATCTCTCTCAGTAAAAAGCAAGTTCTAAACATCAGTCCACTTACCGCCAATATTAACTATACTCATCATAAATCCCTATGTGAAGTAAAAGAGGGTTTATAGAAAAAAGGAGAATGTATCTTTGTATGTATTAACTTTCCTAAGTGTATAACATAACTTTCCTTAATCAAAAATGAAACTACATATGGTGAGCTTTGTACAATAAGCATAATGATTAGGCTTTCTAAGAGGCCAGAAATATGGGCTTGGGTTCTTAGTTGATATAATCAATGTGGTGCCTAAAATTCTCGTGATCTTTCAGAGAATGATTGTTGTCCAGTATCAGTTTTGTCCTCAATGTACTGAGATAGAGGAGCAGCCTTCTATTTTATCCTTAATATGCTGAGGGGTAGTAGAACAGCCTTCAAGGCATGAACTATATGTTACATTCTAGCCATCTGAAATTTAATTTGGTTTAGCATTTAACATACTCATTCCTCCTGTCAGGAACATGAGCTTGAAAATGAAAAGTCTCAGTTACATAAAAAAGGGTCTCATGGTTTCAGTTTCCCACCAACCAGCACGGCTTTGCCAGCATTCATTCTCACTGTGACCTTGTCAAGACAGTGAGAGAGCAGCTTTGCCAGCACTTATCTTCACTGTGACCTTGTCAAGACAGGAGAGGGGGATTGCATTCACAAATTTCGTATAACACTTTTCATACCTCTGTTTATAAACCCAAAGTGACTTAAATCCATAAACACAAATATGAAATTGAAGGTGTATTTTGACATCTGTTTTTAATTTTCAAAAATATTAAATTTTTATACATATCACAATATTTCATATAGAATTAATCTATGTATCTGCATATTTACAAAATTTATATTGATAAGACTCACACTTTTCTCTTTCCTGTGTCAGATTCTAAAGGTTTTCACATAAATTTTCACTAGTACATTCTTATGAGGATGATTATGAAATGAAGAAGTCTCTGGACATGGGTGACCTACCCAAGTTGAACCAAGAAGAAAAAAAAAACACAACAAAACAAACCTGAAGGATTGTTCAACATACACAAATCAATAAAAATATCCACTTCCAGAAGAACAAAAATTATATGAGGCAAGAGAAAGAAAGAACACCAAATTTGAAAAGGAAGGAATTATCCATGTTTACAAATGATGGTATTCTGTAAGCAAAAAACCTAAATATGTTATTAAAAATGTATTAGAACTAAAAAGTAAAGTTGTAGAACAAAAATGCACAAAATATAATTTATATATACCATAAAGGACTTGCTAAAAAAGAAATTAAGAAAACAAGTCTATTTACAAACTATCAAATATATAAAGCACTTGATAATAAACCAAGCAAGAAAGTGAAAGGTCTGTATAAAATATTATATAGAACATTGATGTAAAAACTATAAAACCCACAAAAATAATATACCCATGTTCATAGGTTGAAAGAATTTAATATTGCTAAAATAATCATACTACAAAAATTAATCTGTTTTTTTCACCAAATATATACATTAATCTGAAAAATCATAGGGAACAACAAAAGACCCATAATAGCCAAAGTGGAGGAAACCTGGAGGCATCAGACTTCAAAATTGACTACAGAGCTATAGAAAAAAGAGCAACATGGTATTGTGATCAAAACAGTCACTGAGACCAGGAACAGAATAGAGAACCCAGAAGTTATTGAATCCTCCTAAGCCAACAAATTTTTCACAAAAGCATCAAGAATATGCAGTAGATGAATGATAACCTCAGCTGATTCTTAACAATAAGTAGAAACAAAAGTCAGTTTGACTCGCTTCATCTTAAACACCTAGCAAAAACAGTTAAAACCAAAACATAGCCATTCCTGGGCATTTAAAAGATAAATCATAGTAGTTAAATATAACTCAAAATATATACTTATATTAGCCCCCCAAATAAGTAAGACTAGAGGCTACAAAGAGAGATTCTTAGAAAGGAATGCCTGATAACTATCAAGTGAAGCTTGCCAAGTCAAAAGTTTTGGTCTGTTTAAGGTCATGGGTCTTCCCAAACTCATAAACAGGTAGAATAAACAATTGCTAATATAATTTATTATCTAACCCTAAGTAACAGAAATAAAGGGTTCTCTACTAGACACAGAGATCATACCAGTAAGAATTTTACAAGATCAGATGACATTAAGTAGCTTAACTACATCTCATGGGAGTGGACATCTGCAACATTAAAAATTAAATGTTGTTTTTACATTCCTGATAATTCTAAAAATGTTAATGATTTACATCCCTATATAAAGGCTTTCTCCACTCTAGCCTTATTATGGTGAAAGCTTCTCAGTCCTCACACCTCCTGGTGAGAAAATATTAACTTCTTTCATTTTCATGACATGTCCAGAGGCTGCAATATTTTTTTAGTACACATGTTTTTTTTTTTTTTTGTTTCTCTCTCATAGAAGCACCCATCCCCAGAGGACTTTACAACCTGCTCTTCCCCAACCAGACTTCAATCCAACCTGACTTCTAAAAGGGAACAACAAACTTCTTGCCATTTCTCACATCCACTCCCTCTCAGCTCTGAAGCAGCCAGAACAGACATCATCCCTTCTCCTTACAGTAGTAGAAAGTTTCCAAAATTAGAAAGGGTGGAATTAAACATGAATTAGATGGACAGACAGTATAGATAGGTAAATTGAATCAGGTTGGATCAAGGAGGCCAATTTTGAGTAATTCTGGAAATTTAGAGACTGTCCCCTGAGGGATTAAAATTTTTTCAACCTATCAAAGATTTGAAAGGGACACACAAGAAAAGGGGTGAATGATGAACCCAGCCTAATTTTATTATAAGATTGGGAGCCATCTTGTCACAAAATCATGAAAAGTTCATTTCTGTGTTATTATGAAATACTGATATTTCTCAACTTGTTTGGAATTTCTGCCTGTCTCTTTAACTCACCCATGCCTGGCTTTCCCTGACCAGATAATAACCCTCTCTAAAATCTTAGTGGTGCCTCATAAATCCTGGCTCCCCTTGACCAGATAACAACCCTCTCTGAAACCTTAGCAGTGCCTCAAAAATCCTGGCTCCCCTTGATCAGATAACAACCCTCTCTGAAACCTCAGTGGTACCTCATAAATTCTGATGTTGGGATCTGAATTTACTCCCTACCTTAAAATATCATGCCATGTAGATCATTAACTTACTATTGGACTTTGTATTATGCTAATCAAAATCCTGTTAGCTCTAAGTTCTCAAGACACCTCCATTTGCAACTTTTTGTGCTATGAAATCTTTTTCCTGGAGAGCTGGGGGGATGTTTTCTGGCCCAGGTTTCAGGTGAGACAGTCACTGGCCAGCTTTTATGTACACAATACCAGCTTCCTTTAATATGATTTAAAATTGAAGTTGGTGGTCTTTTCTTGTGTCATAGTTCAACATTAGGAATTATAATATATATGATTTTGTAAGATATACAGAGGGACAAATAAGAAAATAATTTTGAATATATTTTTATGATGTGGTTAATCAGATTCTGAATATTTTGAGAGAGAGAGAGAGAGAGAGAGAGAGAGAGAGAGAGAGAGAGAACATTCTATTTGCATACACTCTGAATCTTGTAGATACTAAATACTAAAATTGCCCAGCAGTGGACATTGGACTTAATGGAGTCAATAGTTCAGATAATGATGGGCCTGAGGGAGAACCTCAGCCAATGCTTTGGAGAGGTGTCTAATTGTCTCAGAGTAACTTGATAGAGTGTTAGAGACTTTACTTTTTAAATACAGCCTTTGCTGCACTATGACTCATTTTAAAGTGAACCCATTTCTTTTCTCTCCTTTCCTTTCCTTTCCTTTCCTTTCCTTTCCTTTCCTTTCCTTTCCTTTCCTTTCCTTTCCTTTCCTTTCCTTTCCTTTCCTCTTTCTTTCTTTCTTTCTTTCTTTCTTTCTTTCTTTCTTTCTTTCTTTCTTTCTCTCTCTCTCTCTCTCTCCCTCTCTCTCTTTCTCTCTTTCTCTCTTTCTTTCTTTCTTTCTTTCTTTCTTTCTTTCTTTCTTTCTTTCTTTCTTTCTTTCTTTCTTTCTTTCTTTCTTTCTTTCTTTCTTTCTTTCTTTCTTTCTTTCTTTCTTTCTTTCTTTCTTTCTTTCTTTCTTTCTTTCTTTCTTTCTTTCTTTCTTTCTTTCTTTCTTTCTTTCTTTCTTTCTTTCTTTCTTTCTTTCTTTCTTTCTTTCTTTCTTTCTTTCTTTCTTTCTTTCTTTCTTTCTTTCTTTCTTTCTTTCTTTCTTTCTTTCTTTCTTTCTTTCTTTCTTTCTTTCTTTCTTTCTTTCTTTCTTTCTTTCTTTCTTTCTTTCTTTCTTTCTTTCTTTCTTTCTTTCTTTCTTTCTTTCTTTCTTTCTTTCTTTCTTTCTTTCTTTCTTTCTTTCTTTCTTTCTTTCTTTCTTTCTTTCTTTCTTTCTTTCTTTCTTTCTTTCTTTCTTTCTTTCTTTCTTTCTTTCTTTCTTTCTTTCTTTCTTTCTTTCTTTCTTTCTTTCTTTCTTTCTTTCTTTCTTTCTTTCTTTCTTTCTTTCTTTCTTTCTTTCTTTCTTTCTTTCTTTCTTTCTTTCTTTCTTTCTTTCTTTCTTTCTTTCTTTCTTTCTTTCTTTCTTTCTTTCTTTCTTTCTTTCTTTCTTTCTTTCTTTCTTTCTTTCTTTCTTTCTTTCTTTCTTTCTTTCTTTCTNATAACTTTTGAAAGTCATTAAGTGATTTGAGTTGATCTACTCGTATTTGAATTTTTGGTGGACGGACCATGGTTGAGGATAATAGAACTCCTAAATAATTAATTGGAAAATTTAATTGTACTTTATTTATTGCTATCTCTAGATTATAATTTTTTAATAAGTTTGTAAGTGTGGCATAACATTCTAGCAATGTGTTTTTATCTTTGTGTGCTAATAATACATCATCCATATAGTGAAATATTTATAGTTCAGGATTTTGATTTCTAAGTGGCTGGATTGCTTTGTTAACATCAATTTGTCACATAGTTGGGCTGTTAGCCATTGCTTGAGGGAGTACTTTCCATTTATATCTCTGATCAGGACCTTCATGATTCAATGCAGGGACAGTAATGCAAAACGTGGACTATCCTCAGGATGAATTGGAATTGAAAAAAAACAATTTTTAATATATATAGCTAAAACATACAAGGTTTTTAGCAAAGCAGACAATTGGGGAATCCCCAATTGAGCAGGTCCCATAATAACCATCTCATTATTAATGGCTCTTAAATCTTGCAATAATCTCCATTTATCAGATTTCTTTTTAATGACAAAAATGGGAGTATTATGGGGAGATATGGAAGGTTGTATATTTTCCTCTGCTAATTGTTGTTTGACTAGGTCATGGGCTGCTTGTATCTTTTCTTTAGTCAGAGGCCACTGAGGAACCCATACTGGTCTTTTTGATTTCCAAGTAATTTTTATTGTCTCAGTGACCCCTTCTGAAAACCCAATCCATGTCTATTTATTCCTTGATGTATTTGAATTGGTGCTGCTATACCTTGTTCTTCTTCTCCTAATCTTTTTTCTTTCCTAAAACCTTGTCTATCCCTAATAGTGGGTGCATTTGAATTGATGTTATTTGTTAATGTCACACCTAATTGATCTAGGACATCTTGTCCCCATAAATTTATAGGAAGATGATCCAATACATATGGCTGTATAGTTCCTTCACATCCTTCAGGATCCTTCCATTCTAATATCATTGCACTTGTATGGGGATTAGTTGCCACTCCTAGGCCTCGAAGCGTTTGAGTGGCTTGTTGTAATGGCTAATGTTTTGGCCATTCTTGACGAGAGATGATGCTAAGGTCTGCACCTGTATCCAATAGCCCATTAAATTCATGTCCTTGAATATTTAGTTTTAGCATGGGCGAGAAGCTAAATTTAAAAAAAGCATAGCCCAATCTACACCTGTGGAGCCTAATCCCCTGGAACCTCTTTCTATAGTACTACTGGAAAATTGATCATGTAGGCTGGGTATTATGAATAACTGTGCTATTCTATCTCCTGGTGAAATTACTGATATACCTCTTGGAGAACTACCTATAATTTTTATTTCACCTTCATAATCAGGATCAATTACCCCAGGACTTATCATAAGTCCTTTTAGAGTAGAAGAACTGCATCCTAACAATAAGCCTACTGTTCCTTGGGTAGAGGTCCTTTTACTCCTGTGGGAATGATTTGAACTCCCATCTCTGGAGTTAGTACTGCTCTTGCGGAGGTGCAGATGTCCAACCCTGCACTCCCTCTGGTTAGTCTGATGAGAGATCTGATGGGTAATGTGTCCTGGGCACTACCCTGATGGTGTTGCTGAGTTCCTCAGTATATTTGTGGTCGTGGGCCCCGGAGCATTGGGCCCCCCATTTTTTGGCAATGGAGCCTGATGCCTTTCTCCATGATATCGTGGTTAAACACCTGGTCCTTGTCCGTTTTTTTGATAATGGAGTACCCTCTATGGTGGTTTGAGAATGGCATTCATTAGCCCAATGTCTCCCTTTATGGCATCATGGGCAAATACCCAGTATTCTACCCCTTTGATACCTAATTTTGTTAAACTCTCCTCCTATGGGGCAACTCATTTTAAAATGTCCTGTTTGTTCACAATTGTAGCATGTTTTTGGCCTGGCATCTAAAGCCTGTTGTACTGCAGCTGCCAAGACTTGCCCTTGTTCATTAATGTCTCTACATAATTTAATATATGTGTTTAAATCTTCATGTTTCCGTGGTCTAATGACCTCTCTGCACCAACGATTTGCTTGCTCATAAGCCAGTTGTTTTATTAATGGCATTGCTTGTTCTGTATCCCTCAAAACTCTGGTAGCTGTTTGAATAAGCCTATCTACAAATTCAACATAAGGTTCATTAGCTGTATTATCTTAGATATTTGACCTTGTAAATCTCCATGTCCTTGTAGTCTTCCATACCCTAACTGCATCTGCAACAATTTGTGAGTATATGGCAGGATCATATCTAATTTGTTCCTGCTGATCCTCATAAGGTCCTTTTCCTAACAACATATCTAGATTTCTCTGAGGATAACCAGCTACTGCATATCGCCTAGCCGTCTCCGTGCAAAATTCCTCATTGGCAACCTTCCATAACAAATACTGCCCTCCATTTCACACAGCTTTACATACTAGCCCAATCTGCTGGCATCATGTCCAAGTTGGTAATGGATTTGACCATGCTTAAGTGAAGGGTGCTTGGGGACCATAGGTTGTTACAGCCTCCTTTAACTGCTTCACTGTTTTGAAATCTAAAGCAAGGTGAATTCGCTGACCTCCTGCCTGCTCAAGTACAGGGCATGCTAATCTCTGAGGTCCTGTCTCAGGATCCCATCTATCAACTACAGGGGTTGGGGGCCCCATAGGTGGAGCTGCTGGTTGGACACTTACGCCCTCTGGTGATAGAAAGGTGTTATTAGCAGCCTCCTGGGCCTGTTGTAACTTTTTCCCTCCTGATGGCCCTTCTTCCTTTAAATTTTCTTCCTCTGTCTGACCAGCTCGAGAGACCTTCTCTTTTGCTTGATCTAACATGTTTTCTACCATAGTCTGGACCTCTAACAATTTACTTAACACTCTTTTGGTTTGTTTTTTACTAATTTCTGATCCCTTATTTCTAGTATAAAGATAACACAAAATAAAACCAAAACAGAGTGAAACCAAAACGGAACAAAAGTGCATCGTATCAATTTTCCTATTTTCTTGAAATGTATTTTCGTGGTCTATCTTTATCTCTTCCTCAGGGCTGAACAACTTCAAACCTTGAGCCAACCATTTTTCCCAGTTTTCCTGAGAAATTTCTAGGGACAGGCAGCTTGAAACAAATACAAAACAAATCAAAACAAGAACACATTATTTTTTGAGATGGTCACCCATTCTCTTGTCTTCCCTCAGGGGTGAGCAATTTCACTTACCTCCAAGCTTCAGGCATTCCCCGCACGGGCCACCAAATGCCGTAGTCTGGCTGGGCACAAATCACTGAGCCACAACAAAGCACTTGTATCTTCAAACAGGAAACTTTATTGCCTGAATTCCAACAGCACTCCACGCACAGTCCCCGGGAACTCTCCCGAACACCACCCACGCGGCTCCTCTCCGGCACACCACACCAACCAGAACTCCCCCAGAACTCTCTCGGAACACCACCAGGCTGTGCGTGCACTCACTCTAGGAACCCCATGAGAACTCAACGGGAACTCCAAAGTAGCAGGCGCCCAAGGCGGACAGCAGGGGTCTATGTACAATTGAATCAATCCAGCATCGTCTTAATGGCTCGCCTCTCAACCATTACTTCTGGCAAAATGCCAGGGGCCATTCCAACTTGGCTGTGGCTCTCAACACTTTCTAAAGATTCCTTCTCTTAAAACTTATTCAAATTCCTCATTGCAATGTACTCCTCTACTGTCCCCGTACCTCCTGCCATGCAGGCACACAGCTGCTGGCCTTTTACTATGATAATGGCCACTGTGTGCTCATTCCCCAAATTGGAGAACCTATTCAGGTTTTTGCATGTCAATTCTGGGGATAACACCTTATTTATTGAGAGAAACTCCACAAAAGGCTCCACTGACAGTGAGAGGCATCAGTTACTGAGAGACACAGGAATGAGGCACACTGGGGTGGACATTCCCAAGTTTCCCTGGATCAGAAATCTCTTTTTGGGTTGGGGTTGTGGCTCATTGGTAGAGAGTGTGCCCAGCACATGGTAGGCACTGTGTTTCATCTTCAGCACAACATAAGAATCAACCAACCAATAAATTAATAAACACAACAAAAATATCTAAAAATCTCTTTCTCAGCACAGATTATTCAGGGAAAGAAATACACCACCATCAAATGCACGTATTTTGTCATACCTTAATATTATCATCTGATATATGAAGATAATAATTACTCTGTAAGCAGCTATTTAACTGCATTTTAAATGACATCTGCTGTCTCCTTTGTCTTCAATCATATATTCTTAGGGGAAAGTTTTGCTTTTATTTATAAGTTGTGATAGATGGGAATACAACTCTAAAAAACCCCAGCATTACTATTAGCTACTAAAACTGCTGATAAAATGCATACATTTTCTAGTTATCATATATAGGAATCATAAATTATAAACCATTCATTTAGAAAATTAATAGCAATACTTTTTGTTAGCTGTGTGGGAGACCTTGCCTTTTGATTTTATTTCCCTCCATAAGGCTTCTACCCAATCCAGATCCAGTTAAGTTTCCATCTCACAAGAAAAACATCAGGTAATCCTCTACCCCTCCTCCTCCTCTTGGAAGGGTGCCAAGCTGAAGGGTGCCAAAATCAAAAGTTTTCTCAGCCAATCCCTGTGGACACAATGCTTATCCTTCCTGAGTAACCCTGCCATTCAGCACCTGCCAAGTTGCCAAGCAACCCTTCTTAAGCTGAAGGTTGCAAGCTCATGCTCTCTGCTCCCTTCCTCTCCTTTCTGCTGTTCTCTGCTTCTCCTTTTCTTCTCTCTTCCTCTCTTTTTTTCCTCTTTGGGTACCCTTCCCCCCCAGTAAATTTCTTTGTCTCAGGTGAATCACTTGCCTTTCAATTTTTACAAAATATTCCTATTTTTGCCACGTAAATAAGGCTCCAACATGGCTTAGATGGCACTGGCCTGTCCTCAGCTCACTGATTTCAGCCACCTGTATCTGGTGGTACATTTGAAGCAAGGATGAAAGACAGGCTATCAGTGTAGGTAAGTAATTGGGATGATTGCAAAAATGCAGGCTGGTTTAGGTCTGGGAAGTTGGAGACTACCCCTGGGAGATTGAAATGTTAATGCCTCCAGAGCCTTTTTTTCATCCTTTCCTAGATAACTTGCTCTGGCTCCAACCTGTTGCTAAGGTAATCTGTCCCAGGTCTACTTCTGGAAAATCCTTAGAAGCACTGAAATCCTTTTCTCTTTTTCCTCCTTTACCCAATAGAATAAAAACAATTTATTTAATGATATATAATTTAAGGTAAAGATTGTTTGCATAGACATAAATAAATTATCCATAACATTCTTTGTTATTGGAACAGAAATCTCTTTATAAACTGTGTGTATTTTATTTTCTAAGAAGTAATGCTAGGTGTGGTGGTGCACTCCTGTAATCCCAGCAATTAGGGAAATGAGGCAGGAAGATCACAAGTGTGATTTCAGTCTCAGCAACTTATTGAGGCCCTAAGAAATTTAGTAAAACCATCTCAAAATGAAAAATAAAAAGGGCTGTGGATGAGGGCAGTGGTTATGCACCTCAAGAATCAATCCCTTGTATCTCCCATGATTTTTTTTTAAACACAGAACTAGAATATTAGGTCAATCTTATTTTGATTTCTTATTTATATAAATTGATCAAAAAGGATTTTCAGAAAAGTGTAATATTGGTTAAGCTTAAAGAACATCTGGAAAATTTAAGTTTTAGAAATAATTTGACAGGCATTCAGATGCAGATTTTATATTGGTCTCATAGAGAAGATATGATTTTTATCTACCTGAGGATGGCTAAACCACAAGTGCCCTCCTTTCTTGAAATTTGTAAAAAAAATGTTATTTTTCTCACCATGAAATACAGGATAGAAGTCATTTCACATGTTAAACCTCAGAGTGGCTTTTATGTTGTTGTCCAATAATACAATTATTTGAACAAGATCAATGAAAACAAGTAGCTGTGGTTTTGTCAAAAAAAAAAATTCTATACTCTGGTTTCTCTTCAGATCGTATAAATCTTTCACCTTTTACAAAAAAAAAAAAAAAAAAAATTCTACATAGGCCATGAAAGGCACTGCAGACAATTAGCAGCAAAGACTTTCACAGTATGATCCTTTTAACATGAGACATCAAAAGGTCAGTTCTATTTGAACAGACTTCAGTGGAATGCAAAATATTACCAGACTTTCTTTTTCTTTTAATCTCACTAATTTACTTTAGGCCTGGCTTAAGTTGCTGAGGCTGGCTTTGAACTTGCAATCCTTTTGCTTCAGCTCCTGGGTGCTGGTATTGCAGGAGTGGGTCAACACACCTGGCTCCCAGCCCTTATTTTTTGTATTTTATATTGAGACAGAGGTGTCACAAAGTTGCATAGGGCCTAACTATGTTGCTGAGGCTGGCTTTGAACTCATGATCTCATGCTTCAGATTTGAAAACTGTTTGGATTACAGGCATGGACCACTGTGCCCAGCCTCTATCTTTATACCTTTTACAAGTGTTTTTTTTAAAAAGTGCTTAAAAACAAAAACACTTTAATACAATTTCAGAAAAGCTTAATGAAATATCAGTGACACTTATTCTTTATTTTTATTTTATGTTTTGTTTTGAAATGAGGTCTCAGTCTGTTGCCCAGGCTGCCTCAAATTTGTAATTCTCCCTTCTGATTAACTAGGATTACAGACAGATATTGTAATCCTCAGCCAGCTTAATTTTTTTCAAAATACCTTTATGAAAGGAAATAAATAAATAAATATTTAATATACAAATTAGAATATATTACATAATAACATTAATGTCCAAATGCAATACTTGAACGTGGCCTGTAACTTGTCAGAGAATTAGAGGAAAAACATAAATATATAAAGCATTTACTGAGTGCCCAATGCAGTGGCACATACCTGTAATCCCAGCAGCTTGGGAGGCTGAGGCAGGAGGATCAAGAGTTCAAAGCCAGCCTTAGAAACTTGGTGAGACCCTGTCTTTAAATAAAGTATAAAAGGGATAGGGATGTGGCTCAGTGGTTAAACTTCTCTGAATTCAATGACCAACACAAAACGAAGTAAGCATTCCCTGGAAACGTACTGACCCCTATAGTGCATTTACTTATTTGATTCATAAAACATCAAAATTTCCTAATTAAAATTATTACTCTTATTTAACAGATGAGAACACAGAACTGAGAGGTTTAATTTTCTTCCCAGTGCCACACAGTGAGAAAAACTAATTGAGATTGAAATTGAGCTAGTCTGTTTCCAGAACTCACATTCCACACCATCATTCCTTGGAGTTTAATGTACAGATCAGGAACTCTTGAAAAAATCTGATCCTGATTCAGTAGGCCTGAGGATTGAACCTGAGATTCTGCATGTCTGATGATTCCCCAGGTTACAGTATGCTGCTGGTCCATGCAGCACACTTGGAATAACAAAAATCTACAACACTAATCTGGGCATAGTGGTCCATGCCTGTAATGCCAGTGGCCCTTGAGGCTGAGGCAAGAGGATTGTGAGTTCAAAACCAGCCTCAGCAATTGAAGAGGTTCTAAACAACTCAGTGAGACCCTGTCTCTAAATAAAACATTTAAATTTGGGCTGGGACTGTGACTCAGTAGTTAAACACCCCTGGGTTTAATACCTGGAATAATTTTTTTTTTAAAAAAAATTATTCCATCTTCTAAGATCTTCTTCTATTTCTCTCTTTAGGGTTCTTTAGTTTTCATTGTATAAGTCTTTCACCTCTTTTGTTAGGTTGATTCCCAAGTATTTTATTTTTTTTGAAGATATTGTGAATGGAGTGGTTGTAATCATTTCCATTTCAGAGGATTTGTCGCTGATATACAGGAATGTCTTTGATTTATGCGTGTTGATTTTATATCCTGCCGCTTTGCTGAATTCATTTATTAGCTCTAATAGTTTCTTTGTAGACCCTTTTGGGTCTGCTAGGTATAGAATCAT
>NW_025999929.1:138261-149126 GCF_001458135.2 Marmota marmota marmota | reverse complement strand
AGGGGGGATAGTAAAGGATAGGAAAGGCAGCAGAACACAACAGACATTAGTATGGCAATATGTAAATCAATGGATGTGTAACTGATGTGATTCTGCAATCTGTATATGGGGTAAAAATGGGAGCTCATAACCCACTTGAATCAAAGTGTGAAATATGATATATCAAGAACTATGTAATGTTTTGAACAGTCAACAATAAAAAATTTAAAAAAAAAGAAAAAAAAATATTCCAAGAGATTTACTTTTTACATTGTCAGATTGATGTGTTCTCATGTGTGACTTAAAATGTATTTAAATGTACCTAAAACAGTTTGCAAGCATTTTCTAATTCAGTGAATGACACCACAAGTACATTCCATGGGATTTGGTTATTTGAATAATGATGAGAATGTCACCCATAAAATAACCCAACTGTAAAATATTTTCTAGATGGTCCTCTCAGCAGGTTATAGTGCTTGACTCAATCATGTCACAGGTGCCATTTAATTTATGTAAGACAGAAGCTTGCCACTTCATCCTCAGTTTAAGAACTTGGCACTGAATTTGAAGATAAGATCACTAATCATTTTGGATTGTCTTTTAAATGAAAGTCTTCTTTTTCCAACATTTTATCTTTAATAATAAATCAGCAAAATATCAATTTACAGAAACAATAGTGGATGAAATTTCTTCAACTTTCAGTCAAACAATAAAGTAAGTAAAGATAGTTTGCCTTTTAGGAGATTGCCTTTTAAATGGACATCATGCCTTTCATTTCTATACTATACATTTATGGGCACCTTTATTGGATAAAAGCTGGATAAAACTGGGCTCTATCTGGCACAAATGTAGTAATCTTCATTCACTTTTACAAGAGGAAATTATTTATCATAATCATAGAGCGATTTGCATACTATCAGTGGCCATTAGATGGAAGAGCTAGTGTCATTTACATAAGATATCACTAGAACACTACACATTATCTTGAATTGGAAGGAATCAATGACTGGTTCAATATAGCAGATTTTTTTACCCCTTTATGCTGTCAATTGTACCCTGGGGAGATTTACCACTGAGACACATACCAAACCCTTTTTATTTTTGCTGGGGCCACCCTTGAATGTAGGATCCTCTGCAGGCTTCCAAGTCTTTGGGATTATGTTAGCACATCACTGCACCTAGCCAAAGCAAATGCTATAAAACTGCCCCCCACGACAGTTTTTTTTTTAAAATTCAAGATTCGGAGAGGTTTTAGTTCATTTGCCTTAAACGGAGGGAAATCCAGAATCTTTAATGTTGTAATCCATGTCTATTTTGACTTCTATTTTCAATTTTAAATTGTTAAATTTGCATACATATAACAATTTATCATATATACTATTCATCCATGGGATGTCATATTTACAAAATATAAATTCAAAGTACTCACATTTACTCTTCCCTGTGTCTGATTGTCTATATTCACATATGCTTTAACACATGCTGTCACATGTACATTCTCATGGATATTTATATTTCCCCATATTAATCTTAATTCTCTAACCCTAACCCTAGATCTGTACAAAAGTTGATATTTACCATTACCAAAACTGTATATCTAAAACTAATGTGAGAAGATGGTGGCGGGAAGGGAGTGAGCACCCCCCTGACCTACACTGCTGTGCCAGCAGGGTGTGAGTTCAGAACGGCCGGATGCTGTCTTGTCAGGAATATTTAGCGAAGTTGGTCTACATAGATCCTGAGGCAAAAGTTTGAGCATCTGGCGGGCACAGATGTGGCTCAGATGCAATAGAACCTGAGCCATCTCATGCGCAGAGGTACTGGCCAGCTGAACAGTAACCCTCCGCAGCTAGAGATTGAGTGTGGTGGGACCTGGCAGCAGAAAGAAATGGAACTTTGGATCCTGTGAAGATCTGCCAACCATGCCTCCACAGGGTACCAGACCAAGAACTGAAGTTGGGACTTAGTGGAGAAATGGCCCAGGTCCACCCTCCTCACCTGACACCCCGGTGCAGAAAAGGGCGGCCACCATATTGGAGAATTGACATCATCAGCGTTAGGCTGATCAGATCCCAAGGCAGCGAGTTTGGTGACAGATCAGGTGTGTGACCCTCAGACCCCCCTCCACACAGCTGGAATAACACAAAGAATCTTTCCCCAGCTCTCCTTGGGCGTGAATATCAGAGCCAAGGGAGGCTGAGGGAGCACCTGACCTCCAACTCCTCCTCCCCCCAGTGGCAAAAACCCTAAACCTTTCTTGCCTGCTCTCGGGGGGGTGTGGCTATCAGAAGGAATAAGACAGAACAGGTTGCCAGTTTCCAATGCCCTCTCTCCACAGCCATGATGACTGGGTGAATAACAAACAAAGAGAGTGCTCAGTTGTCCAAGAGGGCAGGGCATCCAGGAAACTGTATGCCCAGAGTGAAACTAGAACTGTGGAGAAGAGCCCCAGTAAGTGGGGCCTGATGGTCAGGAGAAGCAAGGGGGCTAGAGACCAGGAGCAACCCAAAGAGACCGGGCTTAGACACACCCAGCTGGGGAGGGAGGGCCACCCCACACGGATTGCTTCCTACATCCTGAGGGCAGACACTTAGCCTGGAAAGCACAGCTCCACCTACTGGAAGAGAAGAAAATAGAACTCTAAGAGTGCATTTTTTGTTATTGTTTCTTTCTTTTATATATACATATTTCTTTCCTCTTTCTCCTTTTTTCTTTTCTTTCTTTCTTTTTCTTATTTTCCTTTCCTTTCCTAATCCTCTTCTCCCAAGCATTACTACTTCTACTACATGTAATTTACTAAATGCAAATAGGTGAATGTTTTGAGGCTTTCTATAGTGCTCCTAAGTACTTAGCTACCCCCCAATACTCCTGTCTATTCTTCTCTTAATTCCCCCCTTCATTAGAGCTATCCTCCAAAGTAGGTAAGATATACTAACCCCAATGACATCACATCTTTCTACCTAAACATAAAGTCCTAAGACCAAACCTCAGTTCTCTATATGCCATCAGAATCTAATGAAACTAATGAATTTCCTTTAAATTACAAATAAACCCAACATCTCTAGACATTGTCTCCCATCACAAAGGAGAGATCTCAGAGCTATAAAAAACCAAAACAAATTTATAGGAGAAAATAATAACACAGCAGTCACACAGAGCTGGAAAGAAATGTGAGCATCATGAAAAACAAGGAAGAAAAGGAACACAAACAATGCAGAACAGCTCAACATTACAGGAGATGCTAGACACAGCAAAGAGAAGGTCAGATAAAGATTTCAAAAAATACTTGCTTCACTTGGTATGGAGTCTTAAAGAAGACATTAGACAGCAAATGCAAACATTGAAAGATCATTTTGACAATGAATTACATAAACAAATCCAAGAAGCAAAAGAACAACTCTACAGGGAGATAGAGGTTATACAAAAAAATCAAACAGAAATCCTGGAAATGAAGAACATTATAAACCAAATTAAAAACTCAAATGATAGTATTACCAGTAGAGTAGACCAAGTAGAAGTCAGAATATCAGACAACAAAGACAAAATATATCATCTCAAAAAGAGTCTAGTCAACTCAGAAAGGCTGGTAAGACACCACGAGCAAAACATCCAAGAGATATGGGATATCATAAAAAAACAAACATAATAGTCATTGGGATTGAGGAAGGTATAGAGGTCCAAATCAAAGGAATGAGCAATCTGTTAAATGAAATAATTTAAAAAAACTTTCCAGACATGAAGAATGAAATGAAAATCCAAATCCTAGAAGCCTACAGGACACCAAATATACAAAACCACAAGAGAACCACACAAAGACACATTATAATGAAGATATTCTTGTTGGATACCTTCATTATAATGTGAGAGAACAAGGAAAGAATATTAAAAGCCACAAGAGAAAGGAGACAGATTACATTTAGGGGTAAACCAATTAGGTTAATGGTTGATTTTTCATCACAGACACTGAAAGCAAGAAGATCCTGGAACAAAGTATTTCAAAAGCTGAAAGATAATGGGTGCCAACCAAGAACATTTTATCCAGCAAAATTAAGCTTCAGGTTTGACAATGAAATAAAAACTTTCCACGATAAACAAAAGTTAAAAGAATTCGTAGCCAGAAAACAGCACTGCAAAGCATTTTGGGCAAAATACTACATGAAAAGGAAATAAAAACAACAATGAAAATCAACAGTGGGAAGTAGCTCAGTAAAGGAAAAAACTAATCAAAGAGGAAAAACAAATCAAGTTAAATAACAAAAATAAACAAACATGACTGGAAGTACAAACCATATATCGGTAGTAACCCTAAATATGAATGGCTTAAACTCACCAATTAAGCGACATAGGATAGTAACCTGGATTTAAAAAAAAAAAGATCCAATAATATGTTGCCTACAGGAGACTCATCTGATAGGAAAAGACATACACAGGCTGAAGGTGAAAGGTTGGGAAAAAGCATACCACTCACATGGAACTTGGAAGCAAGCAGGGTTGGCCATACTCACATCAAATAAAATTGACTTCAAGCCAAAGTTAATCAAAAGGGATCAAGAAGGACACTATATACTGATAAAGGGAACCATTCACCAACAAGAAATAACAATCATCAATATATATGCCCCAAACAATGGTGCTGCTATGTTCATAAAACAAACTCTTCTCAAGTTCAAAAGACAAATAGATCACAACACAATAATTTTGGGTGACTTTAACACACCTCTCTCACCACTGGACAGATCTTCCAAACAAAAGTTGTGTAAAGAAACTATAGAACTCAGTAACACAACAAATAACCTAGACTTAGCTTACATATATAGATTATATATAAACTATCATCAAGCAGATATACTTTTTTTCTTAGCAGCATATGGATCCTTCTCAAAAATAGACCATATATTATGCCATAGGGCAACTTTTAGCAAATATAAAGGAGTAGAGATAATACCATGCATTTTATCTGATCATAATGGAATGAAACTGGAAATCAACGATAAAAGAAGGAAGAAAATCTCCTACATCACTTGGAGAATGAATGATATGCTACTGAATGAACAATGGGTTACAGAAGACATCAAGGAAGAAATTAAAAAATTCTTAGAGATAAATGAAAACACAGACACAACATATTGGAATCTATGGGATACTATGAAAGAGGAAAATTCATTGCTTGGAGTTCATTCCTCAAAAACAAACAAACAAACAAACAAACAAAAACCCAACAAATAAATGATATCACACTTCATCTCAAAACCCTAGAAAAAGAAGAGCAAAACAACAGCAAATGCAGTAGAAGGCAATAAATAATTAAAATCAGAGCTGAAATCAATGAAATCGAAATAAAAGAAACAATTGAAAAAGTGACAAAACTAAAAGTTGGTTCTTTGAAAAAATAAATAAGATCGACAGACCCTTAGTCATGCTAATGATGAGAAGAAGAGAGAGAACTCACATTACTAGCATATGGGATGAAAAAGGCAATATCACAATAGACACTGCAGATATACAGAAGATAATTAGAAATTATTTTGAAATCTTATACACAAATAAAATAGAAGATAGTGAAGGCATAAATAAATTTCTTAAGTCAGATGATCTGCCCAGATTGAGTCAGGAGGATATACACAACTTAAACAGACCATTATCAAGTGAGGAAATAGAAGAAGCCATCAAAATCTACCAACAAAGAAAAGCCCAGGACTGGATGAGTATACAGCAGAGTTTTACAAAACCTTTAAAGAAGAACTAGTACCAATACTCTTCAAGGTATTTCAGGAAATAGAAAAATAGGGAGTGCTTCCAAATTCATTCTACAAGGCCAACATCACCCTGATTCCAAAACCAGACAAAGACACTTCAAAGAAAGAAAACTACAGACCAATATCTCTAATGAACCTAAATGCAAAAATCCTCAATAAAATTCTGGCAAATTGGATACAAAAACATATCAAAAAGATTGTGTACCATGATCAAGTGGGATTCAAGGCTGGTTCAATATATGAAAATCAATAAATGTAATTCACCACATCAATAGACTTAAAGATAAGAACCATATGATCATCTCAATAGACGCAGAAACAGCATTTGACAAAATACAGCATCACTTTATGTTCAAACCACTAGAAAAACTAGGGATAACAGGAACTTACCTCAACATCATAAAAGCTATTTATGCTAAGCCTCAGGCCACCATCATTCTAAATGGAGAAAAAATGAAAGCATTCCCTCTAAAATCTGGAACAAGACAGGGATGCCCTCTCTCACCACTTCTATTCAATAGATCTTGAAATACTGGCCAGAGCAATTAGATAGATGAAAGAAATTAAAGGCATAAAGACAGGAAAAGAAGAACTTAAATTAGCACTATTTGCTGATAATATGATCCTATACCTAGCAGACCCAAAATATTCTACTAAGAAACTTCTAGAACTAGTAAATGAATTCAGCAAAGTGGCAGGATAAAAAATCAACATGCATAAATCAAAGACATTCCTGTATATCAGTGACAAATCCTCTGAAATGGAAATTAGGACAACTACCCCATTCACAATATCCTTAAAAAAATACTTGGGAATCAACCTAATAAAAGAGGTGAAAGATTTATACAATAAAAACTACAGAACCCTAAAGAGAGAAATAGAAGAAGACCTTAGAAGATGGAAATATATACCTTGCTCATGGGTAGGCAGAATTAATATCATTAAAATGGCCATATTATCAAAAGCACTTTAGAGGTTCAATGCAACTCCAATCAAAATTCCAATGGCATTCCTTGCAGAAATAGAAAAAGCAATCATGAAATTCATCTGGAAAAATAAGAGACTCAGAATAGCTAAAGCAATTCTAAGCAGGAAGAGTGAAACAGGTGGTATAGCGATACCAGATTTTAAACTATACTACAGAGCAATAGTAACAAAAACAGCATGGTTCTGGCACCAAAACAGGTGGGTAGACCAATGGTACAGAATAGAGGACACAGAGACCAATCCACAAAATTACAACTACCTTATATTAGACAAAGGTGCTAAAAGCAAGCAATGGAGATAGGATAGCATCTTCAACAAATGGTGCTGGGAGAACTGGAAATCCATATGCAACAAATTGAAATTGAATCCCTTGCTCTCACCATGCAGAAAAGTTAACTCAAGATGGATCAAGGAGCTAGGAATCAAACCAGAGAGTCTGCGTCTAATAGAAGAAAAAGTTGGCCCTAATCTCCATCATGTGGAGTTGGGCCCCAAATTCCCTAATAGGACACCTATAGCACAAGAGTTAAAAACAAGAATCAACAATGGGACGAATTCAAACTAAAGTTTTTTCTCAGCAAGAGAAATAATATGTGAGGTAAATAGGGAGCCTACATTCTGGGAACAAATTTTTACCCCTCACAATTCAAACAGAGCTCTAATCTCTAGAGTATACAAAGAACTCAAAAAGTTAAACAACAACAACAACAAAATAAATAACCCAATCAACAAATGGGCCAAGAGCCTGAATAGAGACTTCTCAGAGGAGGACATACAATCAATCAACAAGTACACACAAAAATGCTCACCATCTCTAGCAATCAGAGAAATGCAAATTAAAACTACTCTAAGATACCATCTCATTCCAGTAAGAATGGAAGCCATTATGAAGTCAAACAATAACAAGTGCTGTAGAGGATGTAGGGAAAATGTACACTCATACATTGCTGGTGGGACTGCAAATTAGTGCAGCTAATTTGGAAAGCAGTATAGGAGATTCCTTGGAAAGCTGGGAATGGAACCACCATTTGACCCAGCTATTCCCTTTCTCGGACTATTCCCTGAAGACCTTAAAAGAGCATATTACAGGGACACAGCTACATCAATGTTCATAGCAGCACAATTAACAACAGCTAGACTGTGGAACCAACCCAGATGCCCTTCAATAGATGAACGGATAAAAAAATGCAGAATTTATACACAATGGAATATTACTCAGCACTAAAAAATAACAAAATCATGGCATTTGCAGGGAGATGGATGGCATTAGAGCAGATTATACTGAGTGAAGCTAGCCAATCCCTAAGGAGCAAATGCTGAATGTCTTCTTTGATATAAGGGGGGACGACTCAAAACAGAGCAGGAAGGAAGAGCATGAGAAGAAGATTACCATTAAATAGGGATGAGAGATGCATGGGAATGGGAGAGAGAAGGGGAATTGCAAGGAAGATGGAAGGAGACCCTCATTGTTATGCAAAATTACATATAAGATGGTGTGATGGGGGAGAAAAAAAGAGAGATAGAGAAAAGTGTCATAGTAGAGTGGGTAGAGAAAGGTGATGGGAGGGGAGGGGAGAGGAGGGGGGGATAGGAAGGGTAGCAGACTACAATAGACACTAGTATGGCTGTATGTATAAATGTGGCTGTAAAACCAATGTGATACTGCAATCTGTACATGTGGAAAAATAAGAATTTATACCCCATTTGAATCAAATATATGATATGTTAAGATCATTGTAATGTTTTGAACAACTAATAAAAATTTTTTAAAAAGATTAATATGTGGAAATATGAATATTCATAAGAACGTACTTGTAAAATTATATCTGAAAACATATATTAATATTCAGGTTCTTACATAAGGAAGAGTGAATTTTGAGTCTTATGAGTATACTTTTGTTAATATAAAAAGACATGAATAAAAAAAGACATGAATGAATTCTATAAATGATACATTGAGATATGCATACAAATTTAGCATTGATAATTGAAAATTGAACTCAAAATACACTTTTAAAATTCAAATTCATGTAAATGGACATAGTCACATTAGTTTTATATGTAGAGATATGGAAAGTATAATATTAAATATTGCACTGATTAGGGTTAGGATTAGCGAATTGAGATTAACATGGGCGGGCTGGAGTAGTGGTTCAGTGGTAAAATGCTTGTGTGGCATGTATGAGGCTCTGGGTTTGATCCTCAGCACTGCATATACATAAATAAAATAAAATGAAAGACTCATTGACACCTATATAATATGTATATATGTTTAAAATAAACTAATATGGGGAAATAAGAATATTCATGAGAATATACTTGTAAGAATGTGTTTGAAAATGTGTAAAAATATATAGGATCTGACAGCAAGAAAAATAAAATGTGACTCTTATGAATATCCTTTTATAAATATGGGGATGCATGGATGAATCCTATAGATGGTAGGTAGTATTATGTATAAAATTTAATGTTCAAAATTGAACAGAAAAGTCAAAATACATGTTAAAATTCATATTAATGAACATGGTTACAAGTAACATTATGTTTAATTATAGAGATATGGAAAAGGTAATATCAAATTTTGTAATGAGGTAGAGTTAGGGTTATAGAATTAAGATTAACATGAAGAAATATCAATATTCATGAGAATGTAATTGTGGAAATATCTGTTAAAATGTATTTAAACAGAGAATCTGACACAGAGAAAAGCTAATTGTGTGCCTTATGATTATACTTTTGTAAATGTGGGGACACATGGATGAGGCCTACATGATATTTTATGATATGTATGCAAAATTAACACTGAGAATTTAAAAATATAAGTGAAAATTCACTTTAAAATTCATATTCATGTACATGGATACAAGTCATATTAGTTTGAGAGACAGAGGCATGGAAAGTGTATAATATCAAATTTTGAATTGATTTAGGGATAGGGTTAATAATTTATGATTAATATGGGAATATATGAATATTCATAAGAATATAGTTGAGAAAATGTATTTGAAAGGTTATATGAATATACAGGATTTTATATATGAACAGTAAAGTGTGATCCTGATGAATTTACTTTTGTAATAATTGAGAGGCAAAAATGAATTCTATATATGACATATTGTGATATGTATGCAAATTTTACATTGAAAATTAAAAATAGAAGGGAAAGTACATTTCATAATTCATTTTTTATTAGTTGTTCAAAACATTGCAAACCTCTTGACATATCATATTTCATACATTTGATTCAAGCAGATGAACTCCCATTTTTACCCCATATACATATTGCAGATTCACATCGGTTCCACATCCAATTTTTTACATACTGCCATACTAGTGTCTGTTGTATTCTGCTGCCCTTCCTATCCTCTACTATCCCCCCTCCCCTCTCCTCTCCTCCCATCTTCTCTCTCTACCCCATCTACTGTAATTCATTTCTCTCTCTTGTTTTTTTCCCCCTTTCCCCTCACTTCCTCTTATATGTAATTTTGTATGACAATGAGGGTCTCCTTCCTTTACCATGCAATTTCCCTTCTCTCTCTCTTTCACTCCCCCCTCTGGACCCTGTTTAATGGTGATCTTCTTCTCATGCTCTTCCTCCCTATTCTGTTCTTAGTTGCTCTCCTTATATCAAAGATGACATTTGGCATTTGTTTTTTAGGGATTGGCTAGCTTCACTTAGCATAATCTGCTCTAGTGCCATCCATTTCCCTGCAAATTCTATGATTTTGTCATTTTTTAGTGCTGCGTAATACTCCATTGTGAATAAATGCCACTTTCTTAAATCCATTCATCGATTGAAGGGCATCTAGGTTGGTTCCAGAGTCTAGCTATTGTGAATTGTGCTGCTATGAACATTGATATAGCAGTATCCCTATAGTACGCTCTTTTAAGGTCTTCAGGGAATAGTCCGAGAAGGGCATTAGCTGGGTCTAATGGTGGTTCCATACCCAGCTTTCCCAGGAATATCCATATTGCTTTCCAAATTGGCCGCACCAATTTGCAGTCCTACCAGCAATGTACAAGTGTACCCTTTCCCCCACATCCTCACCAGCACTTGTTGTTTGACTTCATAATGGCTGCCAATCTTACTGGAGTGGGATGGTATCTTAGGGTGGTTTTGATTTGCATTTCTCTGACTGCTAG
>NW_025999929.1:64033-136132 GCF_001458135.2 Marmota marmota marmota | reverse complement strand
CTAATGAATATATATATATATATATATATATATATATATAGAAAGTGTAGGAAGACATGAATAAATCCTATATAGGATATATTTTGATATGTACACAAATTTAATATTGAAAGTAGAAAATATATGTCAAAATTCACTTTCAAATTCAAATTTTTGTACATGGATTTTAGTCACATTAGGTTAAGATATAGAAATATGGAAATAATTTTGAATTTTGTACTGAGCTAGAATGAGATTTAAAGAATTAAGATTAATATGGGGAAATAAGTATATTTATATGAATGTATTTGTGTAAATATGCATGAAAACACATGAACATATGGGAGCTGACACAGGGGAGAAAAAGATAATTCAATTAATTTATTTTTGTAAACAGAGTGCTGCATGGAGAAGTCATAGATGGTATATTGTGATACATATACAAGTTTAACATTGAAAATTTAAAATAAAATTCAAAATACATTTTAAAAACATATTCATACTTGGGTTTAGGTCACATTTGTTTTAGATATAGATGTATGTTAAGGATAATATCAAATTTTGTACTGAGTTAGTGTTACTGTGAGAGAATTAAGATTAAAGTGGGGAAATATAAATATTCATAAGAATGCATTTGTGAATATATATGTATATATTTGTGAAAATGTATATATATTTGTGAAAAAAAATATATATAGAAACTGACCAAGGGAAGAGTAAATCATGAGTCCTATGAAAATACATTGCAAATTGGAGAGGCTTGGAAGAATTCTAAGATATATTGTGATATGTATGCAAATTTTACATTGAAAATAAAAATATATGTAAAAAAAAAAACTTCAAATTCATATTTGTGTACATAAATTTAAGTCAAATTCTTTTCAGATATCAATATATGGAAAGGGTAATATAGCATTTTTTGAAGAACTGGGGTTAAGCATAGAGAAATATGGGTAATATGGGGAAATACGAATATTCATAAAAAACTATTTGTGAAAATATGCTTGAGAATAAATATAAATATGCAGGAACTGACACAGGTAAGAGTGAAATGTGAGTCTTAAAATAAATATTTTGTAAATATAGGCACTCATAGATGAATTCTTTATATGATATATTCTGATATGTATGAAAAATTAACATTTAAAATATAAAATAAATGCCAAAATGCACTTTAAAAATTATATTCTTGTTCATGGATTTAAGTCAAATTCAGTTTATATTTAGAGATATAGAAACTATAATATCAAAGTTTGTACTGAGCTAGGATTAGGGTTATAGATTAAAATTAATATGAGGAAATATGAATATTATTAAAATGTACTCATGAAAAAATGGGTAAAAATGCATATACATGTACAGATCAGACACAGGAAAACATAAAGAGTTAGAACAATAAATATATACTTTGTAAATTTGGGACACATGTTTGATTCCTATATATGATATATTGTGATATATATATATATATATATATATATATATATATATATATGCAAAATTAATATTGGAAATTGAGAACAGAAGTCAAAATGCACTTTCAAATTTATATTTGTTTACAAGATTTAAGTCATATTAGGTTAATACATAGAGGTATGAAAAATGTAATATCAAATTTTATAATGAGCTAGAGTTATTGTTAGAGAATAAAGATTAATATGAGAAAATATGAGTATTCAAAAGAATGTACATGTGGCAATATATGTGAACACATATAAATATACAAGATCTGACACAAGAAAAAGTTAAATGTGAGTGCTATAAATATAAATATTGTAAATATGAGGAGACAAGAATGAATCCTATATATTATATATTCTGATATTTACACAAATGTAATATAGAAAATTGAAAATAGATATCAAAATGGACTTTAAAATTCGTATTTGTGTACATTTATTGAAGTCACATTAGGTTTAGATATAAAGTTATTGAAAGAGTAATATCAAATTTATACTGAGCTAGGGTTATGGTTAGATTATTAAGATGAATGTGGGGGAAATATGAATACTCTTAAGAAAGTATTTGTGAAAATATATGTGAACACTCATATAAATATACAAGATATGAAACAGGGAAGATTAAAATGTGAATCCTACAAATAAGTATTTTGTAAATATAGGGGCACATGGTGATATATATAGAAATTTAACATTGAACATAGAAAATAAATGTCAAAATATACTCTACATTTTATATTTGTGCACATGGATTTAAGACACATTTTATTCACATTTAGAGCAATGGAAAGCATAATATAATATTGTTCTGAGCTAGGGTAGGGTTAGGGATTAAGATTAATATTGGATAATATGAATATTCATTAGAATGTATTTGTGAAAATATGCATAAAAACATATGTAAATATAATGGGTCTGAAACAGGGAAGATAAAATGTTAGTCCTATTAATTTACCTTTGTAAACATAGGGATGCATGGAGGAGTCCTATATATGCTATATTTTGATATATATGCAAATTTAACATTGAACATTGAAAATAGAAGCAAAAATACACTTTAAATTTATATTCACATACATGGATTTAAGTCACATTAGGGTTAAATATACATGTAAGGAAAGGGAGATATCAAATTTTGTACTGAGCTAGGTTTAGGATGAGAGAATTAAAAGTGAAGAAATATAAATATTCATAAGAATGTAATTGTAAAAATATGTGTGAAAACATATAAATATATAGACTCTTACATAAAAAAAGACTAAAGTGTTAGGCTACAAAATACATATATTGCAAAGATGGGGAGGTATCAAAGAATCCTGTATAAGATACATTGTGATATGAATTCAATCACATACATTGAAATATTGAAAATAGAAAATATATATCAAAATAAAAATTCAAATTTATATTTGTGTACACGGATTTCAGTCACATTAGGATTAAATGTAGAGTTATGGAAAGAGTAATATCAAATTTTGTAATGAGCTTGGGTTATAGTTAAATAATTAACATTTATGTGGGAAAATGTTTATATACACAAGAGTCTATTTGTGAAAATATGTGTGAAGACATATATAACATAAAAAAAATTGACACAGGGAAAAGTAAAGTATGAATCTAACATACTTTTGTAAAATTTGAGATGAAATGATGAATCCTATTTATATATTAATAGTGAAAATAAAAAATGAATGTCAATGTACATTTTAAAATTCATATTTTTGTACATAGATTTAAGTCACATAAGGTTTAGATATATAAGTAGGAATAGTGTATTATCATATTATCAACTGAACTAGGGGTTGAATTAGAGAATTAAGATTAATATGGAAAAATATGAATAATCATTGGAATGTACTAATGAATATATGTTTGAAAAATATATAAAGAATCTGACAAAGAAAGAGTAAAGTGTGAGTTCTATGGGTATATATTGGGAAATCATGGATGAATACTATATATATATATATATATATATATATATATTATATAGTATTATATATATAATACTATATATATATTATATGTATATATAGTATGTATGTGTGTATGTGTATATATATAGTATTATATATATATATATCATAGTATTATATATATATACATACACACATACATACTATATATATATATACTGTGTAATACATGCAAATGTAACAATGAAAATTGAAAATAAAAGTCTAAATAGACTTTAAAATTTGTATTTCTGTAATTAGATTTAACTCAAATTTGGTCTATATATAGAGGTATGCAAAAGTAATATCAAATTATGATTTGAGATAGGGTAAGCATTAGAATATTAAGATTAATATGGGTAAATATTAACATATATAGGAATGTACATTTAATAATATGTACAAAAGCATATATAAGAATATAAAATCTGATACAGAGAAAATTAAAGCATGAGTCATATGAATATACTTTTGTAAATATGGGAATGCAAGGATGAATCCTATATATAATATGCAGTAATACGTATGAAAATTTAACACAGAAAATTGAAAAGGGAATCAAAATACAATTTAAAATTTATATTGGTGAACATGGATGTACCTCAAATTACATTTAAAGATATATTTATTGAAAGTGTCCATTTGATTCAAATGTATGATATGTCAAGATCATTGTATTGTCATGTGCAACTAATAAAAAAAGAAAAAAAAAAGAGAAAAGGTTAGATCAAATTTTGTATTGAGCTAGGACTATTTTTTAGAGAATTAAGATGAATATGGGGTAATATGAATATTCATGATAATGTACTTGTAAAATATGTTTAAAGCATATAATAATATACAGAATTTGACACAGGGAATCTAAATTGTGAGCCTTATGAATATACATTTTGTAGATATTGGGACTCATGGATGAATAGTACATTTGATAAATTGTTATATGTATGCAAATGTAACATTGAAATTTGAAAATATAAGTCAAAATACCCTTTAAAATTTATATTGTTGTACGTAAACTTAAGTAAATTATGTTTAGATATAGAATTATGAAAAAGGTAATTTCAATTTATGTTTATCATTAGGGATAAAGTTAGAGATTTAAGCTTAATATAGGGAATTATAAATATTTATAAGAATGCAATTGTGAAAATATGTGTGGAAACATAAAATATTCAGGATATAACAGAGGGTAGAGTAAATTATGAGTCTTTAGAATATACTTTTGTGAATATGGGGACACATGGATGAATTCTACATATGATAGATTGTGATATGTATGCAAATTTAACATTGAAAATTGAAAACAGAAGTAAAAATACACATTAAAATTCATATTCATGCACATGGATTTAAATCATATTAGGTTTAGATATAGAGGTATGAAAACTTAATATTAAGTTTTGCATTTAACTAGAGATAGGGTTAGAGAATTAATATTAATATAAGGAAAGGTTAGGGTTATATTCATCAGAATGTACTTGTGAAAATATGTGTGAAAAAATATAAAAATATATATTATCTGACACAGGAAAGAGGAAATATGAATCCTATGAATATATATTTTGTGAACAAGGGATGTATGGATGAATCTTATATATGATGTCGTTTGATATGTATGCAAATTAAATGTTAAAAATAGAAAATAAATGTCAAAATACACTTTAAGTTCATATTCATGTACATTAATTTAAATCACCTTAGTTTTAGGTATGGAGGTTTGGAAAGGATAATATTGAATTTTCTACTGAGCTATGATTAGGGTAGGATAATTAAGATTAATATGGGGAAATATGAATATTCATAATAATGTGCTTGTGAAAATATGTGTGAAAACATATAAGAATACAGAGGATGAGACACAGGGAAGAGTACAAAGTGAGTCCTATGAATATGCATTTTGTAAATATTGGGGCACCTGGATGGATCCTATAGATGACATATTGTGATATTTATGCATATTTAACATTGAAAATAAACAATAGAAGTCAAAATACATTTTCAAATTTATATTGTGTACATGGATTTCAGTCACAATGAGTTTAGAGAAAGACGTGAGGAAAGGGTAATATCAAATTTTGCTCTAGCTAGGATTATGTTAGATAATTAGGATTAATATGGATACATATGAATATTCATAATAATGTACTTGTGACAATATGTGGAAAAATATAAACACACAGGGTGTGACACAGGAAAGAGTAAATATAAGGCCTATGAATGTATATTTTGTTAACAAGGGCATGCTTGAATGAATCCTAAATATGATATATTGTGATATGAATGCATCTTTAACATTGAAAATTTATAATAGTGGACTAAATCCACTTTAAAATGCATATTAGTGTATGTAGATTTATGTGAAATTAGGTTTAGCTATAGAGTATCAAAAATGTCAACTTATGTTTTGATATACAGTTAGAATTAGAGAATTAAGATTAATATGGGGAAATATGAAAATTCATAAGAATGCACTTGTGAACATATGTGTGAAAACATACATAAATATACAGGGACTGACAGGAATGAGTAAATTGTGAGGCTTATGAATATATATTTTGTAAATATGTGATGCATGGATGAATCCTATAGGTGATATACTATGATATGTACAATAATTTAACTTTGAAAACACAAAGCAAATGTCAAAATACACTTTCAATTTTATACTGTGTACATGGATTTATGTCAAATTAGGTTTATATAGAGAGTTATGGAAAAGGTAATATCAAATTTTGTACTAAGCTAGTATTAGGGTTAGAGAATTAAGATTAATATGGGTAAATATGAATATTCATAAGAGTGTATTTGTCAAAAATAACTGGAAAAACATATACAAAGACATAGGGTGTTATTAATATACATTTTAAAATATAGAGACATATGGATGAATCCTATCTATGATATATTGTGATATGTATACAAACTTGACATTGAAATTAAAAATAGAACTCAAAATACACATAAATATCTGTATTCATATACATTGACATAATCACATTAAATTTAGATATAGAGGTATGGAAAGGTTACTATCAAATTTTATACTGATCTAGGGTTAAGTTTAGAGAATTAAGATTAATATAGGGAAATATGAATATTCATGATAATGTACTTATAAACATATGTGTAAAAACGTCTAAATATACAGGGACTGACAGGAAAGAGTAAATTGTGAGGTCTAAAAATGTATATTTTTTTAAATATGGAGATGCCTGGATGAATTATATATATGATATGTTTGATGTGTATTTAAATTTAATTTTGAAAATAGAAAATAAATGTCAATATACACTTTAAAATTTATATTTGTGTGCATGGATTTACATCACATTAAGTTTAGATATAGAGGTATGTAAATTGTAATATCATTTTGAACTGAGATAGGGTTAGTGTAACAGAATTAAGATTAATTTGGAGAAATATGAATATTTATTATAATGTACTTGTGAATATATTAGTGAAAAAATGTATATATACATATATAAAGTATCTGACAAAGAGAAGAATGAAGTTTGAGTTCTATGGATATATATTTTGTAAAGGTGGGGATGCATGGATGAATCCTATATACAATATATTGTGTAATGCATGCAAATTTAACATTGAATATTGAAAAGAGAAGTCAATATACACTTTAACATTTATATTCATGTACATGGATTTAAGTCAAATTAGGTCTAGATATAGAGGTATGGTATAGGTTATATCAAATTATGTTTTGAGATAGACAGATTTACAGGATTAATATTAATATGAGGAAATATGAATATTCATATGAATGTACTTTTGAAAATATATGTGAAAAATATGTAAGTATTACAAAATATGACACACAGTAGATTAATGTGTTAGTCCTATGAATATACTTTTGTAAATATGGGGATGCAAGGATGAATCCTATATATGATATATAGTGATGTGTATAAAAATTACATTGAAAATTGAAAATAGAAGTCAAAATACAATTCAAAATTCATATTCATGTTCATCAATTTTAAGTCACATTAAGTTTAGATATACAGGTTTGGAAACAGTAATATCAACTTTTGTACTGAGTAGGGTAAGCATTAGAGAATTAAGATTAATATTCATGAGAATGTACTTGTGAAAATATATATTAAAGTCTATATAAATATAGACAATCAGACACAGGGAAGAGTAAATGTGAGTCCCATGAATTTATATTTTGTAAATAGGGGTACACATGGATAAATGATATATATGAAAATTGTTATGTGTATGCAAATTTAACATTAAAAATTGAAAATAGTTGTTAAAATAGGCATGAATTACAACATTCAAGATTCTGGATTTCTCTCCATTTTAGACAAATGATCTGAAATCCTCTCATAACCTTGAATTTAAAGAAAAAAAAACCTGTTATGGTGGGACAAGTTTTAAAAGAAGTTGCATTGGCCAGGTGCAATGATGTGCTAACATAATCCCAAAGACTTGGGAACCTGCAGAGGATCATAAATTCAAGGGTGGGCCCAGAAAAATAAAAAGAGTTAGGGATGTGGCTATCTCAGTGGTAAATTACCCCAGGGATCAATTTCCAGCATTAAAAACGAAAAAGCAAGAAAAAGCTGCTATATTGAACCAATCATTGGTTCCTTTCAATTCGAGGTAGTATAGAGTCTTCTAGTGATATCTCTGTAAAATGACACTAGCTCTTCAATCTATTGGCCACTGATATTAGGCAAGTCCTTCTATCATAATGAAAAATCATTTTCTTTTGTAAAGTGAATAGGGATTACTACATTTGTGCCAGGTAGAGCACAGTTTTATTCAGCTTTTGTCCAGTAAATGTGCCTGTAAATTCCACAGCTGTATAGTATAGAAATGAAAGGCATGATATCATTTTAAAAGGCCATCTTCTAAAAGGCAAACTATCTTTACTTACTTTATTGTTAGACTGAAAGATGAAGGATTTTTATCCACTATTGTTTCTATAAATTGGTATTTTTCTGATTTATTATTATAGAAAGAAATTTGGAGAAAGAAAAGTTTTATTTTAAAAAGAATATGAAATAAGTGATCTCATCTTTAAATTCAATGTCAAGTTCTTAAACTTGAAGTGGATGAATTGGCAAGCTTCTGTCTTGACATGATTGAGTCAAGCACTATAACCTGCTAAGAGGACTATCTAGAAAATATTTTACAGTTGGGTTATTTTATTGGTGATTAATAACTATTAATAACCACATCCATGGAAGATGCTTGTGGTGCCATTCACTGAATTAGAAAATGCTTGCAAACTGTTTTGGGTACATTTAAATATATTTCAAGTCACACATGAGAGTATATCAATCTGACAATGCAAAAAGTAGATCTCTTGAAATTAAAAAAATTCATTACAGGTATGAAACCCAGCCCAAATTTAAATATTTTATTTAGAGACAGGGTCTCACTGAGTTGTTTAGAACCTCTTCAATTGCTGAGGCTGGCTTTGAACTCACAATCCTCTTGGCTCAGCCTCTGGCATTACAGGCATGGACCACCTTGCCCACCTTTGTGGTGTAGATTTTTGTTATTCCAAGTGTGCTGCATGGGCCAACAGCATACTGTAATCTGGGGGATCATCAGACATACAGAATCTCAGGTTCAATCCTCAAGTCTACTGAATCAGGATAAGATTTTTTCAAGAGTTCCTGATTTGTACATTAAACTCCAAGGAATGCTGGTGTGGAATATGTAATTTCTAGAAACAGACTCAAACTCAATTATTTTTCTTACTAACTGTGTGGCACTGAGCAGGAAATTAAACCTCTTAGTGCTGTTTTCTCATCTGTCAAATGTGAATAATAGTAGTAATTAGAACATATGGATTTCTTATGAATCAAGTAAATAAATGCAAATGGGGTCAGTATGTTGCCAGGTACCTGGTAGCACTCAGTTAATGCTTCTTTTGTTTTTGTGTTGGGCATTGAATTCAGAGGAGTTTAACCACTGAGCCACATCCCTATCCATTTTTATACTTTATTTAGAGACAGGGTCTCACCAAATTGCTGAGGCTGGCTTTGAAGTTGTGATCCTCCTTCCTGAGCCTCCCAAACTTCTGGGATTACAGGTCCATGCCACTACATTGGGCACTCAGTAAATGCTTTATATATTTATGTTTTTTGCTCTAATTCTCTGACAAGATACAAGCCATATTCTGCCGCAGTCTGGCTGGGCACAATCAGGAGCCACTTGTCAAAAGAAACTAACTTTATTTTTAGAACCACACACGCCAAACAAAACAGCTCCTCAGGAAAAACCCTCAGAGCCCCAACTGCCACCACCGGCTTCCCACAAGCCTCTCCACCCCCCCATCCTCCTGCTCTTGAGGCCGATTGGCTGGGTCGTGTGGGCAGAGCCAAAAAAGTCCCCCAATGAGCAGCTCTGTGGTCTGAAAGGGCAGGGAAACAGCCCAATGAGCATCTCCAATGAGCATCACCGCAGAGGAGCCAATCAGCTAGATGTTGCTGGGGCCGCTGTGAGCCAATCATCAGCTGGCAGCTGGAAGTTTGCTGGGGCTCCTTCGGCTGTGGCTCTCAACATCTCCCCCTCTCTGTTTCAACAACAAGCATGTGGCTTAGGGACCGTGCCTGCCTTAGGTTGTCCAATAGTACATATGGTCCTTACCCGTTAGGTTGGTACCATTGCAATTGGATCTTACCCATCACTGACTACCGGTTTTTCTAATCTTTTTCCTTTCCTAAAACCTTGTCTAGTCATAATAGTGGGTGCATTTAGGTTGATGTTATTTGTTAATGTCAAACCTAATTGATCTAGGACATCTCGTCCCCATAAATTTACGGGAAGATGATCCAATACATATGGCTGTATAGTTCCTTCACATCCTTCAGGATCCTTCCAATCTAATACCATTGCACTTCTATGGGGATTAGTCGCCACTCCTAGGCCTCGAAGCGTTTGAGTGGCTTGTTGTAATGGCCAATGTTTTGGCCATTCTTGACGAGAGATGATGCTAAGGTCTGCACCTGTATCCAGTAGCCCATTAAATTCATGTCCTTGAATATTTAGTTTTAGCATGGGGCGAGAATCTAAATTTAAAGAAAGCATAGCCCAATCTACACCTGTGGAGCCTAATCCCTTGGAACCTCTTTCTACAGTACGACTGGAAAATTTATCATGTAGGCTGGGTATTATTAGTAACTGTGCTATTCTATCTCCTGGTGAAATTACTGATATACCCTTTGGAGAACTGGCTATAATTTTTATTTCACCTTCATAATCGGGATCAATTACCCCAGGACTTATCATAAGTCCTTTTAGAGTAGAAGAGCTGCGTCCCAATAATAAGCCTACTGTTCCTTTGGGAAGAGGTCCTTTCACCCCTGTGGGAATGATTTGAACTCCCATCTCTGGAGTTAGTACTGCTCTGGCGGAGGCGCAGATGTCCAACCCTGCGCTCCCTCTGGTTTGTCTGATGAGGGATCTGATGAACAATGTGTCCTGGGCACTACCCTGATGGGGTTGCTGGGTTCCTCCAGTGCTCTGTATATTTGTGGTTTTGGGCCCCGGAGCATTGGGCCCACCTGTCCATTTTGTTGGCAACAGAGCCTGATGCCTTTCTCCACGATATCGTGGATAAACACCTGGTCCTTGTTCGTTTTTTGATAATGGAGTACCCCCTATGGTAAATTCACTTGTGGTCCCTTACAGGGAAGCAGGAGAAGAATACTAAGGGCATTTGAGGCTAAAGTTTGGCTAACATTACCTCCAAACATCTAAGGCAGATCAGAACTTGGGACACTGTATACTCAGGTCAATGGCTTTCTGGGCCTGGACAGAAAAGTAGGAAATGGCCTTGGTAGGCAGAGCCCAACATGCCTGCTCTTTATTGAATGGTTATTGAGAGCTACCTGGGCCAGGAAACCTTTCACCCAAATTTGAAGAGTTGCAAATGCACTAGCTTCATTTAAGTAGCCATTGGGTGCTCATATCATCCTCCAGAAAGAAAGAAAGCAGCATGGAGATACCTGTAGTGAGAGTATAAAGAGGAGCTGAAGTAAGGGGGGTGTAGGGATCCTCCTGAAAGTTTTGCTATGCTCATGCATTAGAGGCAGCACCTTTGCATTCAACTCAGTTTTTGACTTTTAAGAGTCCTTATTAATTATTTTATCTCTGACAAACAAACTTTTAGCTGCAAGATTGTACAATGCTTCAAAAACATATTCAGATACCAGATTGTTACAGTAAAACAGCAGTAACAAAGACACATTTACATCTATATGTTGCCCATTCAGCCAAGATCATTCCCAAGAAACAATCTATAATACCAACACATTATTGCCCATGTCTTAAAGGTCCAGAAACAGATGTAAACAAAGACACAATGACAGACAGAAAGGAGCTCCAAACTATGGCTGACAGACAGAAACCTTTAAAAGAGACAGATCAGATAAGGGAAAAATCTCCCCAAGTTACGAAGTCACATTTAATTATGATTTCTACACAAGTGGCACCATAGATGTCCCCACGAGTGGACCAGATGTTCTCACAGAGGGGCAAACTGAAGTGTAAAATCAAGGGTCTTGGTGTGGTGACTTTACTGCTTTCAGTTTCCCCCTTTGTAAAGTAGACAGAGATGAAGCAATCCTTACAGTGTAGGGAAGGAAGGTGGGAGTTCCCCCAAAGAAAAGGGGGCTTCAGTAGCTGCTGGGAGACCAGCTCCTCTGGTTCAGTTCGACCCCAGGCAGGCTCATGTATCTCCTAAATTTCCAGTAGTCAATTCTCAAAAAGTTCATCTTATATCCTTGGCATGCAGTTGCTTGGAGTACTAGGCTTCCCCAAGAAAGCAGAGTGAGGGCTTCTCTGGAGTCCCCTCTGGGGTATCAAAATGTGTAACTGAAAGTTTGGTTCCAGTCCTCAAAGCCAATTAATGCCAAATTAATAATGAGGACAATATTTTGAGAAAAAGGAAGAAGGAGGTTTATTGCTTTGCTAACAAAGGAGAAACACAGGGTCTCCCATCCCAAAGGTTGAGACTCTCTTGATCTGGAGGGATAAGGGGGTTTAAAGAAATTTTTCAAGAGTTAATTTTAGTAGGGGTTCCCAGGGTGCCTGAGGCCCGGTTAGGATTCACTTGTTAATTTGGGAGATATTCATTTTCTAGATCTCCAGCAGGCATTTTTCTTTGCAGTGGGTGTACTCAAGGAAGCCAACTAGGGGAATAAAAGTAAATGTTGCTTTCCTAATCCTAGTTAACACAGGAGAGTAAAGTTTATCAAGGTTTCTTGAAACACAGCTCAAAGTGGTGTCAGGTGTCATGACTTTGTGACAAGATGGTTCCCAATATTAAGAGGGAATTAGTCTGGGTTTATCAGATTCACTTGTTAATTTGGCAGGTATTCACTTCCCAGATCCTCAGCAGGAATCTTCTTCCAGTAGTGGGTGCTGTTCAAGGGCAATTAACTAAGGGAAGAAAAGATAACAGTGTCTTCCCAATCTTGTTAGGAGGGGAGAGAGGAAAAGAGAAAAAACAAACCCATTTATTTAAAGTAAGCCTTAGAGCAAAGAGGGCTACATTCAGAAGGTGAAAGGACCACTGTTGAAGAGTATCAAGATGCACACTGGAAATGTCTCTGTCTTTGCTCTGGGAAGATAATTGTAAGCAGAAACAATGGATGCAGATCTCAACAGATTCAGTGAAGCCGTTCACTCATTCACACACTCTGGCACCATAGGGGCTTATATTCTGAATGCAAAAATGGCCATTGGTTACAGAGGGGATTTTTCATTTATAGGGTATAATGAAGGTTTTATAATCATTGGAAACTGTGGTTGTGCCATTTGGACAGTCAGGGGCTAGATGTGTAGGTTAAAACTTTAACTCAGAAAAGCAGTTTTAAAAAGGTTGAAACTCATTATTACTTGGAGAGATGGGAAACCAGATCCTGAGGAATGAGTACTTAATTTTTTCCCATTGGTTTTCTTTCCCTGGGATTTATTATCTCCAGGAGTTTCAATATTTTCTGTGTCTCCATTTAGGAATAATTTGCAATGGGGGAAGGTCAAAGGCCAGAACCTAGCATTCAGTATCTGCCTCTTTCCTTCAGGGAACATTTTTTTAGGGAAAGAATTTACTGGTAGGTTAATACTTGGCTTGTTTCACCTTCCTCCTCTAAAGCTGCACGTTCTCTCTGCTTTTCTATTGGGGCTGTTCTGTAGGAATATTAATGTCCATAACACTTGAATAATGCCAACTGTTCTTTGACTGAGACTTGGCCTACATGACTGGCTATTTAATTCTGCAGTCTGTCTCCAGATATTATTACCAAAAGCTTGGTCCATGTTCTTGATGCCAAATTAACAGGTAGGATACAAGTTTGAAAACAAGGAACAAGAAGGTTTATTGTTTTTCTAGCAAAGGAGAAATGCAGAGGACTCTGGTTCAAAGTCTGTGATTCTGCCCCTCCAGGAGAACAGAGGGCTTTTTAAGAAGTGATGTATTTCAGGCATTTCTCATAGAGGTTGTGATTTATTTGTTAATTTGGGAGATAGCAATTCTTCTGGGGCCATCCCTGAAGGCTGAATTTCTTGGTTCCTGAAATAGGTCTGTGCTTAAACACCAGTAGTTGAGCCTAAGATGAGCAAAACAATATAATCCTGTACCCTGTCCCCAGATTAGGGATGGGGAGAAAGAAAAGAAGAAAACAAAAACATGTTCACTTTACAATGAGCCATATTGCAGCAAAGGCTGTATTTAAAAGGTGAAGAGGAGCACTGTTAAAGTATCTTATGCCCCCTTATATCATGTTACTTTGAGATAATTAGATATCTCACCAAGCACAGGCTTCTGAGGTTCTACCTCAGGCCAATCATCCTCTGAATTAGTGACTCCATTATGTCCAATGTCCAATGCTAGGGAATTTTAGTATGCAGTAGCTACAAGATTTAGAGTGTATGCAAATAGAATGTCTCCTTTTGTGTTTTTTGGAAATTATTCAGAATCTGATTCACTATAGCATAAATAAATATTTAAAATTATTTTCTTATTTGTCTCTACTGTATATAAAACAAAAAATCATATATATTGTTATTCCTACTTATAGATATAAAAATTTAATTTGAGAAAAGTTATCATTTCTGGAAACACAATTCTTGAGTGCCACAGCCATTACATAGGTGACTGTCCAGTGAAGAAATTATTACCAAAAGTTTGATCCTAACCCAGATGCCAATCCTATAAGGATATCAGGGTTTTGAGAAAAAACTAAAACAAAAAACTTTTATTGGTGTGCTAGCAAAAGAGAAACACAAGGGACTTTTGTTCCAGAGTCTGTGGTTCTGCCCTTCTGGGAAGAGAGGGCATTTAAAGAAGCAAATTCAAGACTTTATTCCAGGGGTTCCCCCAGAGGGGGTCCCAAGTGTTCCCTGAAGATGTGTTAATTTGACTTTTTCTTCCTGTGGAGGACAGATAATTTAAGGTAATATGCTCTCGGCCCCCAGGTTTGGAAGAGGGAGATGGAGAAGAGGAAAAGAAAAAAAAAAAACAGGACCCTTTTAAAATAAGAAGCAAAATAATTTCTAATTAACTTCTGTATTTCTGTAGTGTCTGTTGTGATATTGCCTTTTTCATCCCATATACTAGTAATTTGGGCTCTCTCTTCTTCATTAGCATGGCTAAGGGTCTGTCAATCATTTATTTTTTCAAAGAACCAACTTTTAGTTTTGTCAATTTTTTCAATTGTTTCTTTTGTTTTATTTAATTGGTTTCTTGTCTGATTTTAATTATTTCTTGCCTTCTACTGCATTTGCTGCTGGTTTGTTCTTCTTTTTTTAGGGCTTTGAGATTTAGTGTGAGGTCATTTATTTGTTGGCTTTTTCTTCTTTTAAGGAATGAAATCCATGAAGTGAATTTTCCTCTTAGTACTGCTTTCATAGTGTCCCAGAGATTTCGATATGTTGTATCTGTTTTCTCATTTACCTCTAAGAATTTTTAAATTTCCTCCTTGTTGTCTTCTGTAACCCGTTGTTCATCCAGTAGCATATAGTTCATTCTCCATGTGATGTAGGATTTTTTCCCTTATTTTATCATTGATATCCAATTTCATTCCATTATGATTGAATAAAATGCATGATGGTATCTCTACTCCTTTGTATTTGCTAAGAGTTGCCCTGAGGCAAACTATTTTTGGTCTATTTTTGAGAAGGATCTATGTGCTGCTGAGAAGAAAGTGTATCCACTTGATGTTGGTTGATATATTCTATATATGTCAATTAAGTCTAAGTTATTAATTGTGTTATTAAGTTCTATGGTTTCTTTATTCAACTTTTGTTTGGAAGATCTGTCCAGTGGTAAGAGAGTTCTGCTAAAATCACCCCATGATTATTGTGTTGTGGTCTATTTGACTCTTGAACTTGAGAAGAGTTTGTTTGATGAACATATCTGCACTATTGTTTGGGGCATATATATTAATAATTGTTATGTCTTGTTTGTGTATGGTTCCCTTGAGCAATATGTAGTGTTCTTCTTTATCATTTTTGATTAACTTTGGCTTGAAGTCTACTTTATTTGATATGAGTATGGACACGCCTGCTTGCTTCTGTGGCCCATGTGAGTGGTATGATTTTTCCCAACACTTCACCCTCAGTATGTGTCTTTTCCTATCAATGAGTCTCCTGTAGGCATAATATTGTTGGATCTTATTTTTTTTTAAATCCAGTCTACTAGCCTATGTCTTTTAAATGGTGAGTTTAAGCCATTAACATTTAGGGTTACTATTGAGATATAGTGTGTATTTCCGGTCATATTTGTTTATTTTTGTTATTTAACTTGACTTGATTTTCCTCTTTGATTAGTTTTTCCTTTAGTGTAGTACCTCCCACTGTTGGTTTTCATTGTTATTTTTCATTTTCTCTTCATAAAATGTTTTGCCAAGGATGTTTTGAAGCGCCAGTTTTCTATCTGCAAATTCTTTTAAATTTTGTTTATCATGGAAGATTTTTATTTTATCTTCAAACCTGAAGCTTAATTTTGCTGGATAGAAGATTCTTGGTTGAAACCCATTATCTTTCAGCATTTGAAATATGTGGTTCCAGGATCTTCTAGCTTTCAGGGTCTGTGTTGAAAGATCAGCCATTATCCTTATTGGTTTACCCCTATATGTAATCTGCTTCCTTTCTCTTGTGGATTTTAAAATTTTCTTCTTGTTCTGTATGTTGGGCATTTTCATTATAATGTGTCTTGGTGTTGATCTTTTATGATTTTACATTTGGCATCCTATAGGCTTCTAGGATTTTGATTTCCATTTCATTCTTCATTTCTGGAATGTTTTCTAATATTATTTCATTGAACAGATTGCTCATTCCTTTGGTTTGGACCTCTATGCCTTCCTCTATCCCAATAACTCTTAATTTGTCTCTTTATGCTATCCCATATATCTTGGATGATCTATTCATGTCTTCTTATCAGTCTTGCTGTGCTGTCTACATTCTTTTTGAGACAATATACTGTGTCTTTGTTGTCTAATGTCCTATCTTCTAAGTGCTCTACTCTCCTGGTGGTACTCTCATTTGAGTATTTAATTTGGTTTATCATTTCTTTCATTTGTAGGATTTTTTTTTGTATAACCTCTATCTGCCTGTTGAGTTGATCTTTTGCTTTTTGGATTTATTTATGAATTCATTGTCAAAGGGATCTTTCATTGTCTGCATTCATTGTCTAATGTCTTCCCTGAGACTCCAGAACATCTGAACCATGCATATCCTAAAATATTTATCTGAATTTTTTTTTCTGCTGTAGATGTTACCTCTTCTAATGTTGTATTGTCTTCATTGTTTGTGGTCCTTTCTTTCCTTATCTTTTCATGTTTCTCACGTTTCTTTCCAGCTCTGTGAGACTGTTGTGTTATTGTTTTTGCCCTATAAATTTATATTGCTCTTGTATAGTTCTGAAATCTCTCTTTGCTGGGAAAAACAATGTTACCAGTTCCCAATATCAACAATACATCATCTATGTGCAAGTTTTCATTACATTTATAGTTAGTCTCTATGTCTAGATATGTTGGATTCAATTATTATTTAAAATATAGTTATTAGTTTCATAAAAGGCATACAGTTTCTGCTGGCATATAGAGGACTGACGGTTGGGCATAGGACATTATGTTAAGGGGGAAAGGTGTGAGGTATGGGGTTAATCTATCTTAGCAACTTTGGAGGATAACTCTAATGAATAGACAGGAGGTAGTTTAGGGAAGAATGCATAAAATCAAACACCTGTATGTATTTAAAAAATTATCCAAAGTAAAAATAGTAAAATTAGAAGGTTGAAAGTGGGAGAGAGGGAGGAAGAGAAATAAAAAGGAAAGAAAGAAAGAGAAAAAAGAGAGAGGGAGAAAGAAAATAAAAAAGAAAAAGAAAAAAGGGGGGTGGGCTTTTGTAATTCCTCTATATTATATTATTCTGGTGATTCCATTCTTAAAGTCTTATTTCATGCACAGTTCTTAGTTTCACAAATATTGGGGTTGTGAGGATCAGAGGGGGAAGGGTAGAGGAGAATAGATGATAAGAGGAAAAAAAAAAACTCTTAGAATTCTGTTTTCTTTTCTTCCAGTAGGTGGCATTCTATTCAAAGCTTCAGTCTCTGCCCTCAGGGTGGTGGAGGTAACCAGTGTGAGAAGGCTTGAGCTTCTGCCTGGAGCCTCCCTGTTCTTAGTCTCTCTGAGTTGGAAACTAGGTGCCTGTATAGTTGCAGTTCCTTGTTGATAGCCACGCCCCCCAGAAGATTGTGAGAAAGGTTTTGAGTTATCACAGCTGGAAGTGGGGGAGTTGGGAACCAGGTATCTGATAAGCTGCAGAACTGTGCTGGTGATCACTCCCACCAAGAGATGGAGAGGTTTTCCAAGATGGATTCTGTTTCCCATGCTGGGTATTTGGTGAGGTGGGGGTGCTGGGGTGACCTTGTGATGTGGTCAGAACTCTGTCTGGTGACCTGCATGGGAGCGGAGAGTAATCTGGTGATCTACAGTACTGTAGAGTTGCTGATTTTGTACTTCTGATCTGTTGCTTGTCATTTAAGCATGTGTTCAGACTGCGGGATTTGGGTCTGGCATCTAGAGTCTTACAGGCAAGCAAAGCCTCTGTATTCTGCGCTGTGTTCACAGCTCCGGTTGGATTCCAGAGGTCTTGATTAGTGACTCAGCAGTCACACTCTCCTCTACTCTGTTCTATGGATCTCCTTGCTGGACGAGGGAGATCCCATGCAGCTCCAGGCCCAGGTTTTCCTGCCCAGTAGCACAACATCCAAAATAAACAAAAATAAAAGGTCAATGGGACAAGGCACAGTGGCTCATGCCTATATATCTAGTTATTTGAGAGAATGAGGCAGAAGCATTGCAAGTTCAATGACAGCCTGAGCAACTTAGACTCTGCCTAAAAATAAAACTAATAATAATAATAATAAAAATAGCAGCTTAGGATATAGCTCTTGGGTTGAGTGCCCCTGGGTTCAATCCCTAGCAGTATTCAAGAAAGAGAGGCAAAAAGAAAAAGTCAATCAAATAGGCTGCTCATTCATTAATTTAGTATATACTAACAGCTTGTTAATATTGTACTTTATTCAGAAGATAATAGAGGAATTGCATGCTATTTAACATTGATAATTGCATAAATCACTGTGTATTTTGAGAGAGTACTTTATGAACTCCTAAAAAAGCCTCTTACTTTCATTGAACTGCTCTATGTTATGCCTGTTCCTTGGCCACCCAGAATTGGTGGCTTTTCTAGTGAAGAAGAAATGCAATATCCACCTCTGTGACTATGATGGCAACACTCCATTGATGAAGAAAGATGTAACCAAGGGTTTCTGTAGGAAAAAAATGATAGAAATTCTTAGAAGTCAAAATTTATTAATTCCATTTAAGTTCAACTAATTAGTAAAACATATAAAATGTTTTTCTTGGATTCTCAAAATTTGCAGTGTATTTCTTGGTATAAAACCAACAGGCCCTACAATACTGGAAAAGAAATGTGAAACCATCCTTCTAGAAAATGGTGCCAATCCAAATGCTCACAACAACAGAAATGAAACTCCTTTTCATTTTGCTCTCTATTTGAAGGAAACATCAATAGCAGAAAAACTACTTTCACTCAATGCAAATATAGAAGCCAAAACCTTGTATACACCAAACATGATTATTTCCAAAATATTTAAAATATGTTTATTTTAAGTGTGATATTTTTCAACAAATGTGGATATTTAAGCAGGGTTTTCTTGATCACAATAGTAACAGTTGTTGAAATTTCTCTCCATCTTCTTTATCATTTTTAATCTCATAAAAATACTTAGTTTACCTCTAAACATTATGTACATGTTTAAAATTAAGGCAGCTCATGCAGAAATCTGGAATTCAAGCTTCTTTAAAAAAATGTGGTCCCCTTTGAGACATTTTACTGTGTGGTGTGATGTGCAGAGAGTACCTCCTGCATTCCAAAGATGAGTATACTAGTTGTTCCTGGTGGAGGTCTAGTTCTTGCTGAATGACTAAAATAGCATTTATTTAAGTAATTTTGAACAACAAACGCTTATGCCATGGCAGTAGACAAATTGCTTACAGTCTGAGCAGTCTGGATACTCTGAGTGAGTGAAGCAGCAGCATGGCTGTGGTGACAATGGTGGCTACCAGGGCAATAATTCCAGCAATGATGAGGTTAACTTCATGCCTTGTCTGGTGTAGGATCTCATTCAGAAGATTCTGCATCTCCATATACCATGGACTCCTTCACTCTCTGGACAGGTTCAATGGAAGCCAGATTGCCAGGGGCACTCTGAAAATAAATATAAGTTTAGCTTTCATAGCAGGAGTTAGTCAATTTGTGAGCCAGCAGGATGTATTGATTGTACAAGGGATCTGTATGAGTGACATTTATACTATAAGTATCATTGATTATTAGCATAGCAAAGGGTGGCATAACACAAGCTTGTGCATAGTGGGTATGGGTACAATTTGGCACAAAGGCAAATCCATTGTCAGGGTCTGGACTTAATATAGATCCATTCATCCTGCCTGCTGCTTCCCATTTGATGAATCTAGCAGCTAGCAATATTGGCATGATATCCATCATGCCATACTTATTTCCTGCATAGTGGTTGTTAACAGCTTTTCCTGTGTAGCTGGTACTCCAGTAGCTTGTGTGATTTTTGGTCACATCAGCTACATTCCAAGGAGCTGCATCCATCCAGGCACATACTTGTTGTTCTTCCCCAGAGAAATTCCTCTTATCAAGGAGATAAGGTATGGCAATAACAAATTGATTCCATGGAATGCTATCATTATCTGAGGGTTTTTTTTTTCAAAAAGCATTGTTGGGCATGTTGGCATCAAGGGTTTCTTGCATTTTCCATGGGGAAGTCTATGACTATAGGTAGCATTAACTGTAACTATAATGTCAGTGAGAGATATCTCAACATATGACTTATTATAGTCATCTACAATAGTTTTATTTGCAAGAGCAAAACAGAGAGACTGCCTGGATTATAGGTCTCCTTATCTACCACAGAAAAACAAATAGGCAGAGTGGGTATGGAAATGCTGGTATTACAGGGTACAGTTAACTCTTGGATGGATAACTCAGGATCAATAAGGTTGGAATTATTGGAAAAGAGCTTAGGTAAAGCCCCTTCCCAATTAGCAACAGCTATAAGGTGTGGTGTAGTGACAAGGTACCAATTTACCTGGGCCTTGGCACTGTTGATGGTTAGAGATGTGTATAAGAGTAGAAAGAAGACCTGTCCAGGAGCATTAGAATCATGACATTGGCTTTCTGCAAAATCATTGGCCTGCTCTATTAGCTTTTTTACATCACCCCATGTGATGCTGTGATAGGGTCTCCTCTGGTGTCCTCTTGCCCTCTTGCCTTTTTTGCTTCCTCTTGTCTTGGAGTGTGCAATGTGCCATCATGGTGGGCAGGTTTCCAGGGCCAAACATGCCAGGCTGGAATCCAGATAAGCTGTGTGCTGGGAGCCATTAGCCAAGTAGGTATGACAATTTCCTTGCCAGCGTACCCCATGTTGCAGTGACATTGAATGTAGGTGACCTTGCTCAAGGACCAAGGCGGATTAGGGCGTTCCCGGTTTAGGTTCCAGGTTTAAGGTTAAAGACTATTCCTCCTGGGAATAGGGCGTATCCTGCTGCCTGAGTTCCCCTTGAGTTCTCACGGGATTCAGACAGTATATTTTGGAGACAGAAGCCCAGTGGAGGTGAATTTGGGCGGAGAACGTGGATTTCCCCAGAACGTGATTGTAGACGGCTGGTGTGAGTTCGGGAATAAAGAGTTGCTGTTTGAACCTACAAGCTGTGTGGTGGCTCGTGATTGTGTGCCCAGCCAGACTGTGGCAGGTTTCCATGGCCAAACATGCCAGGCTGGAATCCAGATAAGCTGTGGACTCTTCTCTGGGAAGACACAAGCAAAACCCCTACCCAACACCAGGAGCAGCAAGGGTCCGACCACTGATTGGTTAAGGGATATTTATACTGAAGTAGGGGTAAATGGGATGGCCTCATCAAGGAGGCCCAATTCTTGAAGGCAGGTTTATAGACATCACACTTAGGCACTGTTAAAAAATTTAAAGTAAAGAGGATAGTATTAAGAATATCATGGGGAGACCACAGGGAGGTGCTGTCTCCCCCCTTTTGTTTTAGAATAGTGGACTTTAGCTCTTTGTGAGCTCTTTCCACTATCCCTTGCCCCTGGGGATTTTAAGTACTACCAGTGGTATGATTAACATTCCACTTGGAACAGAACTCCTTAAAGGCTGTACTGGCTTATGGGGGGCAATTGTTTCTGCTTTTTTCATATGAGAGTCCCATGGTTTTAAAACAGCACAAGAGGTGAGAACAGACATGTTTGGATTTCTCTCCTGAGGCTTCCATTGCCAGGAGGAGCCCTGAGTAGGTGTCTATGCATACATGCACATATTTTAAATGTCCAAAGGATGGCACATGAGTGATAAATATCCATTTTCCATAGGGCATTGGACTTTAGACCTCTAGGATTAACACCTTGAAGTTGTAAATGTTATATGGGCAAGAAGGAAGCACATTTAGTGCACTGTATAGTAATCAGATTGCAATTTTCTTTTGTTAATTGAGGGAAGAGTTTGTGAAAGCTATGGGCTGATTGATGGAACTTGCTGTGCAGCCTGATTGCCTACTCAGGCAAGGAGGTTTCATAGGCTTCACGGGTCAGGTTATCAGCCTTTTCATTTAGTTGTGACAAAGGCCCAGGCTATCTGAATGGACTCAGATATGTTGAATGTAAAGAGGATTAGTCCTTCATTCTAGGAGGATTTGAAAAGATTTTAGAAGCAGGTTAACCACATTGGTATCATTTTTTATGGAAGCAAAAAGCAGTCTAGAAATAGCCATGGCACAGTATTGACTATCAGTCACAACATTAATAGGTTCAGGGAATTGTTAGAAGACCACGTTTATACCACACAATTCTAGTGCTTGGGGAGATGCATGGGAATAATTATATTGGAAGATGCTTTTTACCCAAGTAGCACTGTGAAAATAGATTATGCCAAATTTTCCTGTAAAGGTGGCATCTATGAACACTAAGGGTGCACCAAGAATAGGCTGGACCACTATTATCTTTGGTTGCTTTAGAGGCACAAAGAAAGTGGTTTTCAGGAGTCTTGATGAAGTCATATGACAGTCAATGAGCCCAGTAAAATTAGCCATGGCTGCTTGGAAATTAGGGCTAAGCATCATGAGATTATTTACCTCTAAAATTGTGAGAGGAATTATGAGCTTATCTGGTTCTTTCCCCAGTGCTCACAATAGGAACCTTCTCAATGAGGTGATCATTTGTGAGATGCCCTCCACTTGACTTTGGACTTTTCTTTGTGCACTGGAGTAAGAGTGCACCCATGACATGATATTGTCTGGCTCTTTCCAGATGACTCCAGTAGGAAACGCAAGTGTTAGTCATACTATTGCCCAGACATACTTCTTAGGGTCATATTGATTTACCTCCATGTTGTTTAGGGATGTACTAACCAATTCCAAAGCCACAAGAGCTTCTGGGCTAACCTGTCAGGGGAAGTTTAAATGTGGGTCTCTCTTTAGTAAATCAAATAAGGGCCTCATTTGTTGAGTAGTGATCTTTAAAGAAGGTCTAAGCCAATTCAGATGCCCCAGGATAGTCTGCAATTGGTTCAAGGTAGAATTTTCAGGGAGAATGATATGAGGAGCTGCTTGAATAACAACTCCTGGACAGATGCAATGTCCTAAAATTTAAAAAGGGGTTCCTTTTGGATCTTTTCTGGGGCAATGGTCAATCCCAATTCATTGAGGTTATCAATCAAAGCTGTGAAAGCCTGTTGCAGTATAGCTTCTTTCTCACATGTTATGAGTAGGTCATCCATGTGGTGCACCAAAACAAGATCTTTATATTGTTCAAGGACTCTTAGGGCTTGAAAAGCAAACAACTGAAAAATACTAGGGCTGTTTTTCATGCCTTGTAGTAACACTTTCTGCTGAAAATGTTGTGTGGGCACCGAGTTGTTAATGACAAATACCATAAATGCAAAATGTTGTCTATCAGCTGGATTCAGTGAAATGGAGAAGAAGCAGTCCTTTATGTCTGCTATGCAAATTTTGTAGCCTTTTGGAACACATTGAGTCAATGGAAGCCTGAGCTGAGTGGTGCTCATCTTTTACATAGTCTCATTTATGCCCTGCAAATCCTGGAGTAATCTCCATTTACCTTTTGCCTTTTTTTTGAATACAAAAGATGGGGATATTCCATAACTATTAGAGGTCTCAATATTACTCAAAGCCAATTGCTCTTTTATCAATTCCTAGATATGCTGTAACTTTTTTTGGGAAAGTAGCCACTGTTCCTCCACCCATACTGGTTCATCAGAGAACCATTGCAACCATATGGGTGTAGGTGCTGTAATACAAAGAGTGGCCTTTAATATTGGGGGTGGCATCTGAAATCCTCCTTTTAAGATTGGGTCTTTTAAATCTGTGTCTAATATGTCATAGAAGGCCTGATCATCAGTAGTGAGCACTGCTCCCATGGAGCCTAAGATATCTCAGCAAAATAGGTTGTTATGTATTCCTTCCATCACTAGGGGGCAGACGGTTCCTTGGTTGTCCTTCATCTCCTTCCATGTCCAGCTCTTTGCTGCTGCCAAGAGGGGGTTAGCCCTCTGATGTCTGTAACATTGGGTGCTGGTTTAGTGGCCCATGACTCGTGTACCTCCTCCAACCTCAGCAACGTTAAGTCAGCCCCTGTGTCCATCAACACCTTGAAATTTTTTTTCTTTATCTCTAGCATTTCCCTGGGTTTGTTGTCCTCACTAATAGAGATTGTCCGCCACATTTTAGGACCCCCAATATCCATCTGATTGATTGTTTGGCTTTGTTTTTGTTTCCCTCCGTTTGGGAAACAAAAACTCCCTTGGTCATGGGGCTGGGGGGGCGTGCCCCAAGAGGAGTTTAAAGGCTTTCCCACACAGTCTCACTTGACCAACAGTCTCTAGCCCAGTGCTGTCCCTTTTTACACCATTGGTAAAGGCCTGGCTTGTCCCCTCCTCTCTGAGAAGGGCAATCTCGAGAGAGATGCCCTTTTCCTCCACAGTTCCAGCATCCATCTGCTCTATGTGATTCATGGACAGAGCTGAAAATGCCAATGCCATCAACATGGCCTGTTGGCCTGGTATCTCTATATCTTCTGTGGCCAAAATCCAGTCATCAAGTGTACCATTGCGTACTGGCACCACTGCTACTCTGTGTTCCTTATTTAGTCTGTCCCAGATCAACTCCTTGGCTAAGGCCGCCCTGGCTCCTTCATGAGACACCTTCCCTTCTACTACTTGTTTCCTCTGTCAATAGTCCTCAGTGGCTTTCTGCCTTCAGTCCTGTATAGAAACTGTACCTCCTCCAGCTGGCAACTTTCTCCAGGCTCTCAGACAACAGAGCTGCTCCTGATTGAAATAATTTGGTAGGCCTGTATCCTGTATCACAGGAGAACTGTAGATTCCTTCTCCCTGCAGGCATTCAGCTGGGAGGTGAACATTTGTGGTGTGGTTATGATCATAGAAAAATGCCTTCCATTTTATAAATGTTTGTGGGCTATAGAGCTATTCTCCAGTCTTGAGAGCAATTAAGTTCAAGACTGAGTGATTTAAGCAGTTGCTCTGCAAATGGCCTCCAGGGCCCATCCTATTTTATTGCCTGCTTTTTTTTCCCCAGCAATATTGACAAGTAATTCCTTTTTTTTATTTTGTAAATTTTTAAAAATAACTTACAGCAGGATGCATTACAATTCTTGTTACACATATAGAGTACAATTTTTCATATCTCTGGTTGTATATAAAGTATGTTCACATCAGTTCGTGTCTGCATACATGTACTTTGGATAATGATGTCCGTCACATTCCACCATTTTGTTAACTCCTTTCTCCCTCCCTTTCTCTCCCACCCCTCTGCCCTATCTAGAGTTTGTCTATTCCTTCCATGATACCCATTCCTACTGCAATATGAATCAGTCACCTTATATCAGAGAAAACAATGGGCATTTTTTTGGGGGGGTGGGATTGGCTCACTTCACTTAGCATTATCTTCTCCAACACCATCAATTTACCTGAAAATGCAATAAAAATACTTTTATTATTGCAGTGTAATATTCCATTGTGTATATATGCCACATTTTTTATCCATTCATCTACTGAAGGACATATAGGTTGGCTTCACAGTTTAGCTATTGTGAATTGTACTGCTATAAAAATTGATGTGGCTGTGTCCCTGTATGTAGTATTCTGTTTTTAAGTACTTTGGGTATAGACCAAGGAGAGGGATAGCTAGGTCAAATTATGGTTCCATTTCCAGTTTTCCAAATAATTTCCATACTGCTTTCCATATTGGTTGCACTAATTTGCAGTCCCACCAGCAATGTATGAGTGTACCTTTTTCCCCACATCCTCACCAACAATCATTGTTTGTTTTCATAATAAGTGCCATTCTGACTGGTGAGATGATATCTTAGAGTAGCTTTGATTTGCATTTCTCTAACTGGTAGAGATGAAAAACATTTTTTTCCATATATTTGTTGATTGATTGTATATCCTCTTCTGAGAAGTGTCTATTTAGGTTCTTGGACCATTTATTAATTGGGTTATTTTTTTTGTGTGTGTTTAGCTTTTTGAATTCTTTATATACCCTAGAGATTAGTGCTCTATCTGATGTGTGAGTGGAAACATTTGCTACTAAGATGTAGGCTCTCTGTTCACCTCACAGATTGTTTCTGTTGCTGAAAAGCTTTTTAGGTTGAATTTATCACATTTATTGATTCTTGGTTTTAATTCTTGCACTATAGGAGTCTTATTAAGAAAGTTGGGGCCTAATTTCACATGATGAAGATTAGGGCCTACTTTTTCTTCTATTAGACACAGAGTCTCTGTTTATTTAATTACTAGGTCCTTGGTCCACTTTGAATTGAGTTTTGTGCATGATGAGATACAGGGGTTTAATTTTATTTTGTTGCATATGGATTTCCAGTTTTCCCAGGACAATTTGTTGAAGAGGCTATACTTTCTCCAATGTATGTTGTTGGCTTCTTTTTATAATATAAGATAATTATAGTTTTGTGGGTTAGTCTCTGTTTTCTCTCCTCTGTACCATTGTTCTTCCAGCCTGTTGTGGTGCCAATACCATGCTGTTTTTTTTTTTTTTACTTTTGCCCTGTAATATAGTTTAAGGTCTGGTATAGTGATGCCACCTGCTTCATTCTTTCTGCTAAGGATTGCTTTCTGGGTCTGTTATTTTTCCAGTTGAATTTCATGATTGCTTTTTATATTTCTATGAGGTATTTTGATTAGAATTGAATTAAATCTGTATAGTGCTTTTGGTAATATAATCATTTTGATAATATTAATTTTGCCTATCCAAGACAAAGGTAGATCTTTCCATCTTCTAAGGTATTCTTTGTTTTCTTTCTTTAGGGTTTTGTAATTTTCATTGTATAGATCTTTCACCTATTTTGTTGATTTCCCATTTTTTTGAGGCTATTTATAAATGGGGTAGTTTTCCTCATTTCCATTTCTGAGGATTTATCACTGATATGCAGAAAAGTCTTTGATTTATAGGTGTTGATTTTATATCCTGCTACTTTGCTGAATTCATTTACTAGTTCTTGAAGTTTTCTGGTGGAAATTTTTGGATCTTCTAGGTATAGAATCGTATCATCAGCAAATAGTGTCAATTTGACTTTTTCTTTTTCTATGTGTATCCCTTTAATTTCTTTCATCTATCTAATTGCTCTGGCCAGTGTTTCAAGAACTATGTTAAATAGAAGTGGTGAAAGAGGGCATTCCTATCTTGTTCCAGTTTTTAGAGGGAATGTCTTCAATTTTTCTACGTTTAAAATGATGTTGGCCTGGGGCTTAGTGTAGATAGCCTTTATGATGTTGAGGTATGTTCTAGTTATCTCTAGTTTTTCTAGTGTTTTGAACATGAAGGGGTGCTGTATTTGGTCAAATGCTTTCTTCTGCATCTCTTAAGATGATCATATTGAAGCCAGATTTAAAATTAGGTAGTCAGTGTAGTTAGGTAAATTGGGTCTAATATCAAGTGAAATCTAAAATGGAGACCATGCGGAGAATGACTCAGGGAAAACACAGGACAACTCATGGAATGTTAATGAAGTCCTGAAAAGGCCCTAGGCCAAAGTCCACCTCAAAGAAATGTTAATGAACAGCCCCCAGCAAAAAGGTGCTGACTCAGAAGTCCTTCCTGACCAGATTACTTCTTTGGCCCACCTGTGTCCCACCCCTCGGGCCTTCCAACCTACATTCCATCACCAAAACTATAAAAAGGGGAAACAACCGCACTTCCACAGATTCCACCTCTTGGGTCCCCTTCTTCCTCCGGAAGAAGTCTTTTCTGCTGTCCTTTAATAAACTTATAATTTCTACTCTGACCTTGCCTCGGTGTGCTCTCTGGTGTTATTCTTCAACATGGGGAAGCAAGGACTCATCACCGGTCAACAGCGATAACAATAAGAGATTCTTATCTTTAAATCTATGATGTGATGAATTACATTTATTGATTTTCGTATGTTGAACCAACCTTGCATCCCTGGATGAATCCCACTTGATCATGATTCATGATGTTTGTGATATGTTTTTGTTTTCAATTTGTCAGAATTTTATTGAGAACTTTTGCATCTAGGTTCATTAGGGATATTGGTCTGAAGAGTTCTTTTTTTGATGTGTCTTTGCCTGGTTTTGGAATCAGAGTGATATTTGCATCATAGAATGAGTTTGCAAGTGCTGCCTCTTTTTCTGTTTCTTGAAATAAATTGTAGAGTATTGGCATTAGTTTTTCTTTAAAGGCTTATAGAACTTGGCTGTGATTCCTCTGGTCCTGATTCAATTGGGGGCAAATTATATGATTCTATAAATTTGCTGATGCTTTTGATATTTTCTATTTTACTGTAGTATAAATTTTCAAAATAATTTCTAATTATCTTCTATATTTCTATAGTGTCTGTTGTGATATTTATTTTTTCATCAGGTATGTTAGTGATTTGATTTTCTCTCTCCTTTTCATTAACATGGCTAAGGGTATGCCAATTTTATATATTTTTTCATAGAACAAACTTTTTGTTCTGTCAATTTTTTTCAATTGTTTCAATTTCAATGATTTCACCTTTGTTTTTTATTTTTTTCTGTCTTATGCTGCTTTTAGTGTTTGTTTGTTCTTCTTTTTAATAGGGCTTTGAGATGTAATGTTAAGTCATTTATTCATTGACTTTTTCTTATTTTAAGGAATGAACTCTATGCAACAAACTTTCCTCTTAGAAGTGCTTTCATAGTTTCCCAGAGATTTAAATATGTTGTATCTGTGTTCTCATTCACCTCTAAATTTTTAAATCTCCTCCTTGATGTCTTCTGCAACCCATTGTTTATTCAGTAACATATTATTTAGTCTTCAGATGTTGGAGTGGATTTTCTTTTTTAGTTTTTCATTGATTTCTAATTTCATTTCAGCATGGTCTGATAGAATGCAGGGTAGTGTCTTGACTTTATTATATTTGCTAAGAGTTGCTTTGTGGCATTGTGTATGGTATATTTTAGAGAAGGATCCATGTGCTGCTGAGAAGAAATTGTATTCTCTTTTTGCAGGATGAAATATTCTATATATGTCAGTTAAGTCTGAATTATTGATTGTATTGTTGATTTCTATCATTTATTTGTTCAGATTTTGTTTGGAAGATGAAAGAGGTTTGTTAAAGTCATGCAAAATTATTGTGTTGTGGTCTATAAGACTCTTGAACTTGAGAAGAGTTTGTTTGATAAACATAGCTGCTCCATTGTTTGGGGACATATATATTTATAATTGTTAAGTGTGGTGAGCCGTTCTTATAGACCGTGGCCGCCATTAGAAGATGGCGCCGGCTTCCACTGTGGCCTGTGATAAACAACTCCTAATATGGAGAGTTTGGCGCGCAATCCCTTATCACCCTATGAGAGAGATCCACGTGGCAGCTTGGGATTGGTATGCGGGAGGCTTTATTAGGCTGTGCTTGGGCACTCGGCGGGGGGTCACTAGAAGATGATACATGAATCAAGGCCTGAATAAACTGCTGAAAGAAGAATCCTGTGTCGTGTTTTCCCTTGCCTGCAAGGGGTCGCGACAGTTAAGTCTTGTTGGTGTATGATTCCTTTGTGCCGTATGTAGTGTCCTTCTTTATCCTTTTTGACTGACTTTAGTTTGAAGTCTGCTTTATTTGATATGAGGATGGAAACTCCTACTTACTACCACAGTGAATGTGAGTGATATGATTTTTCCAAATTCCTCACCTTCAGTCTGTGGATTTTTTTTTCCCTATGAAATGAGTCTCTTGGAGGCAGCATATTGTTGAGTCTTTTTTTTTTTTTTTTTTTTTTGATCCAAACTGCTATTCCATGTCATTTGATTGGTAAGTTTAGGCCATTAACATTCAGGGTATTACTGAGATATGATTTGTATTCCCAGCCATTTTTATTTAATTTGGTATTTAACATCACTCGGTTTCTCCTCTAATTTTCCTTTAGTGTAAGCCCTCCCTATGCTGGTTTTCATCATTGTTTTTCATTTCTTCTTGAAATATTTTGCTGAGTATATTCTCTAGTGGAGACTTTCTAGTTGTAAATTTTTTTAATGTTGTTTATTATGGAGTCTTTTGCTTTCATCATCAAATATAAGGCTTAATTTTGCTGTATATGATTCTTGGTTGGCATCCATTTTATTTCAGAGCTTCGTGTATGTTGTTCTACAATCTCTTGGCCTTGAGGGTCTGATTTGAAAAATCTGTTGATACACGACTTTTTTCTCCCCCTATATGTGATCTGATTCCTCTCTCTTGCAGCTTTTAATATTCTATCTATATTCTGTATGCTAGAAATTTTCTTTATAATATGCCTTGGTGTAGATATGTTGTAATTTTGTACATTTGGCGTCCTGTAAGCCTCTTATGTTTTGTTTTTCAACTCATTCTTCATGCTTGGGAATTTTTCTGATATTATCTCATTGAAGAGAATGTTCATTCCTTTGGTTTAAAACTCTGTGCCTTCCTCTATACCAATGACTTTTAGATTTGGTCTTTTGATGTAGTCCCATAATTCTTGGATGTTCTCTTTATGATTTCTAAATATCTTCACTATGTGATCAACTTTGCTTTCCAGGTTGAATGAATTTGGACCTAAAAATAAAAAATGCTTTGTTTTTTGCTTGCAAAGATACATTTTCATTACCTGACATTCTTTCCTCCAAGTGACTTGGCAGAATTTGTTTTTCATCCATTTCACATTGATCCCTAAATTTGGTTCTCTTAAATTCAAGAGTTTGCTTGCACAAATGCATTTTCATTATCTGACATTCTTTCTTCCAAGTGATCTAGTCTGTTGGTTGTGCTTTCTATTGAGTTTTTTATTTGATTTATTGTATCTTTCATTTCAAGGATTTCTGGCTGTTTTTTTCCCCAGAGTTTCTATCTCTCTCTTAAAGTAATCTTTTGCTACCTGTATTTGCTCTCTTATCTTATTGTTGAAGTGATCAATTTTTGCCTATGTTTGCTCATTTAGTTTATTCTTTAATTCACAGATCATTTTAATTATGAAACTTCTGAACTCCTTCTCTGACATTTCATTAATTTAGCTGTTTGTGGGTTCTGTTGTTATAGTGTTCTAGTTTGTTTGGGGCAATTTCCTCCCTTGTTCTTTCATGTTGTCTATGTGTCTTTCTTTCTTGCAGTATGAATCTGAGATATTACAATTTCTTCCTTATATTCTTGTAATTCCCATGCAGAACATATGTACCTCATCTTGATGTTGGGCTTCCAGACTGTGTTGGTGTCCCTCATTGAATATGACTGCCTCCTGGATCTGGGTTCTGCACAAATTGGTGTGAGTGGATCTGGGCCACTGTTCTTGACTTCCCACAGTAGTCCACTGGTCAGAAGAGGCTAGGCATTGATGGGTGTCTTCCCCAATGAGGAAGGGATAAACCAGGCCTACTGAATCCATGGGTCCTGAGAAGCCTTGTGTGGGTAGTCTGGGCTGGATCTTGGCTTCCACAGTAGTCTCTTGGTTGGAAGGGTTAGTCCTGCACCAGAAGCTAGGCTCTGGCAGGTGTCTGCCCTGTAGGGGAAGGGGTGGACTGAGCTGCTTTGCACTTGGGACCTGCACAGGCTGGTGTGGGTCAATCTGGACTGCTAGGCTTCACCTCCCTCTGTAGTATGCTGGCCAGAAGGGGTGGTCCTATGCCAGAGACTAGGCTCTTGTGGGTGTCTGCCCTGCCAGGAGAGTGCTGAACTGGGCCTATCATGAGCGTGGGGCCCATGAGGGTTGATGTGGGCAGTTTATCTCCAAGAATTTAAGGAAGATTTTATTGAAATGTTTCAGAATTGATCCTGTCTCCATTCTCACATGGTTTACCAAATTTTGTTCTTTAAGGTACAAGGGTTCACTTGTAAGAACACTTTTAATTTTTATGTTTCACTCTGCTTTGAGCTGTCTGGATGAATGTAAGGATTTGAACCTGGAAATAAAAACCAATTTCTATAGCTGCTTGAAATTTCCCAGACTCAATGAGTTCTTAGTGAGCACACTCTGCTTTGTTTCTGGTTGAAGTAGCCCTAAGCAGAAGTAGATCTCAGCCCACATGCAAAAAACCCTTCTTTTTAGATAACTTTCATAGCTAGCTGGACATTATCAATTTACTGAAATCTCTTCTCTAGATTTTTAGACAGATGTTATTGGTACATGGTAAAAATGATATTTTTACCAGTCCCATATTGCTCCACAAATTTGATACTACTAGGCTCAAGGGTTCACTTGCTAGGACTCTTTACATTTTTAGATTACACTGCATTTTGCCCTGTCTGCATGAATGAAGTTGGACTTGGAAATCCTAAAAGGTTTGTTCCAGCTGCTTGAAATTTCCAAAAGCAATCAATTCTTTGTGTGCATGCTCTGTGTTCTTTCTGGTTGTAGCAGCCTTAACCAGAATCAGTTCTGAGCCCACATGGAGGAACATTTTCTCTTGGGGGCACATTAGCTTCTAACAGGACATTACCAACTTACTGAAATTTCTCCACAATATTTTCAGACAGATTTCTATGAAACTTGACAGTATTGTTTTTTCACCAGTCCCACAATGACCGGCAAATTTGTTTCTCTTAAATTTAATAGTTTGCTTGCTAAGAGACTTAATTTGTAATTTTCACTGCATTTTGACCTGTCTGGAAGAATGAATGGATTTGCACCTTAAAATAAAAAATGATTTGTTCTAGCTTATTGAAATTTTACAATTTAATTACACTTTAGTCAGTACAATCTGCATTGTTTCTTGTTGAAGTGGCCCTAAGCAGTAGTAGTTCTCAGCCCACATGCATGAACACATTCTTTTGGTGTGTTTTAGCTGCTTGGAAGACATTAACAATTTTCTGAATATTCTCTGTAAGATTTTCATCAGGATGTTGTTTAAATTTGGAAGAATTGAATTTTCCCCAGTCCCCCATTGCTCCACAAATTTCATTCTATGCCCTTTGGGAATAAATGCATGAAATTGGACCTGTAAATCCAAAATGGTCTATACTAATTGTTCACAAACTCAATTAGTTCTTTGTGTGCACACTTTGCTTTGTTTCTGGTTGACATAGTCCTATAGGCTACTTTTAATTTTTAGGTTACAAAGCATTTTGCCTTGTCTGGATGAATGAAAGGAATTGAACTTGGAAATTAAAAAAAAGTTTTGTGCTAGCTTATTGAAATTTCAGAAACTCAATCAATTCTTAGTGTGTATGTTCTGCTTTCTTTCTGGTTGTAGTAGCCCTAAGCAGAAGAGTTTCTGTGTCCACATGCATTAACACTTTATCTTGGGGGCACTTTAGCTCCTAGCAGGTCATTACCAATTTACTGAAATTTCTCCCTAATATTTTCAGAAAGATTTCTATTAAATTTGGCAGAGTTGGTCTTTTAACCAGTCCCACATTGCTCCCCAAATTTGGTTTTCTGGTTTAATTAGCCCTAAGGAAAAGCAGTTCACCAGACACATGCAGAAACACTTTATTTCTGGTAGAAGTAGCCATATGAAAAAGCAGTTCTCAGCCCCACATGCAGCGACAACATCTTTTGGTAGCATTTTACCTGCTATCAGCATAATACCAAGTAACTGGATTTACTCCTCAAGAAGTTTAGATGGATTATATTGACACTGGACAGAAAATAACACTTCATGACTCCCACATTGCTTTTTATATTTGGTTTATTTAGGTTCAATAATTAGCCTGCAAGCACATAAGATTTTAGGTTTCACTGTATTTAGATCTATGGGGATGAATAAATGGAAATAGAACTGGAAATAAAAAAAAGTATTTGTGCTAATTTTTTAAAATTTCATAACTCAACCTGTTTTTAATGAGTGCACTCTGCTTTATTTCTGGTTTAAGTAACGTTAAGCAGAAGCAGTTCTCAGCCCACATGTAGAAACATCTTGTTTTAGGAGCACATTTGTTGCTAGCATGACATCACCAATTTACTAGAATTTCAAACCTTTAAGATGAATTTCTTTGAAACTGGGCTGAGTACATTCTTTTCCTACATTGTTCCCCAAATTTTTCCCTTTAGGTCCTTGGTTTGTTGCCTCTTTGTACCTGAGAGCCTCAGTGCTGAAGATGCATTGCCACTAGCAACTTGCCAGTACATCTCATACATGGCTGGCCTATGATCTTCAGCTAGTCCCAAAATGATGAAATACTCAATGGAATTTATCTGATGGACTCACTCTCATAGAACTTGAACTCTGGTATGGAGGGGCTGGGGATGGAAGGGAGGATTGATGGAGTGAGATATGGGTGTTCTTCTGTCTTCCAGTTGCATTCTTATTTTCTGCCTTAATCAGCTTTCTATTGCTATGACAGCAAAACTAGAATGTTTACACTTCTGCTTGTAGGTGGGGTCTGCACAAATTGCAGGCCTCTAATCTGAGAAGTGTTGCACTTTTTAATGGTGGGCCATGCCCTCCCGTGCTGCAGCAGACCCCAGCCCCAAATTGTCCATTTCTACTGCTTTCTGCATTCTTGTCTTCTAAATTGAAAAATAAAATCCACAGACAAGTATAAGTGAGGGTAAGAATAGGATTTATTGAATAATAGAAACAAGAACGGTACTCTCCACTTGTGAGAGGGGAACCAGTGAAAGGTTTTCTGTCCCCCTGTGCTAGTGTAGGGGAGAGTACAGCACTTGGGTCATTGCTATTGTTCCATACTTATGCCAATTAGAGTTTGAACAAAATGCCAATTCTGTTCTTCCAAACTTATGGAAATTAGGGTTAGGAAAAGTACTAATGCTATTGCTTAGCCCTAAATCCCATTCAAGTTTTCCTGACTTCCATTTTCTCTTGGCCTTTTCTCCTGGCAAGAGGTTGAGGTAGTGAATCCCATAGGCTCAGTGGGTGGGGCAGGGGGTGCTGAGGTTCTGTATCTGCAGCCCTGCCTAAAGCAGGGGTCTGCACTGGGCCAGTTGGAGTTGGTTATTGTTGGCATTACAGATCAGTGTGCCTTGGCTTTCATGCAGGGCTGGCCCCCTGTGTCTCATGCCCGCACTCACCAGTGGTTTCCAACCCACCTGGGGCTGCCATTCTACCACTGTTTCTCCATTCTACTTCTAGGCTGCAACTTCCCTGCAGGGACCATGGGTCTGAGTGCACAGCTTGGTGGCTGGGGACACATGTCAATGGTCACCTTAGATAAATGACATAGATGGAGTGTAGACTAAGAGATAGAAGATCGTGGAATGAAAGAAATCTGCATTCTAGGCTGTGATATGCCTCAGGACCCAAGTAATGATGTAAAGCTTCTCAGCATGGTCTGTGAAGACAGGATTTTATTAACATTTAATATCAGACACTCAAGGTGGCTTAAGGACTCAGAAATTTTGGTACAATAATAAAAAATGAGGGACTACATCAGTGATGTTCTGGCTGCCCTGTGAGTGCCTCTGGTGCTAATTCACCACAAACAGAGGGAGGGGGAACAGAGTTTGGGTTCAGAAAAGCCTGAGATGGTAAAAATGCTGCCTGATCTTAGCTGATGCAGAGACTTCAGTGTGTGCTGGAGCTTGAAAAGTATGCTCTGTATGTCAGGTGGCCTCTGGGAACTGAAGCAGGAGCCATCTCTGGGTGAGATCACTGCCCTGGTTACTGGTGGTCTTAGGATATTTGGGAAAAAAATAAGACCACAGCTGCAATATCTCAGCTGACACCTATAGAGTGACCAAGGAGTGGCCAATTGAGTGAATTGGGCACAGAGTGGGCTTCACCCTGTTTGATTGAAGTAATAAGGGCAAAGGGGAGCTGAACTCATTTGTCTTTTGTGTCTGGTGGCTCATGTGACCAGCTGAAGTGGGCTGGGAGACTGAGATGGCAGGGTGAACACCTCAGGGGCCAAACCCATGAATGCTGTGCTCATGGGCAGCAGTCAGTAGAGGACTGGCCCCTCTGCCCCACAATTGGTTTTCTAGGGAACCTCCTGAGGACCAGACACACATCAGAGATGAGCTACTGTCTACCCTAATCTTAGTTAATCTAGTCCCTTCCAAGGTGGCACCAAACAAAGCCCATTAGGTCTGATTAGACCTAAGCTTCACATGCTGGAACTCCTCTCACAGAGTGCTGTAGAAGTGGTACCCTGAGCGTATCCAAACTGAGTACCATAACTGTGTACCAGTGTACCAAACTGGGGTGAGTGGAGAAAATTTTACAGACATTACTAAATAACTCCTCCCACCTCATACTAATGAGAAGGAAAGCTGAGTCATGTATCAAAACACCTCAATCTCAAGCTGTTCCAACTGGCAACTCAGAGAGCAACACAAAGACAGAATGGTGTTAACACCTCCTACCCCTTGCTCTGTCAGTACTTAACTCAAGAAGAAATGGAAAGAAAGACACTAGGGCATAAAAAGTGACCAATCAACTATTTTGACAACCTCAGTGAAGATAGTTTCTTCATTTTACACTAAGATGTTGGGATTTCTAAATTTTCATTTCTTTTTATTCTTCATTTGTTTTTTTTTTCTCACACACACACAAATAGTGGTGGGAAAATATGTGCATTCTCATGTGAATTCTGGCTATGCTGATTGGTTCAAGGACATATATACATACATTTATTTCTTCTCTAATTTTTAGCATTTTTAAATGTACCTATGGTTTCCTAACACTCTCGTAGGTATTTGGGTTTTTGTATTATATATTTTGGTTTTATTTTCTACCAGCATCCTTTGTTTGTTTTTTCCTCTTGTTTCTCTTTGTCTCTTCTTATACTAAGGACCAAATTCTGTTGCTCTTTCCCTCTTTCTCAATACCTTGCTTATTCTATTTCCCCCCTTCTTCCATAGAAAGAGAATATGCTGTATCTCTTTTGCATTGTCTGTTCACATTTTGAAATTGAAGACTCTTTCCTAACTTCTTAAAATGTTTTCTTTTTATGTAATCAACTGTATATTTACCATCCTTCAGAACTACTGGGATTATATCACCACTGACCACACCATTAATGCTAATACAGTCATTACTATTGTGGATGATATAGTTGACACCTGTGGTTTGCTTTACTAAAGCCAGGTCTAGTTCATGGTTATTGTTTTTATTGTTGATAATTGCTGAATCCACCATTCCAGTTTATTGGTGGTTATTAATTTTCCAGAGTTCTCCATTTAGACAGTTGGTAGAAACTCTTGGGAATCTTTGGATGAACAGTGACAGAGAAATGAGTTCAAATTGTTTTGGCATAGTAGGCAGAGAATGCAGGGAGAATGATCTAAGAAAGAAAGAAGTCCAGTGGCAGGTGGCCTGAGGCAAAGCTGCATCTGGTTGCTGGTGAGGTCAGCAGGAGTGATCTCTCCTGACCTGCTTGCTGACTTCTGATTGAGGGTCATTTTTTTGAGGGCTGTGCCTTTATAGTGACAGATTGGACACCAACTCCCTCTGATGGTTCTACCTTGAGTCCTGACCTATACAGCCTGACTGGTCCCAGACCATTGTCAATCAGTGTGTCCTGGGAGGATGGTTTCTTCTGATCAGACAGATTACAGTCATGTGATCTTCTACCTCCCAGATGCCTTTGGAACATCTCACCATTTTTCCTGGTGGAGAGATGCCTGTGAGCAGGATTCAGGTTGGAGATGCTGTATCTTGTGTGCTGTGCCCATTTCTGCTGACATCCCACAGCCCCTGTCTCCTGTTCACAGAGGAATTCATGGCAGCACTTCTTCCCTTCATACATGTGTTTCACCACTACAGTGTAGTAAGATTTCCTGTGGGAAGGTTGAATTTGGCTTTTGCTCCTGGCTCCTAGGCCTCCTCCTTGTGTTATGTGACATTAGTTATTCAGTCAACAAATATTCATTGAGCACTTGTTCTTTGTAAGGTAATCATTAGTTCCTGGATCCAGGAATCCTGAGGAATGATGATGTTCCTTCTCTCAAGGTACTGAGACGTTAGTGGGACTACTACAAATTTTGGAAGTCAAAGGCAGATGTGTGAGTCCGTGTCAGAAAAGGGTGTAAATAATCTAAGAGCATATATAGAAGTGCAGGGGGATGGACTGATACAGAGCCTATGAGGAGGTCACAATGGGAAATAAGGGACAGGTCATGTGTCCATCAGAGGAAGAGTGTCCCAGGTGGAGGCCAGCTATTCCAATGCTCTTGATACAGGAACAAACACAGTCTTCCCAGAAAACAGGTGGTCAACTCTTTCTTTTCAAAGGCTAGATGGTAAATATTATAGCTTTTGAGGGCCATATGCTCTTTGTGGCAACTGCTCAACTCTGTCACTGTCATTGAAAATCAGGCATTAATAACCCCTAAGTGACCAGGTATGAATGTGCTCCAACATGATTTTTTTAAAGGACACTGAATTAGAAATTTTATATAATTTCTCTTGTCATCATTTAGTGTTCCTTTTAGGTGATTTTAAGTAGAAAATCTTAGCTGGAAGGCCTGAAAATACCATTGGAAAGCCCCATTTGGCCCAAAGCCTGTGATGTGCACACTCCTATTTGCAGAGATGTGGTAAGGTGGCTGGTGAGGTAGTAGGCCAGTAGGGAGGAAAGCAGCTGTAGATGTGCTCAGCAAGAGAAACAGGGCACACCCATATGGTCTTGGAGGCCATTCTGGAGCTGTTAGTATTCCAAAATCCCCTGAAAAGGCCTGCATAAATTTTCAGAACTTACAGTGATTCTGGGCAGCAGATGTCACCCACTGAGTTTTCCAGGAAATAAGCTGTGTCTGAGCAAGGAGCAGAAGGGTGATTCCAGACCTCATCTAAAGTTCACCATGTGCCTTGAGGGAATCCCTTTCCTTCTCTGGTACCTTCTTTCTCATCAACACTGGGTCACTGGGGGAAGGTGATCTCCAGTAAGCCTCTTGGCTCTGACTGGCTGTCATTGGTCTTTGCACATTTCTTTCCAGCTCAGTCTGACCTCCAGCACCCCATCGTGCTGACAGCGATCTGATGCTCCCAGGATGATGCTGTCCTGAGCTGAGTTCACAATCAGACAATATTGGGTCTGGATCTTCCCCCCATGCTGGCTTCTGAGGACACACAGGGAAGAAGATTTGAGCAGTGTCTGTGAGTAATATCCAGGACTCTGTTTTCCTGTGGGGTACCCAACTGCTACTCTTGTTCCCACCAGAAATCTCCTTTGAGCTGCTTGTGACCCCAGCTCTCCCACCTGTGTCAGTTATGATTTGGCCTCTGATAGGGAAGTACTGGAGGCTCCATGGATGGAGGAGAGGGGGATGTGAAGGCTCATTGAACCCATCTACCTCCTGCATTCCTCTCACACCTCTTCTCAACCTCCTTCAACCACTCTTCATCTTCTCCAGGTGAAACGGGCAGTGGCTCCCAGGCAGCATTGATAGCATGTTGTGATGCTAGGGCACCATGGGATACTTTTGAAGCAGGTCTAATGGGGAGGGCTTTCATTCTCTTCAGTGTGGGCCCTGTTCCTCTTCATATGGGAACATTTGGTTTCATGAGTTCATTCCCATGGTCACCATCACTGACTTGTCAGTTTACTCAGGTACTACACACATTCTGAATTTATTTTACCTCCTTCCTCCAATATGTGATCACCAGGGAGAAGAGCTGTTCGTGGACTTTCTTCCTTTGATGACACCCCCAAACCAACTGAGAGGCAGGCAGGGTCAAAATGATGACTTCAATGTGGAGAAGAGATTATCAGCCTCCACTCTGTAAGTCACATCATAGCCATCTTCATTGGGTTTTAATGTTCATCAAATTTTAGTTTATGCTGATTTGTGGAGGCTCATGTCTAGCCTTGACTCTCTTCTTCCTTCCTGCTAAATGAATGAACTCCTGAAATTATATCCCACATCATACTTCTTTATGTCACCATGAAAGCCTAATCATTGGATTATCATTCAAAAAAACAATGATCTTGGTAATACGTGATGACATAAAAAGCAACAACAGTATATGAGCTTGCTTTTAAAACTAAATGGTCTCTGTTTGAATGCTGTCTCAGTTTAAATACCACTGAGTTTGTGTTCTGCCACATTATCATAGGGAGATATACACTGACTTCTTGAAATACTCTAGTGCAGATAACACTGAAGAAAAAAAAGGGAATACAACTTATAGTAACTCTTAATATGGGCTCAAATTTACAAATTATGAAAGTAATTAGACCTTTCTCATAATCATTGTCAAGCAGCAGGAAATTGTAATATCCAGTCCTGGATATTACAAAAAGGAGAAGCAGGATTAAAAGGTAGAGATGTATAGTGAAGTAATTCACTACTTGATGTGATTAGAAGAAAACAATCACTTAACTAGAGCTTACATTTGGATAGTAGTGTGGCTTGTGTTTTTAACTGATCTACCCCAAATAATTGTTTTCTGTTTTACACTTGGAATGTATTTAAGAGTTTGAAAAAACTCTCAGATCTTTGTGTCTAACCTAAAGGCAGCTATGATACTGAAGGCAAATTGAATGACAGCATAGCAGTGTTAAAAACAAAGCTTAACTGACATGATTTCATAGGTACCCCCTACATCTGCATTATGGCTATGTTGCTAATAGTTTTATGATGACTATAGATCACATGCACTGCTCCATGCTTAGTAAAGTATAGAAAGGTCTAAAACCTTCCAGTCTTTTACTGAAATTTCAAAATAAATTTGGCTCATCTTGCCAGTCATGATAGAACATACCTATAATTTCAGTGTCTCTTGGAGTTGAGGCAGGAGTATTACAAATTTGAGTCCAAACTGTGAAATATAGAAAAACCCTGTCTCACAATAAGATTTAAAGGAGGCTGGGGATATAGGTTGGTGGCATAGCACTTGCCTAGCATGTGAGAAGCCCTGGAACCCCCAGTACTGAGCTAGTCACTGAGCTAGTGACTACACACTAGCCTTTGAGCAGAGTGAGTGGGTGAGAGTATGTTTGCCATCCTCACTGTCAGGACTTGGTGGAGGGTTTAGGGGATATCCCACAATAGGACTTTTTACCCCAGTTTATACCACTATCTTACAAAGTCAACTTGATGTTAATGGTTTTGAACAGCTGCTGTATTTAATGAGAACTAAAGTTCTTTACAAATACGAATTCATTAATGGATTTTTTTTGTTCAAGATCTGATGTCATTTTTATTTTTATTTTTATTATTAGTTGTTCAAAACATTACAAAGCTCCTGACATGACATATTTCATACATTTGATTCAAGTGGGTTATGAACTCCCATTTTTACCCCAAATACAGATTGCACAATCACATCGGTTACACATCCATGTTTTTACATACTGCCATACTAGTGTCTGTTGTATTCTGCTGCCCTTCCTATCCTCTACTATCTCCCCTCCTCTCCCCTCCCCTCCCAACTTATCTCTCTACCCCATCTACTGTAATTCATTTCTCTCCCTTGTTTTTTTCCCTTTCCCCTCACATCCTCTTATATGTAATTTTGTATAACAATGAGGGTCTCCTTCCATTTCCATGCAATTTCCCTTCTCTCTCACTTTCCCTCCCACCTCTCATCCCTCCTTAATGTTAGTCTTCTTCTCATGCTCTTCCTCCCTGCTCTGTTCTGAGTTGCCCTCCTTATATCAAAGAAGACATTTGGCATTTGTTTTTTAGGGATTGGCTAGCTTCACTTAGCATAATCTGCTCTAATGCCATCCATTTCCCTGCAAATGCCATGATTTTGTCATTTTTTAGTGCTGAGTAATATTCCATTGTGTATAAATGCCACATTTTTTTTATCCATTCATCTATTGAAGGGCATCTAGGCTGGTTCCACAGTCTTGCTATTGTGAATTGTGCTGCTATGAACAACGATGTAGCAGTATCCATATAGTCCGCTCTTTTAACGTCTTTGGGGAATAGTCCAAGAAGGGGAATAGCTGGGTCAAATGGTGGTTCCATTCCCCAGCTTTCCAAGGAATCTCCATACTGCTTTCCAAATTGGCTGCACAAATTTGCAGTCTCACCAGCAATGTACAAGTGTACCCTTTTCCCAACATCCTTGCCAGCACTTGTTGTTGTTTGACTTCGTAATGGCTGCCATTCTTACTGGAGTGAGATGGTGTCTTAGGGTGGTTTTAATTTGTATTTCTCTGACTACTAGAGATGGTGAGCATTTTTTCATGTACTTGTTGATTGATTGATCATATGTCCTCCTCTGAGAAGTATCTGTTCAGGTCCTTGGCCCATTTGTTGATTGGGTTATTTGTTTTCTTATTGTTTAATTTTTTGAGTTTTTTGTATACTCTGGATATTAGGGTTCTATCTGAAGTGTGAGTAGTAAAAATTTGTTCCCAGGATGTAGGCTCCCTATTTACCTCTCTTATTGTTTCTCTTGCTGAGAAAAAACTTTTTAGTTTGAGTAAGTCCCATTTGTTGATTCTTGTTTTTAACTCTTGTGCTATAGGTGTCCTATTAAGGAATTTGGAGCCCGACCCCACAGTATGTAGATTAGAGCCAACTTTTTCTTCTATCAGATGTAGAGTCTCTGTTTTAATATCAAACTCCTTGATCCATTTTGAGTTAACTTCTGTGCATGGTGAGAGAAAGGGATTCAGATCCATTTTGTTGCATATGGATTTCTAGTTTTCCCAGCACCATTTTTTGAAGATGCTATCCTTTCTCCATTGCATGCTTTTAGCACCTTTGTCAACTATAAGATAGTTGTAATTTTGTGGATTGGTCTCTGTCCAATTGGTCCACCCACCTGTTTTGGTACCAGTACCATGATGTTTTTGTTACTATTGCTCTGTAATATAGTTTGAAGTCTGGTATCGCTATACCACCTGTTTCACTCTTCCTGCTTCGAATTGTTTTTGCTATTCTGAGTCTTTTGTTTTTCCATATGAATTTCATGATTGCTTTATCTATTTCTACAAGAAATGCCATTGGGATTTTGATTGGCATTGCATTAAACCTATAGAGAACTTTTGGTAATACAGCGATTTTGATGATGTTAGTTCTGCCTATCCATGAACAGGGTATATTTTTTCATCTTCTAAAATGATCTTCTATTTATCTTTTTAGGGTTCTGTAGTTTTCATTGTATAAATCTTTCACCTCTTTTGTTAGGTTTATTCCCAAATATTTTATTTTTTTGAGGATATTGTGAATGGGGTGGTTGTCCTCATTTCCATTTCAGAAGATTTGTCACTGATATACAGGAATGCCTTTGATTTATGCGTGTTGATTTTATATCCTGCCACTTTGCTGAATTCATTTATTAGCTCTAATAGTTTCTTTGTAGAGCCTTTTGGGTCTGCTAGGTATAGAATCATATCATCTGCAAATAGTGATAATTTAAGTTCTTCTTTTCCTATTTTGATGCCTTTAATTTCTTTCGTCTGTCTAATTGCTCTGGCCAGTGTTTCGAGAACTATGTTGAACAGAAGTGGAGAGAGAGGGCATCCCTGTCTTGTTCCAGATTTTAGAGGGAATGCCTTCAGTTTTTCTCCATTCAGAATGATGCTAGCCTGAGGCTTAGCATAGATTGCTTTTACAATATTGAGGTATGTTCCTGTTATCCCTAGTTTTTCTAGAGTTTTGAACATAAAGGGATGCTGTACTTTGTCGAATGCTTTTTCCGCATCTATCGAGATGATCATATGGTTCTTATTTTTAAGTCTATTGATGTGGTGAATAACATTTATTGATTTCCATATATTGAACCAGCCTTGCATCCTGGGGATGAATCCTACTTGATCATGGTGCACAATTTTTTTGATATGTTTTTGTATCTGATTCGCCAGAATTTTATTGAGGATTTTTGCATTTAGGTTCATTAGAGATATTGGTCTGTAGTTTTCTTTCTTTGAGGTGTCTTTGTCTGGTTTCGGGATCAGGGTGATGTTGGCCTCATAGAATGAATTTGGAAGAGCTCCCTCTTTTTCTATTTCCTGAAATAACTTGAAAAATATTGGTATTAATTCTTCTTTAAAGGTTTTGTAAAACTCCACTCTATACCCATCCAGTCCTGGGATTTTCTTGGTTGGTAGTCATTTGATGGCTTCTTCTATTTCCTCCATTGATATTGGTCTTTTTAAATTGTGTGTATCCTCCTGACTCAATCTGGGCAAATCATATGACTTAAGAAATTTATCGATATCTTCACTATTTTCTATTTTATTGGAATTTAGGGTTTCAAAATAATTTCTAATTATATTCTGTATTTCTGTAGCATCTGTTGTGATATTTCCTTTTTCATCCCGTATGTTAGTAATTTGAGTTCTCTCTCTTCTTCTCTTCATTAGCATGGCTAAGGGTCTGTCTATCTTATTTATGTTTTCTAAGAACCAACTTTTAGTTTTTTGTCAATTTTTCCAATAGTTTCTTTTCTTTCTATTTCATTGATTTTCTCTCTGATTTTTATTATTTCTTGCCTTCTGCTACATTTGCTGTTGTTTGCTCTTCCTTTTCTAGGGTTTTGAGATGAAGCGTGAGCTCATTTATTTGTTATTTTTTTTCTTTTTTTGAGGAATGAACTCCAGGCAATGAATTTCCCTCTTAAAACTGCTTTCATTGTGTCCCATAGATTTCTGATATGTTGTGTCTGTATTTTCATTTTTCTCTAAAAATTTTTTGATTTCCTCCTTTATGTCTTCTGTAACCCATTGATCATTCAGTAACATATTGTTCATTTTTCAAGTGATGTAGGATTTTTCATTAATGCATTTCATCAGTACTTAATATTTAGTCTCATCACTGAATCAGATATTTATTAGGTGTCCATTAAAGCAGAAAGGTTTATTCACATTACCTTTAAAATATATCTACACTTCTCTGATGAATCATCATAAATTGATTTTGAATATTTTTCTATCAAACGTAAGAACAATTCTTTATTTCAGTGTTTAGGAATGCTACTTCCTGGAAGATAAACATTCCTAGGATTTAGTTGTGATTATATACAAAGTTTCTGAGAGCCATTGCCAAGTAGGAATGATGCATGGCAATTTCTTTGTCAGCCTACCCAATGTTGCTTAGAGGGAGGACTCTCCATTGTGGAAATGGGCTTGCCTTGGACCCAGGTCATTTTCAGTGACATTGCATGAATGTTTGAGAAAGGTGACCCTGCTCAAGGACGAGGGTGGATCCGGGTTTAGGGAGGATCCTGCTGGATTAGGGTGGGTCCAGGTTTAGGGTGTACCTGCTGGGAATAGGGAGTATCCTGCTGCCTCAGGCACCCACCCGCTCCTGGAGTTCCCGTTGAGTTCTCGTGGGATTCAGAGAGTATTTTGGGATGCAGAGCCCGATGGAGGCGTGGATTTTCCCAGAACGTGCGTGTAGAGTGCCGGTGAGAGGTCAGGAATAAAGAATTGCTGTTTGAATCTACAAGGCTGTGAGTGGCTCGTGATTTTGTGCCCAGCCAGGCTGTGGCATTTGGTGGCTTGTATGGGGAATACCTGAAACTTGGAGGTCAGTGAATTACTCGCCCCTGAAGGAGAGAGAAAGAATGGGTGACCATTTCAAAAAACAATGTGTTCTTGTTTTGATTTATTTTGTTTTTATTTCAAGTTGCCTGTCCCTAGAACTTTCTCAGGCAAACTGGGGAAAATGGTTGACTCAAGGTTTGAAGTTGTTCACCTCCGAGGAAGAGAAACTGTTAGAGGAAGGAGGCACCCCAGTAAGACCAAGAACAATAAGGGCATATGTTGATACAATACAAAAATGTAGCCCATGGCTTTTTACAGACGAGTTATTAAGTATATTGATGGGACCATCATGGTATCCTGTAGAAGGATTTTTCTTCAACAAGAAAGAGATGGCTAGTTCTGTTTACTACACTTGTTTAAGATCTTGGTTTTTCCAGACATCTGATTAATTTACAAAGCTAAAGTGTTGAAATATCAACCACTAAATATAAAATCAAGTACTCTTTACTTATTAAGTTCCATAAGGTAATATATTTAAACATTATCTGTGTTTTCATAAATTGGTAAATGGAAAAAAGGTTTAATATTGCTTTGGTCTGTGTCTTTGCTGAAACAAGGTTACTAAGTGTTAAGATTCTATCAGGTGTAATTTATATACAAAGAGTATAAGAAGTTTCAGTTGGGTTTCAATTATAGTATTATAGTACCATAAAAAACATGAAAGTATTTCATCTTATTAAAGTGGAGTAATTTATTTTTATGTGGTGCTGAGGTTTGAATCCAGTGCCTCTCATGTGAGGGGAAAGTGCTCTACCACTGAGCTATAACCCAGCCCTGATAATGGTATTTGTTGAACAAAGATTTAAAGGGGAAGCTGTTGTATTGTTGTAAAATAAACATGCCAGTTTACCATCAATCCAAAAACTTTTTCTTGAATGTACTGATCTGAATTTAGAAAGCATCCTTGACTTTGGTAAAATTAATTAAAGATAAATATCAAATTAAGTGCTTAGTGAATATTAGTATTCTCATTGCACTGATCTCTTTTGTAATAAATGTAAATACAATGACTATCATTGAAGTTCAAAGAGGTACAAGATCATCTAAGAGATCAAGTATTCAAAAATATTTTTCTGTGATATGGTGTTCATAATTATTTTTGTGCTTGACTTACATTTTGAGCTATTTTAATTTCAAGTGGCATATTATTGTGTCATATGTGAATTTTATTTATATTAGGGATCAAACCCAGGGACACTCTACCACTAAGCTACATCCCCACACTTATTTTTTATTTTGAGACAGGATCTCTCTATGATGCCTATGCTGCCCTGAACTTTCCATTATCTCTCCCCAGCCTCCAAATTAAATAACTGGGATTGTAGTATTATATATGTGTTAAACTTCGCCCAGTTGATTTTTTTTTGGTAATGATAATTTATCCCAAGGATCCTTTACCACAGAGCCATATCTCCAGCCCTTATTCTTTTTCCTTTCCTTTTTTAAAAAAATTTTGGGACATAGACTCACTAAATTGCATAGGGCCTCATTAAGTTGCGGCAGGTGACTTTATATTTGTAATTCTACTATTTTAGCTTCCCAAGTCATTGGGATTACAGGCATGTGTCACTGTCCCTAGCAAAATGAGAAATTTTAATGATCATTGCACTAAAATATTTTGCAGTCTGAAATATGTTTCATATAGATATTGAATTTTGAAAATATTTTGTTTATTTTTTATTTTTTTGTAGTTGAATAAAATATCTTTATTTTATTTATTTTTATGTGGTGCTAAGGATCCAACCCAGGGCCTTGCATGTGCTAGGCGAGCACTCTATCACTGAGCCACAATCCTAGCCCAAGTTTTCAAAATATTTAACTTAAATCCATTTCCCTCTCTTTTTATAGGGCTAGAGATTGAGCCCAGGCCCTTGAGCATACTGAAAAGTGCTCAACATTGCTAGGCACGGTCGGGTGTCCATGTAATTCCAGCAGCTCAGGGAGGCTGAGGCAGGAGTATCCCAAGTTCAAAGCCAATCTTAGAAAAAATGAGGCACTAATCAACTCAGTGAGACTCTTTCTCTAAATAAAATACAAAACAGGGCTGGGGATGTGGCTCAGTGGTTGAATGCCCCTGAGTTCAATCCCCAGTACCAAAAAAAAAAAAGCTTCACATTCATACATATTCACCACTCCACTTGAATTTTGTATGTATTACTATTTTCACTGTAGGTTTTTCTGAAATACAGGTCCAAGAACTATTTATCATTGGGAAGTCCTTTAGTCGCACTTCTCATAATTCTTTTATTACATGGTGTATTCATTTTGTTAATTACATACAAATTACTCTATACAGCTATTAGTTATTGTTAATTTAGATTTGAATAAAAATATGTTAAAGTGATGTTATTTACAGTCTCAAGGTCGTTTTCTAAAATAATTTGTGGAAATCAGATGTGCTACTCATTTCTTAAAACTTTGTCAAATTACATTAAAGTAGGTTTGGCCTGAGGACAACTCCACCCTTGAGTCTGGGATCTGCCACTGAAGGTTGTGAAAGTGTAGTGCAGAAGACACTACTAACATGGTGGAGTCTCAGAAATGGCAGTGCTGAGCCTGCAAATTGGAATGGGGTTCTGTGTGACCTGGGAAGCTGTTTTCAGCCTCACTGTTCCTCTTCATCAGTGCTGCCCTGCCACGTGGGATGCATAAGTGCTGTGAAGCTGTTCCAGTCCTGAGGCTGACAAGTAAGTGAATCATTTTCTTTCCATTCTCATTTCCTTGCTTAAGAAACTCCACTAAATGTAACTTGTCTAAGGGGGTTTCCTTTAGCCTTAAAGTATGGGGTGGAAACTAAAAGTTTATTAATTGTCACACAATTATGAGTCTGTGATATTTACATTTAAGACCTATTCACATCTTGAAGAAATCTAATATTTAAAATAAAATGGTGTTTCTTATTAATGTTTGTGAATCCTAGTATGGTCTCTGAGCTATGACATGTAAAACTGTTATGAAATTTTGAACAAAAGTTAAAATACAAATACAATTGTGAGCATACTTATGTACATAAAATATGTTTCAGAGAAATAAAGTTTGCATGATGCTCTAACTCAAATTATACAAAAAATAGAAATCACACTCTTTGTCTTTGCAAAATTTGAGAGGAAAAATGAGTGGAGAGAGGATCACTTCTGCCAAGGAGTGGATCCTGTTAGAAATGAAGCAGAAAGTTATGTGCACAAAGATGAATGGGTGATCAGTTCTCAGAGATGAGCAGGTGCAGGGTATATAGTTATCTCTTATAGAGTTCTGAATGTGTGGGTAGGAGGGCTCCAAGTGCCATACTAGAAGGAAAGATCCCTTCAGGGTCTTGGAGAGGTTCACACAGAAAGCCAATCAAGAGGGGCCTAGTTCACTGGCTGCCCACTCCTCCCTGTGCCAACCCAAACCTGTGTCCTGCCTCAATGGAATCAATTCAGAAGACTCAATCCACTTCCCTCACCAGAAAAATTGGGGTCCAAAATGTCAAGGCCCCTACCCATACAATCAATAACTGATTGCATCATGGATGGATTAGAACAGAATGTGCTCCTGTGCCCCTTTGGATGACATCCTAGGAAGAGACCTGTGTGGTAGACAGCTGGAGCTATGCACTTGAGGGGACTAACAGTCCATTTTGGGTTCAATGTGCCTGGGTCTCTGGCCAGTCTAGATGGACATGTGCTTTGTCAAGTAGAAACTAGGGTATCATATGGAAGAAGTGCTAATCTATCATGTGGACACAGAGGGATGGGCATGAGTGCTCAATGGAAGTGGAGTCCTCAGAGCCCGAGGCCCATAGACAGCACAGCATCTGGAATGACAGGCTGTACCTATACCTGCAGGTGGGCACTGTACAGTGAGCTGGGGAGGATGGAGAGAACAAACTTGTTACCAAGGGGGCTCTCATGGCTTCTTATCCTGAAGAGCAAATCATGAATGAGTTTTGGCAGAAAACCCTTTTATGTGTTGTCAATATTATGATACGCTAAGGCATCACCAAGAATGCATGGGCATGTCAATGATGAAGAACCTTTTCAACAAAGGATGCTGGGAGAACAGATAAACACATAGGAACGAATGGAGTCAGACTCCCTCCCTCACTTCATACACAGACAGACAGACACACACACACACTCATATACACACACAAACACACACCCTAAAAATATATCACAGAACTCAATACAAAATTACAACTACAAACTCTTAGGAAAAAAAACACATAGAAATACATTGTTTTGGCCTTACATTTAGTAGTGGTTACTAATATAAGGCACCAGCTAAGCAACAAAGGAGTAGTGAGTAAGTTGAACTTTGTTGAAAATAAAAGCTTTTGAGCATCAAAGAATGCACTAAGGAATTGAATTGATAACTCACAGAATGGAATAATATATTTGCAAATCACGGATTATAACTCAGAAATGACTTACCCCAAATATAGAAAAAACTGTTACAGCCAAACTACAAAGAAAATCCAATAAAAAAGTGTTCAAAGACTTGAATATGCACTTCTCTAAAGATCATTATGTTTGCAAAACAGTTGTCATTTATCATTTATCATTAAGGAATTGCAAATCAAAGTCATAACAAGAGACCACTTTATGGTTAGAAGGATGGCTACAATCAAAGACATGGACAATAGCATAAGTTCTCAGGTATAAGGACAAACAGTGACCTGGGGAAGAAAATGTAAAGGATGTGCCTGCTTTCTTGCACAGTCTGGCAACTCCTTCCATGTTAGACACAGAGTTACTAAATGACCCAGCAATCCAACTCCTAGGTGTACACCCAAGAGAAACAAAGGTATACATGCACACAGAAGTTTGGATATGAGTGTTCACAGCAGTGTTATTCAAATAGCCAAAAAGTACAAGTGACTCAGTCAACTAACAAAATAGATTAATAAATATGGCATATCCATCTAATGGAATGTAGTTCTGTAATAGAAAGGAATGGAATACTGATAACATGCTATGACACAAGTGAACCTTAAAAATATTAGTCCAACTCAAAGAAGCCAGTCACAAAAAGACACAGTCTCACTAAGTTGCCTAAGGCCCCGATTTTATCCTTGATGAAGGAAGGGCCACTTGGCACTTTGTCCGATGTGCAGACAACCACACACGTGTCCAGGCACAGTTAGAGACAAGCTTACTTAAAAGTTCCTAGGAGAAGCCAGGTTTCACAGCATGCTTTCCATGGTTCCTCCCCCAAGTTCCCGGGGGCCACAATTTCTTTCAACACCTGTTCCTCCAGCAGGTCCTCCAGACAGAAGGCAGCATCTCCCAGAATATTCCTTGACATGCCATGCCATTGCTCTGCCCAGACTTCTCCATTTCTGCCTCACCAGAGAGCCACTTTCAAGGTTGTTCAGGGCAGAACTCAGTGCTCTCAGGCAGCAGGCCCTGCAACCTTTAGGAGGTACTGTCCTTAGAGGCATGGGCTAATGGAAGAGAGGGGACTCAGGAAAAAGTGCATCATGTAATTTATATCTCAAAATTTTTCTATAGGTAAATAAAGTATATTCATGTTTTGAATAGAGGTTTACATGTCCCAAAGGAACTTGTCATTTCTTATTTCCATAAATCTGTCACTTTAAAACACTCTAAAAATAGGAGACCACATTTGTCATATTTTTGACATTCATAAAATTGTATGTTGAAAAAAAAAGACAAAAAAATAAAGTTGTATGTTTTCCTGTGACCCAATATTAATATAGCTAGTGGCATAATGACTCATTACACCAAAATTTCAGGCAAGGATTTAGGAACAGCATGCCATCACCAACCAAGCCTTCTCAAATTAATCCTCAAATGTTCACTTCAACAGACTGGATATCAAAGGATGTGGCGACATCTAAAACAACTATTGAAATTGGGCCACCTGCCATCCTCACTGAGAACCCACCTGTCTGTTCCTTTAGACTCACAGCTCCCTCACTGACACCCCTCAGTTGTTTGTTTTCCATTTTATTGTGGTTAAAATATACATGACTTGAAATTTGCCATGTTAGCCATTTTTTAAAAAATATTTTTTTAGTTGTAGATAGACACAATACTTTTATTAATCTATATGTGGTGCTGAGGATCAAACCCAGGACATTGCAGGTTCTAGGTGAGCACTCTGAGTCACAACCCCAGACCTCAAATGTCTTTTAAACACAATCCTTTTACTCAATATCAATACTCTCATGTCCATAGCATATTTGAGAAATATTAATATCCCTGAAAATATGAATTTAATTCATTTCATCAAAATTCTTCCATGCATATTTCCACTATTGTAGAAGAGTAGATGCTGGCCAAGTGCTAGGAAATATTTCAGGCCTTTGGTAAAATCACTATAGAATCAAAGAACCCCTGTAATGAATAAAACATTAGCAAATAATTAAGGTCTAATTGTTGGTGGTTATCTATTTTTGGCTTGTATTTCTTTGATAATGGAGATATACTTATTTTCTTTTTACATTATTATTAGCGGTTATTAAAACATAATCATGGGCAGGGGTTGTGGCTCAGTGGCAGAGCTCCTGCTTAGCATGTGTGAGGCACTGTGTTTTATTCTCTATACTACATATAAATAAATGAATAAAGTAAAGGTCAATCATCAAGTAAAAAATGTTTATAAATAAAACATTTAATCATATACCTATTAGTTTTATTCACTCATGCTATATGTAAAAAAGACTATTACTTTAATTATACCAGCTCAAATATCAGGGGGATTCTTCTTTAGTTGTGGGAATTTTGATTTTTATGATAGCCCAATTATTTAAGTAAAGTGAATATAAATATGTACTGTATACACGACTTCATTTTTGGATTCAATACTTCCTTATTTTTATACAAATTGCTAATTTATAATATTTTTTATTTTATGTAACTGTTATTCATTTTCAGGGCTGTAAACAAAGTTGGAACCTGATTCAATAAATGGTGTCATATTTAGAAGGGCCTTTCAGATGTTTCTTCTGAAGCTATAACTTTTTATAAGACTGTATCTTGGTATTTAGGCATTTCAGTTCTGTTTTCAACCTGAAATTACCTTATTTCCAGTTTCTTGGTGTAAAACATGAAATATACTAGCAACTATTCTCCCATAGTAGGTAGGGTAGAAGTAGTTCTGAATTAATATCAGTGGGGGATCAACAGTCCATTTTATACAGGCCATGGATGTAGACTGCCATCTACTTATTTAAAGTGAGGAATATTTTATGCTGGAAAGTGAAAATTATTTATAGGATTGATTTAACAACCAGTGTAACTCTTGAAGGAAAACAGATTCAATTTGTTGAACTTGTAGAGTTTCTTTTTCAAGGCCCAACTTTTTCTCATATAATTAATCCTAGGCTCAAGTATCATTGAAAGTCTTCACTGGCCATCAATTGTTATAATGCTGCTGCTTATATTTAAGAAGAAAGTTATATTACAACATTTATTTTAGACTTAAATGTATACTCTTCAAAAAATGAAGAGCATATTTAACACTTGATAAAAGCTTTAACAACTAATTCTTAATTAGGGTATTTTTAATAAATGTACTTTCTTGGTCTCTCTCAGTGAGACATTGTTTGAAGTGTCCTCTCTGGACTGGTGCAGTTTTGTAAATCATTACTTATTTGCAATGATATAGAAATTGAGAGTAAGAACTTTAAACATTTTATAGTACTTTAGCAGAGTCATTTCATGACTATTGAATCTAACAATAACAAAATTTGGAGTTATGTCTTTGTTTCTTAATTTCAGTGTCCTAATGATTCATTTGTATTTTACAAAAGTCTCCTTGAAGACAAAACAAAGACTAGGACACTCCCCATATCAGTGAACCACAGCAGAATGGGTATAAAATAAAGATGATGTAAGGGAAAACAGGGACAGAGTGAACTTAAATTATGGTTTCCAAATTCTTACAAGTTTTCTGAGAACTGAAACCTTTTTTTTTGAAGTCTCACATTTTCATGATATGTTTAGTTGTGTTTTCTGGTTTACTCTTAATATGCTCTAGATATTATTTTTTATGGAAAAACTAGCTGATTTTATTATCATTATCAATGCCAAACAAGACTTTAAATCAACTAAAATCTTTCATTAAGCATGAAGTTACTAAGCTGGGAATGGAACCACCATTTGACCCAGCTATTTCCCTTCTTGGACTATTCCCTAAAGACCTTAAAAGAGCGTACTATAGGGATACTGCTACATCAATGTTCATAGCAGCACAATTCACAATAGCTAGACTATGGAACCAAACTAGATGCCCTTTAATAGGTGAATGGATAAAAAAATGTGGCATTCATACACAATGGAGTACTACTCAGCACTAAAAAATGACAAAATCATGGCATTTGCAGCGAAATGGATGGCATTAGAGCAGATTATGCTAAGTGAAGCTAGCCAATCCCTAAAAAACAAATGCCAAATGTCATCTTTGATATAAGGAGAGCAACTAAGAACAGAGCAGGGAGGAAGAGCATGAGAAGAAGACTAACATTAAGGAGGGATGAGAGGTGGGAGGGAAAGTGAGAGAGAAGGGAAATTGCATGGAAATGGAAGGAGATCCTCATCGTTATACAAAATTACATATAAGAGGAGGTGAAAGGAAAGGGGGAAAAAACAAGGGAGAGAAATGAATTACAGTAGATGGGGTAGAGAGAGAAGATGGGAGGGAAGGGGAGGGGAGGGGAGGGGGGTAGCAGAGGATAGGAAAGGCAGCAGAATACAACAGACATTAGTATGGCAGTATGTAAAAACATGGATGTGTAACCGATGTGATTCTGCAATCTGTATTTGGGGTAAAAATGGGAGTTCATAACACACTTGAATCAAATGTATGAAATATGATATGTCAAGAGCTTTGTAATGTTTTGAACAACTAATAAAAAAAAACATGAAGTTACTTTCACATTTGCTACAATCACAGTAAATAAGTTTCTTTGTATAAAGGTACATCTTTTGTTTGGAGTTTAAAATATCCCCAACTACAAGATTACATATATAAAACTCTGGTTGTTGCTCATATAATAATACATTATTCAAATTAAATGTTATACTCTCTAGAAGAAGATAAAATGGAAATAATTTACTCATAAGATTCATATTTAAACCATCTTTATTTACAAAATATATCCTAAGAATTATCATTCTATTGAGCTTCAATTGGAGCAAACATATAATCACCTAAAAGCAGTTACTTAAAATAAAACTGAGAGATATATTACTTTTAATGGCAGATAAAAACTATTGTCAAGTTTCTTATACTTCTGAATGTTCAGTAGCAGGCTCATTTGAAGGTGGAATCAACTCTGAAGGGAACTAACTTATACTTTCAGAATTCAGAGGTGGGAGTCAGGGGAAGAAATCCAGCTCTTTGGAGGAGATAATGAGGAAAACACTACGGTTCCATTGGAAATGGAGGGGGTGTTGGGCCTGGTGGAAGAAATTCTTGAGATGCTCCAAACATGTTTCCTGGAGGAGGTGAAGGGAAAGGGGCCCTCTCATGAACTGACTCCTTGGATCCACTGGAAACAATGGACCTCTGACTGGAGGGAAAGGTGAGAAAGCAAAGCCAGAGCCAATTTATTGGTTTTCAGCAGGGAGAGATGAATCAGGCACATTTGAATCACCAAGATCGACTTTGGTTTCATTTTTACTGGATTTTATTTCTGAAGATGTAGGCCCATCCATTTTACCCAAAGGCGGCATAGTGGAACTTCTGAGTTCTGCTGATCCAGGGGATCTACAATGCTTAGAACAACATCTATCTTGCCTTTGTAGAGGAAGCTGTGGATCAGAATATGGTTGGCCTGGTGGAGGGATCATTATCCTATGGGCCTCTTCCCATGGAGGTGCCAGGGGCCCAGTGCTAGAAGGTGCTCTCTGAGGCTCAGTTAACTTGTCACAGTTTGATTCTTTTCTTTCATTGCTAGTTGGATGGTCCAGAGGATTCTCTGGACCCCTTGAGCCTCTATCTCCTCCCACTGGCACCAAAGGTGAGAGTATGAATGGACCCTTATTTTCTGAATGAGAAGGACTTGTTTCACATGAACCTTGACCCAAAGGGGAATTCACTCTGCCAAAGGCTGTATTTGAAGCATCAGGCACAGAAGGATCTTTTTCTACAAGTTTAATTTTGAACTCCATTTCAGTTAATTTTTGCCTGTTGTGAGAATTTTGTTTCCTTAAATCATTGAGGTATCTTTCAGCACTCTGAGCTGCCAACTCATTACCATGTGCTTTTATCTCATAGTATATAATACGCCCCTGATAAAAATGAATGGTTCTCTTTAATTATTCTTCAAGATCTCTAGCTTGCTTTCTATAGGACTCCAATGGTTTAGTTGTATGGCTGATCTTTTCTTCTACTTTGGAAAGTTTCTCCTCTCGCTCTACCTGGTGATAATCCTCTCCTATTAATTTCCTTTGGAGTTCCATTATAATTTCTTTTTGATATGGTTCCATCATTAACTTTCAGCTGAAGATTCAGATTCTCACTTTCAAACTGTGTATTTTCTGCTTGCAAAGATGCTTGTTCTCTCTTAAGATTTTTAATATGTTGTACAACGTCTTCCTTTGTTTCAATTACTTCAGATAATAAAGTAAAAATTTGATTTCTTTCTCTTTCTAAGATTGTAAAAGAGGCCTTTAACTTAGCAACATAAACCAGTTTCTTCAAAGGCCTTTTTGGCTGATCTTCTAAGTGAGCACCAATTTCTGATTCATTCTCCATTTCCAACTCCAAGTTACCTTCATCTGTTAGGACTTCTCCAACCACAGGAGCCCATTTTTTTTATCTTCAGCATGTGTTCAGTCAGAGACTTAATGTGACTTTCTTTGTCTCTTAGAACTTGTTCTGCATGTATTTTAGAGTGTTCAAATATCATTTTTTTTTTGTTTTTTAAAGCCATTCACTTTTTATTTCCATACCTCAACTTCTTTTAAGAGCTGTTTCTGACTTTCCTGAAGTTGGAAATTTTCATTCCAAGCCTCTTTTATTGCTACTGTAACTTCTTCATTCATTCATCTGAAATAGTCTCAAGGCATTTTTAGCTTCAGGTATTTGTGATTTGAGGGATTTTGATTCATCTTCTAGGAACTTAATCCTTTTTGATATATCCCCTTCAATTCAACTTGTTGAAAAGATTTAGTTTTCCCTTCTTTTAGTTCTTTTTCTAGAAAGAGTATTTCATCCTCAAGTTTCGATATGGACCTATCAGATTTCATACATTGCCTCCAAATTTTCTGCTTCTATTGACTCCTTCACCAAAATGGCATCTTTTAAAGGCGACTCCAAGCCTTTATACTGTTTTTAAACAAGGCTAACTTTTCCAAGTAGTTCAAATTTTTCCCCAATTAGTCCAGAAAGATTTAGAGCAAGCTTTTTTTCTCTTCTCATATAATGCCTGCTTCTCACAGATTGATAACTTCACCATAAAAACAAGAGAACAACAAAAAATCCAATAGCTGTATGTATCACCAACTCCCAAGGACAGCCATAAGGACTAGGGTGTGTTTCCATGTCTTCAGACAATGCACACCACAACCCTGCTTACTTCTTCCAGGATCACCTGCAACTAGGGCTGAGGGGCAGCCACTGCCCCTCCAACATGCTAAGGCTACTTTGGCTATTCCCTCCACAACCACACCATGCCCAGCCACGCCAAAACACCTGTGGACACTCAGGCCTTTGGTTAGGAACAAACATGCACCAGGCAATGGAGTAGACCATTCTGAATCATCAGGTATGTGGGGGGCTGCAGGTATGGGCATGGAGAGCCCTGGTCATGGGCTCCCAGGGGCCTAGCACACTCATGCTCCCTGTCAGAGAAGTCTTGGCTCCTTCACTATGATGTGCATCCTGAAGCAGCACAGGTTCAAGCCTATCCCAATCAAGTCAGAGAGGAGTCATCTCCAGGTCACTCACCCATTAGTTTGGTCTAGGCCAGGCCAAGGCATAACTCTATACAGTCATAATGTCACCCAGTTTGATGTCACTAAAATTCTAAAGCGCTGCAAAATTTTTAAAGAGCTAGTACATTATATATTTATATTTGCACCGCTTGCCCTTTTGTTTTAATGATTCATTCCTTTCTGTCCCCTCCTGCCCCTCTTTCCTTCCTTCCTTCCTTCCTTCCTTCCTTCCTTCTCCCTTTCCTTTTCTTGCAGTGTTGGTGGTTAAATTTCAAGGCCTAGTACATGCTGGGCAAGCTCTCTAGCACTGAACTACAACTCCAGCCCTGTTGAGAGTTTCTATACAAGCCATGTGAATTCTTGCCATAGAAAAACTCTTGCATTAGACTATTTTAAGAGCAATTTTAGAAGAGTTGCAAACATGGGCACAAATCAGTTTGAATAAATTATTTTTAAGCTTTACAGCATATCTAATGTTTCTAAAGAAGGAGCTTAAAACTTGAGTTGGTTTTCATGTCAGTTTTTGAAGACTACTATTTATTTAAGAGTCTTCAAAATCCTTTTTCAGATGTTCACTTCTCATAAGATGTAAACACTTCTAAGCAAGCTGGTCATTATAAATATATAGCAATGAGAAGGATAAGATAAGTGCAATCCTGCCTCAAACAAAACAAAATAAAATGTTGCATGGGATTCTCACACAGACAGGAGACACCAGGGTATTCAGCAGGAAGCAGTGTTTATTTGTGTCCATCCAGGCTCAGTGGATTCTTATCCAAAGGCTGAGCATTTAGTGTAGGGAGTGATCCCTTATATAGTCTGTTTAGTTTCCTATTACATACTATCTTTGTCTTCATATGAGGTAATACACATTCTTGTTTGAGCATTATATTTCTATTCTACAAAGTAGCAAGAATGTTCAAAACTGATTTCCCAAGGGCTCACAATGATACAGATGGCATCATGTTCTTTTTCCTTTCTTCTGAGAAATCTCTACCACAAAATGGTAAAACATTCCTGGCTTCTATTCCCAATACCAAATCAAACTAAGGGCAGATGCACTTCATTTAGAGCAGAGAATTTAGCATTATAATGAGTTAGAGTGAGCAAAGTTTGCCTTAGGTCCCTTAGAAGAGGAGCTCTGTATCTTTGACTGGTTTAAGCTGGTTCTTCCTGGCCTTTTCTAAAGAGCAGTTTCTGAAACAAAGAAACAACTTCAAGTGATGTTAGTAGTGAGCAGCTCTCTACCTGCAATCACAAGTAGAATTCCTGCCTGGCAGCTGACTACTTTGCAGACTATTTCATGGTGGGGAGAAAAGTCTGAAGGGGGCAGAACTTGAGATCTGGATCTCTTGAGGAAACCCCTTCCTCATAGGCTATTCTATCCAACTCCCTGGCAGCACCTCTAGTATCTGAGATGCAGAGAGTTTGAATGGCCTCCGAAGCTAGGACTCTGATCCCCAATCCCAGGCCTTGACCTCACTCCACATCCCTGGATTGTGGTTGCTTTCTGGGACAACTCAAGTCCCAGATTTTGGAGGATTTCACTTCCATCCCACCACTGTTCCTTCCAGTTCACTGAGGGCTTCAATTGTAGTACCTGGAATTGGGGAGGTTCTCCAGGCAGGTGATTCAGTTTTCCTAGCAGTCTGTCTTGACCTTGACCCTACAGAACACAGTGCCCTTGGGGCTACCCAGTAGACCACCTTTGAGCTGTTACTTAGGTTGAGTCTTATCAGTTGTTGCCAGGCAGGCATTTCTCCCTTGTGCCCAGGATCTCCCTCCCTGAGGTGGTATTTACCCTTTGATGGTGGCTGAGGGCTCTCTAGGTGCCAGCCACTCACTTTTCTCACTTGCTCTACCCACTGGTATCAGAATCAGCTTTCTCTCTCACAGCCCATTGCCCAAGGCCCAGGTGACCCAGGATGCTTTAAAGGTTAGTTGTGTGGTAGTGGGTGGAGCCACTCTGCATTCTGCAAAGGGACATCCTTGTTCTGAGAGGCTGCAGTGAGAGGAATCACTGCACATTTTCTTCTAAACTCTCTTGACAGTGGGGATGGATGCAGTCAGGAATTCCTTTAAATCAGCTGTCATTTGTGGCTAGAGATGGACCCAGAAGTAGTCCTGGGCTATAGAGGAGAAAGCATTTTTGGGCACATTGTACAGGAGAGAAATTGCTGGTTAGGGGTACAAAGGGTGTGGGGAAGCTTGAAAATGCCTCTGAAGACCTTCCTGGGACACTTGGTGAGAGGTGTCAAGAGGACAGGCAGGGCTCCTGACCCACCAGCTCATGAGCCATCCCTGCTCAATAGCCATAGATTCCAAGCCACATCTTCATGCAATGCTGACTGTCAAGTGGTAACTGAAGTACAGAAGGCCAGAGCAGTTCAGGTCTTGATGGGATGATTTCAGGGTCCAGCAGTGATGGCAGCCTTGCTGGGCACTCACTGGTAGGAATCAAGAGATGGTAGCTAAGCTCTCCAGGCCATGAGTGCGAGTTAGTGCAGAGATACAACCTGATACAAAAAGCTCCTTCATGTTGTGGGACTTCTGACCTTTTCTGAGTATCTAAGCTAGATTGTGGCATGAGCAGAATCATATGTAATAATTCTATGTAATAGAAGAGAAACTGTCACCAAGAGAGGACTTGTGAATTGCCCAGGTCACACATCTCAGGAGTGGCTCAACCCAGGTTAAATTCAGGCATTTTCTCTTGACTCAGTCCCTCACACACAGCTCAGGGAGCTGCTGCCAGGGGTGGGTCAGCAGGTCTAGGGGATGGTCCTGGTGACCACTGTGTGCTGTCCAAGTGGCAGGATTTTGCGCTCACTGTGCTCTGCCATCCTCATAAGGACCTTGGTTAAAGGTGATCTGCATGGTGTAGGAGAGAAAATAGAAGCCTAAAGGTGTGCTGGGATTTGGCAATGAGCACACAATTAGTAAGCAGCAAAAAGGGCCTAGACCAGGACATCTACAAGCTCTTTGTTCATGGGCCTGGTCTCATGACTTCTTATTGATGAGGAAGCTCATGGAAATCAGGACTAGACCTGACTGTGTGGGAGGAAGATGGAGATGGAAAGTGGACTCTTACCCACTTCCTGTGTCTGTAGCACCTGTGAGGTTGGCTTTGACTGCCCTGGGTCATGTCCTGGGGCCAGATGGGGAATCCAGTATATGTTTTCCTTTCCCCTTTGATATAACCATAATAAGAGGTTGCTTAAAATTAAATTTTTAGTAAATGTTTAAAATATTTATTTATTGGTGCTGGGTCCAGATCCAAGGTCTTTGTGCATGCTATGTGCACACTCACTACTGAGCTACTTCCCTAGCTCCTGATCAGATTTAAGAAAAAGTTTTCCTATATCCAGAGGTTAGCCAAGATGAACTTAATGAATATTGTCAATTTCTGAGACTTGTGGGAAAAGTATTTGTCAGAGTAAGATGTGTAAGTTTCCTCTATCACTGCCAATTTCTGTCTTCAAAAGGCTAGTGTTGATATACATCACGGCAGTGTTAGTGTAGAAGAAGCCCTCTTGAGTGCTGTTAATGAGCCAGAAGGAGTGTCTGTTCCTAATGTCTTGCTTCAGGGAACACCCAGTTGCTGTGTAGTGACAAGAAATCTCGTCCAGGTTTTCTCCTGTCTCCAGGCTGAAGGATGACTTTTAAGCCTGTCCAAACTGTTGCACACCAACACTGGTGTCACATACAATGGAAGTGAGTAACTAAGTAAATGAAGTGGAAGAGCTTAGGACACACTTATACCAAGCCTGTGGGCAATCTGCTGGATGGTGTGGCCATGAGAGATGCAGTAGAGGATCCTAGGTGTTCAGCATGGTCCTCTTTGCTGAGCACTTATGAAGCACTCATGGTTGTGGAGCAGCAGCACCTCAGCCCCCAGGTGGAGGTGCAACCCTAGCCTATGTGAGTCCCAATATGCTGTCAGCCAGGCCTCAGACAGGTGGCTGTCCATCCAGCCTCCTGGACAGGTACCTGATATAAGGTTCACCACAGCCCTTTTCCAACACCAAGGGCCCAAGAGCTCTGTTTATATGCATGTCTTCTTTCATATTTGCCCTGATAAAAATTAAAACTGAGAAATTTAAACAATACTGTGTTCATTTATGACTTCATTTGAAGGTAATATAAACTTGTTAATACTAACATAAACAATATCTTTTTTATTAATTAATTCATTTTTTAAAATTAGGTATATATGAGAGCAGAATGCATTTGATTCCTTCTATAAGATTGTAGCACAGCTTTTCATTTCTCTGGTTGTACCCAAGGTAGCATTGCAACATAAATGCAGTCATACATGTACCTAGGTTAATGATGTCCATCTCATTCTACCATCTTTCCTTTCCCCGTGCTCCCTCCCCTCCTCCCTCCACTTTGTGCCATGTACCCTCCTTTGTGCCTCCCCCCCCCATTATGGACCAGCATCCACTTATCAGAGAGAACACTCAGCCTTTGATTTTTTGGAATTGGTTTACTTTGCTTAGCATAATATTCTCCAGCTCCATCCATTTACCTACAAATGCCATAATTTTATTTTTTCTCTTTTAAAGCTGAGTAATATTCCATTGTGTGTATGGATATATATATATATATCACAGTTTCATTATCCATTCATCTATTGAAGGACATCTAGGATGCTTCCACAGTTTAGCTATTATGAATTGAACTGCTATAAACATTGGCTGCATTACTAAGCCAAAAACTCAGCCCACATTAACTTTTTATAAGTCACATAGAATTCAGAAGTGCTCAGTAATTCACTATCACCACCATCTGTTGCTAGACTTCATCTTTATAACAGAAACTCTGTACCCATAAAATAATGCCATCCCACTGCCCCTCATCCAGTCCCCTGCTTTCTGTTTCTGTGGGTGTGATGACTCTAGATACATCATCTTCAGAATTACATACTAAGTGTCTTTTTGTGATTGTGTGACTACACTTAACATAATGTGGGGTGAATTATATTCCATTGTGTGGATGGACAACTTGTTTATCCATTCCTCCATGAATGGATGCTTGCATTGCTTCCTCTCTTCAGTTCTGGGGAACTCCTTCTTGGCATTTCTGGAAGCTTGAGCATTAGATTAGATGGGGAATCCACAGGAAATGAGCTGTAGTTGGGATTTCATGGGACCATGACTTCTACCTCAATGTAATCTGTAGGCAAGAGGAGACATGAGCTGATCCAGATGAGGGCACCTGCAGTTAGCACAGATGCTACAGGCAAGGCCAGAACAACCTCTTGACTCTAAAGGAAGAGAGGAAATAATGAAACTCAAATACACCCTTGACAAGAGGGCCCACACCTATGGAAAGTGGAAGTAGAGCCACACAAAGAAAACTTAGAAGTAATGAATGTGAGTGAAGGATGAGCAAAGCCCAGGTATACCCTTCTTCCCAACATCACAGGTTGCACCTGCCATCCTTTGTTGATCAATGGATGAGCAGAAGGCACACCAGTTTTCAAGATGTCTGTTACCTGCACCACTTAAAAAAGGGATACCTTTTACAGACTTTCCTTTTAAGGACTTAGAAATTCCTTGAGTAAAATTTCTGAGTCTAATCTTTGCATGTCTCAAGGTGCCTGATGCATAGTCAGCACTGGGCCTTTCTGCAGTGTCAGACTGCAGGCAGGGGTCAGGCCCAAGAAGCAAGATTTAGGAATCCATCATTTGAAAGAAGATGCAAGGCACTGTGGGAATATTGGTCATCTATTATTCAGAGGTGGCAATAGCCCCCAAGGCCATTTCCATATTCCTTTTTATTATAAAGGACAAACTAAGAAGGCACATTGTCAACAAGCTGGTGCATCCTCACAAGCAAATGTTTATGACCTTGATTACATATGCTGCATCACCATGTTTCTGACCTTGACTACACACTGACCATAAAATAGCCCATTCATAGCCTCAGTCACTCACTAAAAGCGTAACAGCTTACTGGAAGTCTGTCAAGAGTGCCATTTTGGCCCTGCCCCCAAACATGGCTTCAGCTTGAACACAGATCTCCTGCACACTGTTCCCCAGGTTCCACACACAGAGACAAGGATACGCTGTGCTTTCCTCCTTAGGAGCAGACAGCACTGACAGAGAGGACACAGCAACAACAAGTCACTGGGACTAGCACCTTGAGGGCAGTTTTACCATTATGAGGAGAGAGAGAGGCTGAGTTCCTGCTCACTCTGAGAGAGGAAGGGCCTTGAGAATTGTGCTGGTGGTGAGAATGAGTTTTAAGACGGGACAAAACAACAATAAAAGCAAATGGATTTTTTGCCTGCAGAGATGGTCAGAGGTTTTGATAATAAAATAAGAAACAATAATTATTTAAAAGTCAGCTGACTGTTCTCAGGTGAGATCTTTCAGGGCTTGCTCAGGGGTATTTACTATAAGCAGTCAACCTTCTTCTTCCCTGATTATTAAGGCATCTTGAAAGCAAGACAAGGAAGATCAATGAAACATAAATATTAGCTGTGTGGCATTTCTTTTGAGATGATGAAGATTTGGGGTGGAAAACAGAAACATAGTCATAATTCAATATAACTATGTCAGAGAAAAAGAGATAAGACTGGAAGATTCTCAGTTTCCTTTAGTGTCCAAAACCTCTGTTTCCTTTCTACAATCAGTAGCAGTTTGAAGTAAAAACCACTTTTGTTTGATCCAGTATTCTATCGCCTTTTTAGTCCAAATTTCACTTTGAAGGGAAAAATTACAATCATTTTATAAACACCACAAAGAAGTACATAGTTGCTATACAAGCATAAAGTAAAGGACATTTGGAGACAATGGAGTGTCCAATATGCAGGCAAGACAGAACACAAAGCGATGACTTGTTTTTACTCTTTAAAGGGCTGCATCCCAGCCACATGGTATGGTGAGTCACTGAAACTGGGCTGACCATAGATGACTGCACTATCCCAAATAAATATAAAATTAAAATAAACATAAAATATAAAATTATATAGTCATGGGGGAACCTAAATCTATGTATCACACTGATAGTATAATCACAACAATGAAGGGGGAAAAAAGAATTAATATAAGTAACTTTATAACCAAGGACTCTAGCAGGATATTACTGGTGAGATTTATTTAAAAAATATATAAATAAGCAACCTTGAACTGAACTTAAAGACTTGTCTATGCAGTGTTAGGGAGTATAAGTCCCATGTGTACATAGGGTTCAGGAGATGATATTCTAATCAACCAGGATTCTCACTGTGGGAGAAACAAATGCAATGTGGAGTGGGACTGAATTGGACTCAAAGTCACCAAATAAACTCTCAGACAGTTGATTGATCATGCCATCAGTAGATAAGTCATTCTACCAGCTCTGCCCACTGAAAGGGCCTAGAGGCAAATACAACCCAGTAGCCATGACCACATGACTGTTCCTCTATCATTTTGTTTCCAAATGCCATCCACCATGCAAGATAAGGCTCCTTGGAGAAATGGTTGATTCTTCCAGGGCTGGAGCAAGGAAAGCACAAGCTAACCCTGCAGCGTCCTGCTGAAGAAGAAAGTAAGCATATTCATCAACCCATAGGATATATCCAAAGGACTTGGGAACTGCTTCAATGGTCCCACTTGCAAATTATGAATACGTTGAACATCAAAAGGAATGTTGACAAGAATGGGTGAAACCACATTGAATAAAAAGTCATACCATGAGACCAATGGTAACAAGCAGTACAAAGCCACAGGGGAAGTAAAGGAAAGCTTTACAAGGTAAAGGAAAGCTCTCCCTTATGGAAGAATACCACATGACAAAGAGGAAGAGAAAACTAAACATGGAAAATTATATTATACAACCACCATTGTAATAATTATTTTAGGCAAGAATGTTTATTTATGTTGCAACTATTGAGTGAAAGACTATTGGGAACACAATATATGCAGACTCAGGTTTTGCTTCACAGAGGGCTTACTAAATACAGAGGGGAAGACAGGTACCTTTGCAAATCAGATGATATCTGGGTGACACCAGAATTTCAGTGGACACACTGAACAGCACTAGGAATGGGCTAGGCAGGGGGAGGGGGAAGGACAATATCAAGTCCCTCTGAGGTGGTACACAGGACACAGCATTTCTCTAGTGGGAAAATGACCAAAAAATGCATAACCATGCCTCCAGTCTCAAAGGGATCAATCAGAAGTGTACATGTTAATACCTTCTGCAAAACAACTGTCAATGCCACAAGAGAACACAGAAAGGTAAAGAGAACTTTTTCTATAACAAGAGCTAACCAAGCAACCAGAAGCCACGAATGATCTCTGACTGAATCTCAGATCCAGGAAAACAAAAATCCCAGTCAAATAGAATATTGTCAGGGAAATTTGTACAAGAACTCTCCATTAGACACAGAGTGTCAGTCCCTAACTTCACTACAGAGCCCCTAAGCCTCCTTCACGTGGTACATGACATGTGCTACTCAGGTCTGCCCATCCTTGTCTGCTAACCTTATCAGGGTTGAGATCAGCCTACCTTCCTCTGCTGTTCCCAGTAAACCCAGAACACCTGGCACTTGGTTGACTGCTGCCATGAACATTAGTTCTGTCCCACAGATGCTCCAGCACTTCTTGGGGCACAGTTGGGACTGCAGTCTTCTCTCTTGAGGTCAGGTGTGTCATGTGGCTTGCCCTGATCTCAATGTATGAATGAAAAGCTCATCTGCCACTTCCAGGCAAAAGGTCAAGAGTCAGTTCATGAAGCCACTCTCTCTGCCTCTGCCACCCTGTCTGGCAAGGATCAGCTAGGATCAGGTGAGGATGATAGAGCAGCCAACCCAAAGTGGAGCTTCAATCAGTCTGTGTCCCTACAGGCCTACAATGAGCTTAACCTCCTTCTAATGATGTCCCCCAAGCCGCCTGACCACACTTGACATGTAGCCTGAATAGGAGTAAAGTCAGAGAGATGCTGAGTTGGCTGTTATATTAGCCCACACAGCTTATCTCAGGTGATACATGTGTGTTCAACTCTGAGTGCAAATTCAAATAGCCAAATAGGTTACCTAAATATCAAATAAGTCAGAGAGTTTACCTTTATATGTGGTGACACACCACATGGACATAAGAGCTCCCTAGGGCCAGGAGTTCTGTCAAGTGGGAAAATAAGATTGCACACCCAGGAAGAGCTGAATATGTGCCATATTCTGAAGCCCCCGGACAGTTTATCACTATGTCCATCAGCCAAGAAGGCCCTGCTCTCCAGTACAAGGACATGGGAAACATGAGCCCCTGTGTGAGGGAGGTGGAAGGTGCCATCCTCCTACCCCTTCCTACCTGGGGAATTCACTGAGTACTTGTATCTTTGATTATTTTGATTGCTTTGTAGTGCTGGATATTCTGCAATCCAGGTTAATTTTTTGTGTTTCTGAGAGCAGGAATAGAATCTGGGTGCCTTTCACCACAATGCTTGCCCATGTTTCTTACTCAGGGTAGGGAAACCCTAAAGACAAATGGGACACTGGGTGACAAAAGTGCTATATGATCAAACCTGGGACCATCACATGCAAACGTCCACTCATCTGTGTACACAATGTAATGGGATGAGAACACAGGGGGCTATGCAGAGGCTGCCCACCAAGGGGCACACTGGGACAAACATGGCAGGGAAATTCACTTTCTGCCCCCTGCTCTTGTGCACACTGTCAGTGTTGTGTGTCTTCCTGCCCATGTATGCCAATACAAGCACATGCTGGGAAATGACCTGGGAGAGTTGGGAAGGCTTGGTGGGTAAGAACTTCAGCTGCTTGGTGAGGGCATGGCTGCCTGTGCATCCACAAACATGTTAATCAACCTTTCTGTGTCAGTTTTATCAGCTTGAAAATGGAATAGGGACAGGGCCTCCCCAAGGCATGATGAGGATGTGATGGTACAAAGGCACCTGCCTCATGTGTACTCAATAGGCATTATCTGTTGTTGTTATTGGTTCCAGTAATAATAGTAAAATAATACAATTTCTGGGACAAATGGTGAAGATCCATTAGAAAAAATGAAATCTAGCACCATGAAGAGCCACTCCATATTTTGCTTTCATAGGGAGCAAGAAGTGACTCAGGGCAAATAAAATGGGAATGAGCCTGGGTGATAATTAGAGCTTATCATTTGAGGGATTAAAGTCAGAAAACAATAATCACCTGCAAGTACCTAGTACCATGCAAAAGAGATCAAACTGAGTGAGTTGTGTCTCCAGTTAAATCAAAATGATAGGGCTCGAGAGCATTGAAGAGTACAGGAAACATGGTTTATCCCAGGAAAGCACTACCCAACCCCTAACCAGTGGCTAAGGGGAATCTCAGGACCTCAGGATCTCAGACACAGTTCCAGCTGCCAGGAATCTAGTGGTGAATCTAGTGGTGAACTACAACAGAAAGGAAACTGACCCTATTGTTTAGGGTGTTTCACCCAACTTCCCAATGCAGCAGGGGCTGGGCCCTCTGTGGAAGATACAGAAACACAAGCTGAGCACAGAGACCCTACTGAAGATGTGCCTGGACTATTAGGAGGGTGAGAGTACATGGGAGGGATTTTGTGGAAGAGTGGACTCATCACTCACAGGAGGTGGCATCAGCATGAGAAGAGTGAAGATGAGTGCCCTGTTGACTGTGGGTGAAGTCCCTCACCAAAGTGTGTACTTCAGAAAAGTGGATACCTGCATAGAGCTGGCCCTTTGCACCCACATTCAAGTAGTCATCTAAAGCAGGGCATTTTAGGACAACTGCCATAGATGGCATTTACCCCAAATCCAGCTGGTGATCTGCACTTCTTGTGGAGGCCCATGAACCAGGGAACAATGTCTTTTCGGCATTGCCAGGCTGTGTGCTCTTCACCTCAAACCCCAATCTACTTCATGCAAGGTTGGGCAGGAGGAGGGGTTGCCATGTTCCAGTGAATAACAGGAAAAGTGCAAAGGGTCAGGAATCTCAATGTGAGAGTAAATGAAGGCCTAGAGATGGAAGGCCCAGATAATGAGGTTCTGGGAGTCCAAGGAGTAAAAAAATTGTGGACCACAGGATTCAACTACATCAAGAGGCTTTCTGACAGAGAAAATGAATATAAATGCTAATAATGACCAAGATGAGAGGCAATACTTTTGGAAACAGCAACACATCGAGCAGTTGGTCAAAATAACATTGAGTGGAACAGGCTAGACTTGCTACATAAGGGTGTGCAGGTAGTATCCTACACAGAGGCCTGCAGATGCTGCAGTCAAACATGCTAGCAAAGGATAACTTTTGGTGGAACCTTCCTTTCCATAATTCACACAAAGGCATCTGCTATAGTTTAAAAGTCCTCAAAAGACCCATGTGCTTAAGACTTGGTCACCAGCCTGTGGTGCTACTGGGAGATAGTGGAAATTATAGGAACTGGAGCATGGTAGAAGGAAGTGAGATCACCAGGGAAATGCCCTCAAAAGGAATATTGGGAGTCCAGTCCGACCTCTCTCTTTTGCTTCCTGGCTGCCATGATATGAGCAGCCTCTTTGGCCATGGGCTGTGGCCATGATGTGCTGCCTTGTCTCAGGCCCAGAGCAACAGAGTCAACAGACCAGGAACTGAAACTCTGAAACCATGATCCATCTTAAATATTCAATCCTTTAAGCTGATTTTTCTCAGTTGTTTTTGACAGCAATGGAAATCTGACATCTATGAGAAGTGGGGTGGAAGGAAGAATGGCCAAAGAAATGCAGGACCTAAGCAGAGGTGCTACTGCTGCAGAATAAGGGAGTGGCTGCAGTCTATCATGGAAGAGCCATCAACTAAGTGTGAAAATAAACATTAGCCTGCCCAGGACTTGCTGTATGTCCAAGGCTATGCTAGGACTTGACAGAGTATCCTATTTAATTAGAATTATAGCAATTAGAAATAAAGGGGTTCTTACCAAGGAAATTTCCTATGGAAAAATTCAAAAAGCACAATTAGAAAAACAGCAAATCTGTCTCAAATACAGGCACAAGAAAGGCAGCAATACTAGGGCCATGAGTAAGCACAGGCTCTCTACAGGGGAAGGGGTAGCTACATCCTTAGACCTTCTTTTCTAGCAGACAAAACTTTTAGGGCTGGGATTGTGGCTTAGCGGTAGAGCACTTGCTTAGCAACTACAAAACTGAGGCACTGGGTTTGATCCTCAGCACCACATAAAAATAAAATAAAGATGATCTTCACCTACAACTAAAAAACAAATATTTTAAAATAAAACTGGGCTGGGGCTGTAGCTCAGGAGTACAGCACTTGCCTAGCATGTGTGAGGCACTGGCTTGGATCCTCAGCACCACATAAAAATAAACAAATGAAGGCATTCTGTCCATCTACAACTTTAAATATATATATATATATATTTGTAGTTGAACACAACACCTTTATTTCACCTATTTATCTTTATGTGGTGCTGAGGATAGAACCCAGGTTCTCACATGTACGAGGTAAAGTACTCTACCACTGAGCCACAACCCCAGCCCATCTACAACTTTTTTATTTTAAATTTTAAATATGAGAAAATCATCATACCCATAATAGGTTTCTATAAAAATATACACATATACATACATGCACACCAGGTTATTAGGTGTAACCAAATAATTATTAAAAAAATCTTCCAAAGAAATGAGCCTTCAGTGATCATGCAGCATCTCTCCAGTATTGTTTGTATTTAAATTCTATTTTATGTGATATTGTGCAGTCACACCACTGGTTTTAGGTTAGTATTTGTATGGCTTATCTTTCTGCATCATTTTCTTTTCTTTTTTTTATGAAATGACTTTTTAAATTTATTTACTTACTCAAATTTGTTATGCATGACAACAGAATGCATTTCAATTCATAGTACACATATAGAGCACAATTTTTCATGTCTCTGGTTGTTCACAAAGTAGAGTCATACCATTTGTGTCTTCATACATGTACTTAGGCTGATGATGTCCATCTCAATCCACCATCTTTCCTACCCCCATGACCCCTCCTTTTCCCTCCCTACCCTTTGCCTTATCGAATGTTCCTCCATTCCTCCCATGCCCCCCATACCCACTATGGATCAGCATCCACATATCAGAGAAAACATTCGGCCTTTGGATTTTGGGTATTGGCTTACTTCACTTAGCATAATATTCTCCAACTCCATCCATTTACCTGCAAATGCCATGATTTTATTCTCTTTTAATGGTAAGTAATATTCCATTGTATATATATACCACAGTTATGATATATATACCATCCATTCACCTACTGAAGGGCTTGTAGGTTGGTTCCACAATTTACTGTGAATTGTGCTGCTATAAACATTGATGTGGCTGTGTCACTGTAGTATGCTGTTTTTAAGTCCTTTGGGTATAAATGGAAGAGTGGGATAGCTAGGTCAAGTGGTGGTTTCATTCCAAGTTTTCCAAGGAATCTCCATACTGCTTTCCAAATTGGCTGCACCAATTTGCAGTCCCACCAGCAATGTATGAGTGTGTCTTTTTCCCCACATCCTTGCCAACACTTATTATTTCTTTGTATTTTAATAGCTGCCATTCTGACTGGAGTGAGATGACATCTTAAGAGTAGTTTGATTTGCATTTCTCTAAATGCTAGAGATATTGAGAACATTTTTTCATATATTTGTTGATTGACTGTATATCATCTTCTGAGAAGTATCTGTTCAGTTCCTTGGCCCATTTACTGATTGGGTTGGTTGTTTCTTTGGTGTTAAGTTTTTTTTTTTTTAACTTTTTAATTTTTTTATTGTTGGTTGTTCAAAACATTACATAGTTCTTGATATACCATATTTCACACTTTGATTCAAGTGGGTTATGAACTCCCATTTTTACCCCATATACAAATTGCAGAATCACATCAGTTACACATCCATTGATTTACATATTGCCATACTAGTGTCTGTTGTATTCTGCTGCCTTTCCTATCCTCTACTATCCCCCCTCCCCTACCCTCCCCTCTTCTCTCTCTACCCCCTCTACTGTCACTCATTTCTCCCCCTTGTATTATTTTCCCCTTTCCCCTCACTTCCTCTTGTATGAAATTTTGTATAACCCTGAGGGTCTCCTTCCATTTCCATGTAATTTCCCTTCTCTCTCCCTTTCCCTCCCACCTCTCATCCCAGTTTAATGTTGATCATCTTCTCATGCTCTTCGTCCCTACTCTGTTCTTAGTTACTCTCCTTATATCAAAGAAGACATTTGGCATTTGTTTTTTAGGGATTGGCTAGCTTCACTTAGCATAATCTGCTCTAGTGCCATCCATTTCCCTGCAAATTCTATGATTTTGTCATTTTTTAATGCAGAGTAATACTCCACTGTGTATAA